>NC_088186.1:700000-1000000 GCF_028769735.1 Zonotrichia leucophrys gambelii
CAGGAAAATTGGTGATGCCTTGAAATTAAAAGCATTTTTTAGGCCATGGCCATTTAAAGCAGCTTAATTAGAATTAAAGAATTTTAAAGAGTTTTTATAATGCACTTGTTAATCTTTTGGCTGAATCATATTGCGTTTTATTCTATCTAATTGATTTTTAGCAATTTAGTAGTGTCATTATCTTTCCCTTAATTACAGATCAAATCAAATAAAAAACGTATTCACAAGTTGAGGTTCTTAACAGCCAAAGAAATATGGAAATGTTTTATTAGCACATGTTTCTGATGGCTGCTGTTTGCAGAAGAGTTGGATGTGTCCATTTAACAGACAGGCTTGTTGAAGAAACATTCCTGAGGGAGAGAAAGTTGGGTTTTTTAATTTCTCATAGGACAGTCTAAAAGACTATGCCTTTACTTTGACCCTAGTAGTTGAAAAATCATTTTAAAGCATTGATGATAATTATGGAGAAAGGGCTCACTGATGTGTCTGTTTAAGCACCATGAAATCAGTAATCAAAGAGTTCTTGTTTTGTAGTTAAACATTAAATGTAAGTGAAGTGGTAATCGGTTTACTCTTGATTCCAATATAAATTTATATTTCATTATTTTTTCAATTTATTTAATATTTCCCACTCAGAATTTGTAAAGACAATATAATGGTCAGGTTTTTTCCATGTAAATTCTTTTGTTTCCCTATCTGAACCAAAGAGGAAGAAAATTCTCACTGTCTTCTTAATATTAGTAGAGCTTGCTTGATTTACTAATAGGAGCAGTTTCTCAGGTCTTTGTGGAGATTGAATTTATGAATTTATCAAACTTCAGGCTGCTATGGACCTAAATCCTGGGGGAAAAAATGTTGAAAACGCTTTATGTCAGAAAGTGTCCTGCATCAAAGTTGCTTGAACAGCCCATCAGGGCGTTTTCACATATTTTAAGGGCAAAAGCTTTAAGGTTAAAGTCTTTAGTGGTCCTTTTAGAGGTGGCCCTGAGTGCCACGAGGCTGCTGAGGTGCTGGGGGGAGCCCCCCTAAACTGGTGCTGTGTGAGGGGTGCCCTGCTGTGCCAGTGCTGCTGCCAGGAGGGAGGGCAGCGTCAGTGGGACACTGTTGTTTATTGTCCATTATTTATCGGTCCTGGGCTCCTCCCCCGTGCTGTGGCACCTGCCCGGGCACCAGGGGCACAGGCTCTGTGACTCCCCATCCAAGAGTGCAAAACTCCCGAGTGCAAGGAAATTTGGCTTGAAGGGGGTACTTTGGGACTGATGCTGAGAAAGAAATCGCCTGGTGCAGGAAATCAAATCCCATCTCCATGAGCTGCCTGACTCCACATCACGTTCTGTCTCTCTGATGGTTTTTAAATTGAGGGGCAAAAAGCTGTTGTGATAGTGTCACTAAACACTGCAGAACAAATTTCCATATAAAACCCTTCCTAGGTAGGAAATTCCAGTTAATAATAGTTTGGAGGAAAACCTATAGTAAAACTTGAGCATATTAACTATTAAGAGTTTAATTTGAGCTCAGGGGGAAATGATGTATTGAGGTAGGTACAGTAAAACTGATGAGATTGCAGGCAGGTTTTACAGATGATTTTCTCTTTCTTTTAGGAATAATTGAGTCATTTTAATGATAAGCCTTGCTTGGCTTCTTTGAATGGACCGCTTGTAATTAGTTGCAGCTTCAACTTTGAAATGTTTTGACAGAAAATGTATCATTTAGCGGGTGCATTTTTCCAGCATCCGCCTTTAATATTTGTTCATTTTCTGCAAGGCACAACTTTGCCTCTTCAGGTGGAATCGCAGGCAGGGCTGGGCTGCCTTTGTGGCCTCGCTGGTGTCCTGCAGGATGAGGAGGATGATGATGGCAGGAACATGTTCTGAGGCAGGGCTGGGCTGCCTTTGCCACCTCGCTGGTTCCCTGCAGGATGAGGGAGGGTTAAGGTTAGGGTTGGCAGGAACACAGCAGGCACAGCGGTGTTGCCCCTGTCCCCTGGCTGGTGCCCTGCAGGATGAGGAGGATGATGATGGCAGGAACACCTTCAGCAGGCACAGCAGTGCTGCCCCTGTCCTCTCCCTGGTGCCCTGCAGGATGAGGAGGATGATGATGCAGGAACACGCTCAGAGGCACGGCGGTGCTGTCTTTGTCCCCTGGCTGGTTCCCTGCAGGATGAGGAGGATGATGATGCAGGAACACGCTCAGAGGCACGGCGGTGCTGTCTTTGTCCCCTGGCTGGTGCCCTGCAGGATGAGGAGGATGATGATGGCAGGAACACGTTCAGCAGGCACAGCAGTGCTGCCCCTGTCCCCTCCCTGGTGCCCTGCAGCATGAGGAGGATGATGATGCAGGAACACGCTCAGAGGCAGCTGCAGCCCGTTGCAGCCCTGCACAGCACCTGCGGGCCGGCGCCGCTGCCCTGCTGCAGCTTCAGCTGCCAGCTCTGCCAGCAATGCAGCGCGCCTGCCTCGGCCTAATTAGAGGCATGATTTGTGAAACGCTGCCTATTTATTTAATTAATCACCGGCACAAAGCTATAAAACCCATATTTTAAAAATCCCTGTTAGTTTGCCATGTGGTTAATAGATTGTGGCACATTAAAAAGTGACACGGTGATGTATTAAAAATGTTCCACCTAAGGTTGGCTGATGTCCTCGAGGAACTTGAGCTGTCTGCTTTGTGCAGCAGAAGCAGAGGATTAGAGGCTGATCTGTTCAAGGATTGAATATTTCTGAAAACATTTATCTTTTTTAGAGCATCTGTTCGTTAAAATAGATCGTGGCACGTTCCTTAACACACAAATAATGTTTATGGTGCAGTTTTAATTATAAGTTTTGGTTGCATTTTGTTATTACAAAGAATAACTCTATTCCTCAGTATTAAATTGTAATGTTTATTACTAAGTAAAATATGTATAATTCTTCTAAAGAGGCTGTTTCTTCTCCTCACTAGAAGGAACTCGAGGATGGTTTGGGGTAATGAATGCATTTCTGCTGCAGCTGGAGCAACAACACTTGGATCAATGTGTTTTTATCCCAGGGCTGCAGGGCAGGCTGAGCTGGTGCCGCAGGGCTGGTGGGACATCCCACCCTCTGTGTTGGCTTGGGCACATGGAGAGGGAGCCAGTGTGGGGCAGAATGGCACGGGAGTGGGGCAGGGCAGGATGGACAGGGCCATTTGTCCTAAATCTGACACCTACACGGACAAAAACACATTGTGGGCTGTAACAGGGATGGACCTGGGGCTTCTCCCTCCCTCCACATAGCATTTGTCAGAAAAAAAGCAGTATTAAGAATTCACATTAATAGCACTCCAAGTAAACCAGATTTTAATTCACTGAGAGTTGTACAAATGAATGTGTGTTACTATAATTGAAACGTGCCGTTACCAGCTCTATGTGTCTTATTCTTTGCTCAGGACTTACATAATTTTATTAATTGTGGGAGTGAATGGCAAGCAGGAGCAGGCAGTGATGTGGGAGCTGGGCTGTGTGGTTATTTCTGTAAATCTGGTAAATCTGTGAGTGTGAGGACGTGTTCAGGTGCGAGGAACCTGTCCGGCTCGGAGGGGATGTCTCTCAGCTGTGTGCTGTATAATTAACTGGTACATGAGGAGGGGGCTGGAATAAAACATGAGCACGGTAATGCAGCCTGGAGCTGGGGCTGTGGTGATCATTGCCATGCAGAGGACGCCTTGCTCAGAGCTGCTGCTGCCTCTGCAGCCTGCACAACATCTGGACCTTTAATTGACAAATCGCCTGGTGCTCTGCAGAGCAGGCATGCTAACTGGAGTCAACAATTTAGAATAAAAAATAATAGTGTGTTATTTACCTTGCAGTTAAATATTCATACTTTGTTATGCTTTGGATAACAGGAAATTACTGGGTTAAATTTTTATGAATAGTGACAGTGTGAATAAGATAAATTAAGTATTTAATGATGTTAATGGAGTTTTACATCGTGATCTGCTAACTGTGCAGCACAGGCTGGGGTGATGCAAAGGAGAATCCTCTGCTCAGAAGGGAGCAGCTCTGGGGCTTCACTGGGAGCTGCAGGGCTGGCAGTGTGCTGGGGCTGCCCCCAGCCCTCTGGGGTGTCCTCCACCTTGGGTTGGCAATAAATGAGGGAACCAAATGCCCAAAGTGAGGAAAACCCAGTGCTGGTGTAACCACCTGATGAAACAAACACCATTCCAGTCTTGCCGTGGTGGGGAACAGTGTGGTGGGTTGGAGAAGGAAAGAAAAAGAAAAATATGGTCCCTTATATTGCCATAAACATCTGTGCTCTGATCTGTTAGAAATTTCTGTGTGTTGTAAATACTGGGTTGTTATATTTCCTCTTTTCCTCTTCAAGTATTTTCTGTGTGTCAATTAAATACAGAAGCGAGTAAGTTATGTTGTGGAGGTGATTGCTGGGTCACACGGTGCAGTCAACACCCTGTCACCCAAACCAAAAAACATTGAACTGAGTTTAAAAGTGAGAAGACATTTTGCATTTGGGAATGGAAAGGCATTTGTTTCCATTTTGTGCAGTGTTTAGTGTTGTTTGCTGGGAGGTGAGTCAATGACTTGAATTAATTATAATTACTGAAGAGACGTATACTGATTGAGCAAATAAAGTAGTAAGCTCATTCGTGCCAAGGCCATCTAATTAAATGCTAACTTTGGGTAAGCTAGATGTGCATGAAAGATTAATTTTAAGAGGTTTTTATGACTCCCACTAAATAATGATTCAGTAAAATCTTTGCATTATATCATTAGAACATCTAATCTTAAAGTGATATAACATTTAGTCACAGAACTCCATTGTGCAGGAAGAGGCAGTAAATTGTCAGTGTTGAGAATCAATCACTTTTCCCTCGGAAATGTTTATGGACTTTGTTTTAATTTTGTGCCTGGTGTGCAGTGAGGCAGAGCAGGAGTGAGGAGGGCGCCCTGCGTGTGCCCCTCCTGTTGTGCCCCAGGGCAGGGCTGTGCATGGGGAGCTCCCCAGGGCCTGGGCCAGGGGCAGTGCCAGTGACCAAGGCACACCTACCTGGTGCTGGAGGGAGGGGTGCATTCCCTCATGGACTTCCATCAAAATTCGATTTTCAATCTTAGAAAGACATCTTATGTTGGAAGGACTGATGAATTTTAAATAATTTTTTTTTTTAATTTGTCGTACTGTAGGAGAGCACCAGGGAGCCTTAAAAGAGTCCATCAATAAAAATACTAGGAAAATTTTCTGTGATTTATTGTACATTTTCAGTGTATCCAGTTACTCCTCACTTTCTTAAAGGATTGGTGGGATATAACATTTCTAACAATAAAAGCTTAATGGAATCAGATTTGTGATTTCCTAGAAAATTAACGAGATATTTTGTCAATTTTATTCCAGACTTCATTTGTCAGAATATACAGTGTCCAGTGACAAGCTAAAAGAATTTTTTGACAAATTAACTGTGCCACAGGTGACAGATCAGGAAAATGTTAATTTAACAGCCCCTTTATGCTTCCCAGATTTATTGGAGGCTATTAAGGAAACTCCAAATGGTAAGGCCCCTGGCCCTGAATAGATTTTCCATTGAATTTTATACAGGATCTATTAATAAAGTTTGATGCTGCCTCTTTGAATATTGGTAATTGTCCTTTATCTTCTGGGTTTCCTCAGCATTTCCACTTGGAATACAGTTTTTAGTTGGGAGCCAGAAGTAATTGTGGTTCCAGGAATGGCTGTGGTTGCGAGTGGTTCCTCCTGGAGAGGAGGCTGCAGGTCCCTGCAGAGCCAGGAGCTGTCCCTGGGCTGGCTCTGAGCCCTCGGCTGGTCCCTGTGTCCCTCTGTCCCTGTGTCCCTCTGTCCCTCTGTCCCTCTGTCCCAGTGTTCCTCTGTCCTTGTGTCCCTGTGTCCCTGTGACCATCTGTCCCTGTGTCCCTCTGTCCCTGTGTCTCTCTGTCCCTCTGTCCCAGTGTCCCTCTGTCCCTGTGTCCCTGTGTCCCTCTGTCCTTGTGTCCCTGTGTCCCTCGGTCCCTGTGTCCCTGTGTCCCTGTGACCATCTGTCCCTGTGTCCCCGTGTCCCTCTGTCCCTGTGTCCTTGTGTCCCTCTGTCCCAGTGTCCCAGTGTCCCAGTGTCCCTGTGTCCCTCTGTCCCTGTGTCCCTCTGTTCCTCTGTCCCTGTGTCCTTGTGTCCCTCTGTCCCAGTGTTCCTCTGTCCCAGTGTCCCCATGTCCCTGTGTCCCTCTGTCCCAGTGTCCCAGTGTACCTCTGTCCCAGTGTCCCTGTGTCCCTCTGTTCCTGTGTCCCTGTGTCCCTGTGTCCCTCTGTCCTTGTGTCCCAGTGTCCCTCGGTCCCAGTGTCCCTGTGTCCCTCTGTCCTTGTGTCCCTCTGTCCCAGTGTCCCTCGGTCCCTGTGTCCCTGTGCCCAGTGTCCCTCTGTCCCTCTGTCCCTGTGTCCCTCTGTCCCTGAGCCCTCCCTGGATTTCTGTGTGTAACTGGCGTGGTGTGCCAAGCAGTGCCATTCATTTCCTGCTGTTTGCTCCCTCTCCTGCCAAGGCAGCCTCAGCTCGGGGGTCTCTGGGCAGGACCAAGGCCACCAACACCCTCAGCCCCTGTGCCTGGGTGTGGGCACCTGGGCACACCCACCTGAGCTGTTACCTATGATTGGCACCACCTCATTTCCCTTTCACAATAAGTCCTGGAAGTAGAAAAGCAGAGACAGGAGCCCACCCTGGTGGTTTTTAGCAGCTCTGTTGTGTTCATGACCTCGTGGGGTTAAGGTGTCCCAGAGGGTCCCGGGCACATGAGCTCAACCAAAGCTTGTTCAGGTTTATCCAAACAAAGTGAAGGAATGTCCCATGTTCTGTTGCAATCCTAACCCTTCTTTAAATTAGCCAAACCAGTTTCTTCTTACCTGAAAAATATGGGAAGAGGAGGTATCTGTTCTATAAAAATGCTTTCTTAAAAAATAAATGTATTATGTTGGGATGGATTTTAATAATACTTTTAGCTGTGCCAGTATGAATAACTTTAATCTTTAAATTCCTATTACTTCTCTAATTTATAATCACACTGAAGGATCAAATGGTTTTTAACAATATATTGAAATTAGCACATGGCATTTAACTCCCTGTTTTATGCTCTCATTATAGATTTATAGCATTGAATCCTTTTATTCTGTTACTTAGAATTCCAGGTGATTAATTCAAGAAGCCCTTTCTCTTCTCAAGGCCCTTGTAGTATGGAGAGAGATGGAGATACTGAGTTACTTGGGGTGCCTTGGAAGAGGGGTCAATTTTTGTTTGTTTAGAAGATTTCTGGGTAAAAGCTGCAGTTGTACCTGCAGTGGATTAAACATCCTTTTCTTGTAATGCAAATGTCATAGATCTGTGTTGCTGTGTGCTTTATTGTTTATTTAATCGTCAGTCTCCAGGGCACCAAATGGGCTATTTCCATCCAGTAAGTTCCAGCAAACCCCAATAATGGTTGATTCCTGCTGGTGTCCTCAAGCAGAGCAGTTCAGTGGCTCAGCTGTGTGTGAGGTTTTGTTCTGCTCTTGGCAAGCCAAGGCCAAGCCTTGGTGGGTGGGTGTCTGTGCTCCCTCTGGGAGCTCCTCAGGTGGAGGGGAAGAACTGCAGAAGAGAGCAGAAATGCAGAAACTATTTGGAAGTCTTAGGCTGTTTTTTTTGGGTCACTCTTCCTCCCCATCCCACGCATAATTCCGTTTTTTGGATTCTGCAGGAACATGGGATCCTGCAGCAAAGTTCAGGCTCTTTATGGAAATCTGTGAAATCATGTCCAGATATTTCATGTCCTTTTTACCAATAAACAGCAGGGAAATAATTGGAATTTAAATGTTTAATCTCCTTCCAATTTTAAGCCATAGCAGCACATTTTGGTTTTCCTGCTGAGCCGAATTCCGCCCGCCCAGATTTTGTATAAACCCTGTGACACTTTTTGATACATCCTGATGAAATGTGTTTCCTCCCCAGGGCCACGTTGGTACAACGGCAACCAAAAAAATCGATGTCTACCTCCCCCTGCACACGAGCCAGGACAAGCTGCAGCCCATGACCGTGGTGACCATCGCCAACGCCAAGGTGCACGACCTGATCGGGCTCATCTGCTGGCAATATACAAGTGAGGGACGGGAACCCAAGCTGAAGTAATGCTCTTTCTTTACTACCTCCTGACCTCTCCATTTCTCCTCTGCAGCCTTTTTAGCGTACTGAAACGGATTTCTGTGTCGGCGTTTGGAAATAGAAACCCTAGCGCCTTCACATGTGGCAGTGTTTCCCTCTGAGCAGCACAGGGGCACCTCCAGCCATTTCTCTTTCAATTAGGGAGGGCTTGGGCCTGTAAATGAATCATCATCTCAAAACTATGTAAAAGTAATGCAAACTGTATCTCTTTTGGTGTCACAGAGGCATTTGTTATTCCATGTCCCATCTATTTTTTGCTAGTGTCCTTAATGGCTGAGATCACAAGGAGTCAGATAAAGTCCAGAGCTCCTCTCAGTCCCTCTGCTCTGCTGGAGCACTGCTGGTGGTTGGTAAGAGCTGTTCTTTTTCCTGGCAGATGACAGGAGATGCATGGAAAGGGTCTTCAGAACAGCTCACCTGAGCAGCTTTCATTTTAGACCAGCTGTGTAAAATACTTCTGGTTTTGCTGGGCCATAGAACATAAAATAAGGACTTAAAGCAGTTTATTACAGAGTTGCCAGTAGCAGTTACTGGCAGGGATGTCCCTGGTGCAAGGAGGTTGATAGTTTTGTTTGGGTTTTTTCTAGAAGAGCCAAATTTCACTTTTTTTATTGTTCCTGGAATATTGAATGAATAGGGTGGGGGTTTTTGGTCCTGAATTTCACAGCTCACTCTTTCAGCATTTTTCAGGAGCCCTGGAGGGCTCAGCAGCCTCAGCTGCTGCTGTAGCACAGCTGTGGGGGAATGGGAGTCAGGGCACTGGGGTTCCCAGGTTTGGATTTGCTGATTTCTGTTCCACAGACAGGGCATGCAGGAAAGCAGCCCCTCTTGAAAACACTTCCATGGATGTTCTTTCTTTGGATATGGATTTTTCCTTAGCTCTTCTCAACAGACATGTGAAATGTTTCTGGGGTTTAACACTTGGGTTTGATTTGTCCTTTTTTATGTTCTTGAGAAGAAATATAAAATTATTCACAGATGGTGCCATTTCATTTGCTGTTATTAATTTCTGCTCATTATATCACAAGTTCAGAGAAGTGTCCTTTGTGTATGATTAGGCTATTTTTTAATGAGTAAGACTGCACTGATGTCAGTCTTTGGGCACACACACATTTCTCAGGAGCAGAGCAGAGCTCAAATGGAACAGCACCCGTGAGTGGAGTGTTCCATGAACCATCACTGCCCACAGCAAAAGGCAACAGTGGGAAGAAATGAATTTCACTGTCTGGCTTGAAGGATAAAATGTTATGATGTGTCAAAAAGTGCTCATGAGCAAGGAGGCTGTCCAATGTAATCAAATCTCAGGCAGAGAGGATAAAATAAAATAGATAATGGAGGCGTGAGCTCCCAGGAGCACAGTCAGACACAGCAGCAGCATCAGCTGAGAGTCTGGGGACAAAGGCTCAGGCCAGAGCCCCGAGTTTCCAAGAAGTTCCTTTCCTTGTAGGTCCTTAATTATTTCTCATCATCTTTTTGTTACCATTGCTGAGTGCCAGTCCTGAAGCAAGGATTGATTTAACTGTAAACTAATTCTCATATTTCCAAGTAAGGCAGGAGCTCGTGTAGGGTGCCCATTCTGCATTGGCCATTTGCTCCTGATTCAGTCAGGTGAGAGTGTGAAAGGACAAAATGGGGATCACTGTGGCACTGCACTGAAATCCATCTACAGAATGCCTCAGATGGGTATGCAAGGCATGCAGAGTGACAGCTATACCTGCTAGTGACACTGGGAGAATAATGAGGAGGTTTTAGACTTTATAATTAGGAGAAACAACCCCTTCTGTCTTTAGGAAAAGAATATATTACTGCCTAATTCCTTTTCCTAAAAGATAGGTGTAAGAGTCTGAAGTGAATGAGCACTAGTTGACAGCTTTGAGAACATTCTGTATTCAATTAGGCTGCCTTTTTATTATAATTGTGTTGTATTTGTCTCTATTCAGTCTCTTGGTTCCAGGAACCGCTGGCAGGGTTAGCAGCCCTGTCCCTGGCCTCCCACACATGGACCTGGGGTGTAACCCAGCATTTTCCTGCCAGCCCCTGACAGATGTGCTGGAATGATTCCACCTGCAAAAAATAAACAAAATCCCTTTCTAGGAAGAAATTAATAGTGAGATGCACAATTCAAATAGATTTGCTATTTTTAGAAGTGAAGAGTGAATCTCTCCTTTTTGTGCTGAATTTGTAAGTTCCCAGCTTCAATCTCTCTCAGCCTGGGGGAGGTTCACAGTGCACAACAGTTTTACTCACTGGACTTTTTTATTTATTTTTTTACCACATGGTGACTGAATGTGCTAAGGAAGGCAGCCCATGAGTGCAGGCATCTGCAGCCCCTCTGTTGTGCGGGGTGTGAGCAGTGCTGGGATGTTCCCAGTTTGCTGGGACAGGAGCTGGTGGCACTGGGGCCTGCTGGCTGTGCTCTGCTGTGCCTTCCTCCAGCTGGGGGAACAGGGACAGGGCACAGGGGGTGCTCCCACTGCCAGAGGGCAGGGCTGGCTGGGATATTGGGCATTGGGAATGCCTGGCTGTGGGGCCCTGGCACGGGGTGCCCAGAGCAGCTGTGGCTGCCCCATCCCTGGAAGGGTTCAAGGCCAGAAAGTTTCTTTGCAGAATTTCCAAAATTCAGAGTGGTGAATGTTGCTGAATTACCTTTGGTGAGCAGAATTGCAGCTTACATTAACAGCAATGCATCATTATTCCCTGTTTTCTGTAATAAATGTCTTAGTCATGACAAGATGCCTATAGATCACCTGGACTAAGCACTCTCAATAAAGCACAGTTGCAACCAAAGGTTTGTGAATTAATTGAGAAAATTGCAAATCAGGTAGTCAGTGAAATAATTCATTGTCACATCCAATCAATAAACTTTGTAAATCAACTCATTTAATTCAAAAAATGATCTATATAGATCAAGCGACCAATTAAACAATTAGCATACACTTTACAATTAATTAATTTAAGCATCAATCATGCAATTAAAACTCCAAATTTAAACTGCAGAGTTTAGAAACACGCTGCCACATGCACCTTCAGCTTTACTGCATGGCTGGGGAAAGGCCTGAGTGCTGGCAGGTTTACAGTCAGAAAGAATACTTATTTTCAGGTCAATAATTTAAACTGAAGTAACATTTGAAATAGATTTCAATGTTAGGAAATTATGATTAATACCTGTTTGGTAGCTATAAATAGTTGTTTCCCTCTGGGCTCTCATCTGTGGAAAGAAAGAGGCTCAGCTCTTTATTTCTTTCACATTGTATCTGTTTCAGCTTTCTGTGTTAGTTCTGCTTGTTGGTGTTTATTAATTTGTGACTGCTTTTAGTGACTGAACTTAGGTATTTAGGAAAGGTAAGTGTTCTGCTAATCATTGCTGCTGTGTTGGATAGATATTTGCTTTTCCCATAGTTCATTACCCTGCTCACCTGCCCGAGAGCACTCTCTGCTTCTCCAGCCTACAGACACTAAGCTTCCACAGTTGTTTGACCTGTGAGAAATCACAGACACCACTTGTTTGCCTTCAGCTCCGAAGTGTAGTCATCACATAAATAAATAAATTTTCACAAATGGAGAAATATCCTTCCTGCTTTACGAAATCACAAAACTTTTACAGATTTTAGTGCATTTTAATCATCGTCAGGTTTTGTTTGTGGAGCAGTGAAGGACGAAGACTGCTCTGCTCTGAGGTTTGGGGTTTTTCCATCACCGCAGGGTTGTGGCAGCAGGACACGTTGTGACCTTTGGGGACACGTTTGTGTGGTGTCACTGTGCCATGTGAGAGCAGTGCTCTGTGCAGGTGTCCCTGTGCAGGTGCCCCGTGCAGGTGTCCCTGTGCAGGTGTCCCCGTGCAGGTGTCCCTGTCCAGGTGTCCCCGTGCAGGTGCCCCGTGCAGGTGCCCCGTGCAGGTGTCCCTGTGCAGGTGTCCCCGTGCAGGTGTCCCTGTGCAGGTGTCCCCATGCAGGTGTCCCCGTGCAGGTGTCCCTGTGCAGGTGACCCTGTCCAGGTGACCCCGTGCAGGTGTCCCCGTGCAGGTGTCCCTGTGCAGGTGTCCCTGTCCAGGTGACCCCATGCAGGTGCCCCATGCAGGTGTCCCCGTGCAGGTGTCCCCGTGCAGGTGTCCCTGTGCAGGTGTCCCCATGCAGGTGTCCCTGTGCAGGTGTCCCTGTCCAGGTGTCCCTGTGCAGGTGTCCCTGTCCTGGTGACCCCGTGCAGATGTCCCTGTCCAGGTGTCCCTGTGCAGGTGTCCCTGTCCAGGTGTCCCTGTGCAGGTGTCCCTGTCCAGGTGTCCCCATGCAGGTGTCCCTGTCCAGGTGTCCCTGTGCAGGTGTCCCTGTCCAGGTGACCCCGTGCAGGTGTCCCCGTGCAGGTGTCCCTGTCCAGGTGTCCCCATGCAGGTGTCCCTGTCCAGGTGTCCCTGTGCAGGTGTCCCTGTCCAGGTGTCCCCGTGCAGGTGTCCCCGTGCAGGTGTCCCTGTCCAGGTGTCCCTGTGCAGGTGTCCCTGTCCAGGTGCCCCATGCAGGTGCCCCGTGCAGGCGCTGTGCTGAGTCACCCTGTCCCTCTGTTGCAGTGACAATGTCAGCGCCTACTGCCTGCACATCGCCGAGGACGACGGCGAGGTGGACACGGACTTCCCGCCCCTGGACTCCAACGAGCCCATCCACAAGTTTGGCTTCAGCACGCTGGCCCTGGTGGAGAAGTACTCGTCCCCAGGGCTGGCAGCCAAGCAGTCGCTCTTCGTGCGCATGTGAGTACCCGGCTGGGCACAGCCACCTCCTCCTCTTCCTCCTCCTCCTCCTCCTCTGCCTCCCTTCTCCTGACCTCACCAACACTCGGGGCCACACCCCTTGGTGATGCTCTGCACTGAAGTGGTTTTATAGACAAATAGTTGCAGTGTGGCTCAACAACAGTGAGAAGAAAAATGCAGTAACCAAGCACACCAGCTGGACTGGACATTCCCCTCCCAAATCCAGAAGAGTTTGGTGAGGGACACCCCACTCACCCCTGAGACTTCAGCTGTCTGACTTGTAGATCAAGAAGAATTTGCTCTGTCCTTTGCTATATCCAGGGATATATACTGTGCTTGATCACTTTTATTTTTCTTTACTTGTGAATGAAAAATCTCTTAAACCATCAGAAGGCCTTAATTACTAGAACAAAATGCCAGGAGCATAAGCCACTTCTTACTTGGGAAAAATATTTCATGTTTGGAGCTCTTGAAATGAAAATGCTAATAGGGTTTTCCTGGTTATTGGACATTACTTACATTTCTTAGCACTACAGCTGCTTCTAGTTCTGAATAATCAGACATTTTTTAAAAAATCTGGCTTATTTAATTAGTTTTTATATTCTTTATTGTGTACTGTGTTTCTTAGCGACGTTGCAAAGCATCCTACAGAAAGCCATTGTCAGAAATCCCACGTGTATTCCCAAAGGCCACATTCACTTTGCTCCACTGCATCAGGGCACTGGGAAATAAAATATTCTGGCCCCAGTGTTCACAAGTAAGTTATTCAAGGCTGAGATGCTGGGCTGTGCTACACTGAGGCCGTGGCGAGGAAGAGGAGGTCATTGTCAATGGACAACTCTAAATTGTTGCTGATTTCTCATCTGGATAAAGCGTCCTTCCCCAGCTGTGCCCCCAGAGCTGTCCTGGGTGCCTGAGCTGGGCTCGGTGCTCACTGCAGTGACCAGGGGTGGGTCAGGGGCTGGGGCTGCCCTTCCCATGGGGACACAGAGACCTCAGTGGGGTCTGGGGCTGCCCAGCAGTTCTCTGCCTGCAGCAGGCAGCAGGAGAAGGGCCCAGCTGCAGAAAAATGCAAAATCTTTTGGTTTACCATCATTTGTGCTGATGTGAGGAGCTTCCTTCTAGCTTGGAGGTGCTGCTGTGGAGAAATAGGACAGCTGCATCATAAGCAGTGCTCTTCTGAAAGGGTCAGTTTGGTGGTGCCAACATCCGCATTTTAATTTTAAATGGCTTGTGATTACTGTGTAAATAGCTAGGTTTAAATTAGAATTTTTAATGTGTCCCCTAGAATAAAGAATTACTTGATCATCACTTGATCAAAAGGTTGTTACCTCTGTGAGTTTACATGTCTGTGCTGTCTTATTTTTGTAAGGATTTGCTGTAAATTCTATGTCTTCTTCCTCCCCTGTCACCCTACCGGTGCATGTAATTGTGGTTTTATATTTTGCATCTCTTTTTTTTTCCTCCTCGTGCTGAAGTACTTCAGCTGCTGCCATGTCAGCCTTGTGACTTGTAATGTTTATTAATATTGAATCACTGTTGAAAAATGTTGATGCTTGTGAGGAGCTCCGTGCTGGGGCCGCGCTCCTCCTCGCGGGCTGAGCCCCGCAGGGACCCCCTTCTGCAGGACATGTTTGAGCAGAAACAGTTTGCAGAACTTTACACACTTCACTCCTGCCAAGGCAAACTCTGAGCCGCTCGAGTCAGTTGTAAATACCCAGAGGTGGTGGCTGGAAGTAGCCCGCAGTGCAGTTTATATTCCGAGCTGGATGTGGATGTCTTTGTGGCTGTACAGAGTAGTAAATAATTGAGTTTGATTAGGGAGAGGGACCTCATTATCCCCCCACCTGTGCCCAGCTGGTAGGGGAGGGTCGAAATGAAGCCATTAGCTGTCGCTCTTACTGGCATCTCAAAGAGCTCAAATACATCTGTGTCTTATTTTCTTTTCTGGCACAATCAGTCGAGCAAGCTAAGCAGGCATGACCGAATTTGGCAAGTTCCAAGGACTCTGGCAAAGTTACACAAGGAGAAGAAGGAGGGCAGTCGTGCTGGCTGCTCGGTGCCCATTAGTCTAGCGAGCTGTGTGTTTGGAAGGTGGCTGCTGTGGAGAGCAGGGCTTTGTCCAGCCCCGGGCACGGCACCCGCACACGGCCCCGCGCTCCATCAGGGCTTTGCCAGGGAGAGGCAAACAGAGCGCCACATCCGTGGGAATACAGGCTTCTCGAGGTGCTGAGCTCATACCTGAACGGCTTAAAATAAATCCGTACCACCATCAGGGCTTTTTCCCTTGGAAATTTTATTGTTGGAACGTGACACACTCAATCTAATGGTGTTTCGAGGAGCTGTAGCTCAGCTGCCAGTTGGCACACAGAGCAAATTTGGCATCCAGTTCTTCTGCTCTGTAGCACTTTTTTTCTGTTTTGATATTGTACTTAAATTGCTTTGACTATTATATACAAATTTTCAAAGCCGTACCCAATAGTTTAAGGTTTGAAACCCTTTTAAAATACCAGACTTGCATTGTGCTTTTGCAAATTCAGTTCAAAGCCCTGAAATGTGTTTTTTCTTGGACTCCAGCAGCAGTCCCCAAAAGGCCTGTTCCTGATTTGTGCATGGGGGTGGGTAATCTGCAAAGTACATTTTAGAATATTCATATAAAATTTCAGACAGTTAATGTGGGTGCAAAATTAAGAGTGTGGCTCCCAGGATAGTGGAGAGGGAGGGGTAGGAGGGCATCAGAACACTTGATAGAGGGCTAAGGACTACTATAGTGGTGTTAAAATGCAGCCAGTTGAACTCAATAGTGCACAGAGCTATGCAAGGCCAATCTGAGATGCACAAAAGCAGGTCATTCAGGCTCAGAATAAAAACTGTGGCTGGTATTAGTTAGTCCAGTTCCTATCACTGTGCACTTTATCTAAAAAATTACCCAGCTTAAGGTAAGTCCATTGCATCAGCTGGGATTTTGAGTCTTAAGTCTGACTTTGTGCTGATCGAGTGGAAATTGCTATTAGTCACTCCCAGGCACTTCCAGCCATGCCAGCTGGTTATGCAGTGAGCTTTAAGTGCTATAAATTCCACTTCTGGAAAGTAAATTCCACTTCTGTGTTAAGAAAAAAAAAAAAAAAATTAAAAATTGCTCTAGATTGGAAAGGAGCTTTTCAAAAAGTTCTCTTCTCATTCAGAGCAGAAACCCTTTGTCCTTGCAGTGTGGGTTGTTTTGTTTTGTGGCAGAAGGGGGGACCCTGCCTGTTCCCCTGGCACCTCAGCACCACGAGGAGAGCTTCTGCCTGTGCTGCTGCTTGCCTTTCCCTCTCCTGAACCTTGCCACCCTGGCTCCAGCACGGAGGCTGTAAAAGAAGATGGAAAGCCAAGTTACTGCAGAATGATCACTATCATTAACATTCACGGGTGGTTCACTTATCATTCCTGACTGCACAGACATGGCAGCCGTTATGAAACGTCCACAGGTGTAGCACGATGATACATATTACATTGTGCCACAATGGATTTATGTATTCTGTAACAAAAGAAAAGTGTAATGAAAAAATACAGAAGGTAATCCTTTATTCCTCCACTGCACAATTTATCAGTAATGCCTGTGGATGATAAGTGCCAGGGATTTCCTTTGCTTGATTTAACCTTGTCACCCAGGTATGTTTTTGCAAAATGACAGAAAATACAAGCTAAGGAATTTCTTTGGCTTCCAATTTGCCAGCAGCACTTTTAATTGATTGACCAGCATCTGCTTGTCTGTCCTATTTTCAGTGTGTTGACCTAAAAGGAAGGTATCACACCTTAGCAGAGGGAGGTAAAACACATTGTTAGTGATTGCAATTAGGGATTGGGCTGAGTGAGGGCAGTCCATGCCCATGGCCAGGGCAGAGCACGCTGGGCAGTGGTGGGCTGAGGTGGCTGTGTGTTTCTCCAGCCCAGCCTGCTCTGCTGGGGCACACCAGGCAGGGCTGGGCTGGGCTGGTGGTGCTCCAGAAGCTCCAGTGCTGAGCACAGCTCCAGGACACCTGGCAGCGTGTCCAGTGCCAGGACAAGGAGCAGGGGCCTTAAACTAAACCACAGCAAGTTCCACCTCAACGTGAGGAAGAACTCCTTTCCATGGAGGGTGGCAGAGCCCTGGAACAGCTGCCTGGGAGGGGCTGGAGTCTCTCTCTCTGGAGACATCCCAGACCCACCTGGCCGCGTTCCTGTGTCCCCTGCCTCGGGTGACCCTGCCTGGGCAGGGGACTGGACAGGGGCATCTCCAGGGGTCACTTCCCACCCCAGCTAATCTGTGGTTCCACGGGGCTTCTCCTCTGGGCACAGAACCGTGCCCTGACTCTGGCCTGGCCCCAGGATGACGACAGGAGCTCTTTGGTCTGGGCTTAAGTCCACCCCGGCTCAGATGTGAGGGGTTGCCGAGTGCTGAAATGCTGCTCTGACGTGGTGGTGGTGCCTTGTGAGAGGGAGCCGGGGCAGGGAGGGCAGCAGCTGGAGCAGGGTGGGGGTCCAGCCCCTCTGGCTCTGCTCCAGAGCAAACAGCCAAGAGTTTACAAGAGCGGGGCGCGCTCCGCGTCCCACCGCTCCTGCCAAGCACTCACTCGCGGCTCGCACACTAAATATAGCCAAACACACAGGCTTTCTTATTTTGCTTTGATCAGTAAAATAAACTTTCAGAGATTGTTCTGGGATGAGATCCAGCTTCTGAGGCAAAGAATGGCCGTGGCTCGGGCAGGGGTTAGTAATGGAGTGTCAGGGAAATCAGCCTGACAGTTCTCAGGCCAGCTGCTCAATGGAGAGGGCCGGCTGAGCCGGGCCAGCCCGGAACACGGGCGGGAGCGCAGCAGCCTGCGCTCTTCAGCAGCTGAAGTGTCAGGAACTGAGACAGAATCTTCCATTTTTGGGACGTTCCTGATCGTGGGAGTGTGAGCAGCCCTGAGCTGGGGCCATCTGCCAATGGCCACTCTGTGCCCAGTGGGAAGGGGGCTGCAGGCCCTGCTCTGTTTGGGTGAACAATGTTGAGAAGCATTTTGTGCAAAGGGGACAATTGTGATGCCGGCTGTTTTGGCCATCGCGGGTTATGGAAGCCTTCTGTTGCCTTTGCAATTTCTTTTTTCCCTGGAATATTTTAATTTATTTCCTTGTACTTTGGTTGGAGTTTTCTGGAACATTCCTGTAGATATTGCAGAGCATTGTATGAATTACCTGGAGGCACCAGGTGTTGTGATGGTCTGGTCCAGCATGGAGGGCTTTTCATGCAGCACTTCAACGAGAAACCTTGTGTTGTTTGAATAAAAGCACAAAGGTAGTTTCCTTTTTGTGATTATAACTGTAGAATAGGTTTTTCACTTTAAAGAATCCCCTGAATCTTGCTCAGCAGGGCAGCTGGGACTGAAGCTGTGAGGCTTTTGGGAAGCGAGGGATTGGCCAGGTAAAGGGCAGGTGTGTGGTGCTCGTGCAGGTCATGGGGCTCCACAGCAGCTTCAAGGGAAATTGCTCCTCAGTGGAGTGCTGGGGAAGATCTCTGCTCATTGCAGGCGTTAGCCCCTGAGCCCTGGGCTGTTCCCAGGACAGCAGTGTCACCTGCAGTGGCACTCCCTCCCTCAGCTCTGCTCCTGCTGCGCTGAACACGCGGCACAAACAGAGGGAAAAGCAGATGCATGAAAAGGTTGGGATTATTTGGTTTGAAGACGAGTAAGATAGAGTTATAAATAATAAATGGTCTGGAGAACATAAATTTGGGCTTTTAGGCAGTTTCATTTTGCCAGGAACAAAGGGAATTGAAAATGAAATTCAGATGAGACCAACGCAGAGCCGAGGAGAGGGAAACGGCGTCTCACACCAGCGAGGGGGGACAGGGGGACATGTCCTGAGCCCAGGCTGGATGCTGCTGCCAGGGCACGGGTGGCCCCAGGACAGCGAGCTGTGAGCAGCACGTGGCCAGGCAGGGGCTCCTGGCCCCTGGGTCACGCTGCAGTCGGTGCAATGAGCAGTGAGTGGTGAGGGCTCTGTCCTGGCTGGGTCACCATGGGCTGGGGATGCCGTGTCTGATGTGACCTGAGCTCCAGCCTCTGGTCCCAGCATTTGTGTTTCAAAGTGACATGTAATATGGGTTTGTTTTGCAGGATGTACTTGTGTTGCTTGGATTGCTTTCGCCTGCCAGTTGCTTTTAAAAATATTCCAGCTGTGCTGTTCATATAGAGCTGTACTCCCTGATTAAAATTCCTGGTTGCCAGATACAAGGCTCCTCCTCCTGCCCAAATAGCTTTGCAAACCAGTTTTTTCCATGCAGAGCAATCTCTCCGGAGGGAGCCTTCAGCTCTCGGATTTCCCTGGAACTGTCTGCAGTGACATCTACTGACATGAGCCGAGACTGACTGCGAGGGCTAAGGGGCAAAATTTACTGATCTGCTCATTCAGAGTCTCTTCTATTATATTGTCATCTTCTGTGCTGCCCCAGGGGTGCCCCTCTCGGTGTCTGTGAGCAGTGTCCCCCACAGCTGTCCCCATGCTCCTTGCAGTCCTTCCCCTGTGTGGCCTCTCCCAGGGGTGATGGCCAGGACAAGGACCCACTGCCTTGGATCTTTCTGGGAGATTTTGTGCCTTTGTGTTCACAAACGTGTGTCCAAAGGAGCCCCGTTAGGCTGGGAATAATGCATTGAAGCAGTACCCTGATAGTGCTGCAAAGCTGCAGTCACTGAGGGGTGTGCTGGCCTTGTCCCTAAGGGTTTGTTACATGTGGGACACGGGTGAAAATGCCACTGCAAGCAGCTTTTCTGTAGTGTGCTGTAAGGCACAGACACGAGCTGAGGAGATGAGGAGCCCCCCAGGTACACTGGCTCATTTTTCTCTTCTAATGCTGAACGCCAAGTGATCAAAAATAACAATAAATTAGGAAAATCCTTACACCCCTTGCCTTAAATCTCACCCCATTTTGGCTGGTTTTGTCTCTGCCTTGCTCAGGCAGTTTGCTTGGTTTCTCCCTTTAACTTCCCTTTCCAGCCCAAGTTCGTTAACCGTGTGCCTAACGAGTGCTTTGCTTGAAGCTAACGAGGGCTGCGGGGAGCTGCCAGTGATGATTGTTTTGTAAAACTGCATGTGCATCTGTCTTGCAGAAATGCTGCTCATGGATTCTCACTTATTCAGGTGGACAGTATGAAGGTCACCATGAAGGATATCTTACAAAAGGCCTTAAAGAGAAGGAAGGGATCACAGAGAGGCTCAGGTGGGTTATTTATCGTATTTTCTAGAGGGCAGGGTGTTTTCTCCACGAGTATATTTTATATCTCTTTTTAACCATTGTGAACGTTGCTCAGGTTTTGGGGGGTTGTGTCCCAGCCCCACTCACAGCAGTTCTGTGCACAGGTCTGTGCTCTCCATGCTGGCACAAAGCTGGCAGTGCAGGAGCTGCGTAATGTTTGCTGCAGAGCAGTATATCCGTTCCTGCAAATATTTATTTATGATAACAAAGCCATTTGCATTCAAGACCAGTTCATGGTAATTTGGGATGATGGGTAGAAGTGCAGCAAGTCCAGCCCATGATAGAGTTTGTATGTATACTTCTAATTTATGTAAGAAAATTATGCTTAGTGTGATTTTAAATAATTTCAAGAATTCGTTGTTACTTGTAGTGAAAAATTTACTTTCTGCAATGTTATCAAAATAGTGCTGTTATAGTTAAGGCATATGAATACTTAAAAAAGGAAAATGTACAGTGCTCGTATTTCTATTTTAGCAATGTTTTTCTGGGGGGTAGATGTGCATTCACATATATGTTAGTGTATATATTTCAGAAGTATAAGGCCAAGAGATCTTTCCAGCAACAAGAAATAATTACTGAGAGAAATTGCACTGAGTCTTGTCACGCAACAAAGGAACTTTAATATAAACCCATCTATATAGTGGGAAAGATAAGGATCTTGTCTTTGTAAATGAATGAAACCTCCTTATACACCCTCAGTTTTAACTATGGGAAAAGAAAATAAACCCCGTTCTCCTTAGAAAAAGTAGTTCAGTGCAGTTTTTAAATGCGTGTATAATCTGTCATGGATTTAATTAGCTATCTTCAGATGAGAGCTGAAGTTTTAATAAAAGTTAGAAGAGATAACACAGTGAAGGACACGGATGAGCTGTCTCAAGGCCATATTCCAAGGGAACGATAAGAGCTGTAAAAAATGGCAGAGAGGAGCAATTGAATGGAGCAATGAAAATCTGATTCTCGTAAAAAAGAAAAGGGGGGGGAGGAGGAGAGGAGCAGCGCTGGGGGGAGAGGAGCCCCGGCAGGCTGCGGCAATTTGGAGGGGGGCCAGCAGCCATCGCTCAGGCCGGCTGCGCGCCGCGCTCCAGATGTGCCAGCGGCACCCGCGCCCCGCCAGCTGACTGCGCCGTGTGATAACCTGCTCTCTGGATGCCCATCGCTGGCCGCAGAGATAGAATTAAATGATGATGATCTTCCCACAAGTTGGGAGAGGAAACAATGCATATAAATCTTGATTTCATCTCAGCGTGAGAAGTCTTTATCCATCATCACTCATAATGAACAAGTCGTTAGCGGCGATGAATGGCGGTGGGGTTTTTTCAAACACCTCTTTTGTTCACTTTTTGGGTGACTTTTATTTATTTCCTGGGGTCAGATTTCCCTTCCCTGAAGGGAGGTTGCTAAAGGATTCACTTAGCTCAGTCTTTAAACTGCTTCCCCCCTTCGTGTAACAGATGTTTTATTCTTTGTCCATCTGAAATTTGATTCTGCTTTGACTCTGTTATTTTTGCTCAGTAGTTTAGAGTAGGAATGGACCTGGCATTTCTTCCTTCAGCTAATACATTCACCTCTGCTGCCTTGGCCCTCCTGCTCAGAACCCTTTTCAGGAACAGGGTATATAGGGATGTATCAGAATTTTTTATTAACATTAACTTAGCTTATCCAAACCTTTCCTTATTCCCAATTTCATCCCTGTGAATCCATCCAGGCTGTTCCAGCCCCATCTGCCACGGGCTGGCCATGCTGTGAGGGCAGGGAGAGCTCAGGATGCCACCACAGTGGGCACACAGAGACTGGAGCAGGAGAAAAAGGAGAGATTTTGCCATCATTTCTCACCTGCCCCCAGATCCCTCACCATTGCAGAGGATGTGCCTCTCGCTGTCACTGAGAGATGCAGGGAAAAATGGAATTGCAGATCAGAGCATTAGCACTGCACAGGCCTGGGCCAGGGTGCTTCAGGTCATTATTAACCAGTGGATTAGGATGTCAAAGTTCTGAATAAAAGATAAGACATAATTTAGGAGAAACATTTCTCCTCATTCAGCAATGTTTCCTTTAAAGCTGATTGGTCTGATTTTTAAAAAGTCATTACTAAAAATAGGCTGGACGTGTTTATTTAAAGTTTTTGGAATATTTTAATAATACAGAAATGCCCGTGAGCTTTTCTGCCTGTCTTCAATGGGTCTCCAGATCAGCCTTTTCAGGACAGATGAATTTATTGCATTGCAGCTTAGGCTGTTGTCAAGTACTGGTAGAAGCAGTTGCTTTCTGATCTGTTTTCACCACTGACTTACAGGACATTTTTCAGACTGGTCCTGAATTGGCAGGAAAATGCAAACCTGGGTTGGCTACTTTGGGTGAGGAAAACTTGAGGAATTCCTGTGGTGCAATTGGGAAGGGTTTGTTCAGCATGACTAGGGCTAAAACACTAGGCTAGCGTTCTCCAAATACTTTGTTCAGCCAGTAAAGATTATTTGTTGCAGCAAAATACTGATCAGTAGGAGACAGAAATGGGCTAGAACCTTTTCTTCATAGAAAGGGCCTGAAAAAACAGCAGCAATATTCTGACTGTGCCTAGTTCTGTTTAGATAAAATTATTGCAAACTGTTCAAACTATTTCACCTTCCTTGCAATTCTTCTTTCTTAGTGTCTCAGGGCTTTTGACGTATGAACTCTGACCATTTTTAAATGATAGTATTTGAGCCAGCCAAGGGGAAGGGCAGGTGGTGCAGGACCTGGATGTGCTGTAGCTCTCCTGGAGGACGTGGCTGTCCTGCAGCAGGACAGGGGGACCTGGTGACCTGTCCCACCACAGGCACCCACGGGGGTTAATGGAGCACTGGATCATCTCTGCCACGTGCCCAGATCACCAACTGGGAGAGGCACAGGAATGGCTGCAAGTTAGCAAAGAGCCTGTAACAACCAGTCAGTGCTGCACACTGGAGAAGATAAATCTGCAGAGGAAATGGTTGAGGCAGATGTTTAATTAGTTGGAGCCAGGCTGGATAAATCAGGATAGGAGCTGTCTATGCAGATACGCCGGTGTGCCTTCCCTTCCTCTGGGCTGGTGTCACTGCCTTTAGAAACAAACTGTTCTTTCTGCTGAGAGAGAAGCAGCAGCAGGAGTCGTACAGCCTCTCCCTTACTGTAATGGATTCCCCTGTGTACACTCATAAAACAGAAAATGTAATTGATGTTTTCTTATGGTAATGAAAACTAACGAAGTCGAATACTTTATCATCAATTTGTTTAACCTATTGCGTGCTCAGCAGCGTGTATTGCACGGGCATATTTCATGGGAGGGCTGGAAATAAAACTGCAGTTCTGGGATGGGCTTCTAGGGGAGACTGGTCTAATCCAGGATGGGCCACCTTGAGGGGGCTCAGGGGCATTGCTTGTGCAAGAGGGTTTTCTGAAAATAGCTGAGATGGGAGAGAAAGAGCCGAGGATGGGCACAGAGAGGGGAGCTGGAATCTCCATCAGCGCCACAGGGACCTGGCTGGGCACTGGGATAACAACCCTTGGAGAACCCTCCTGTCCAGGGGTAGTTTAAGGATTGTTTTGTATAATCCTGCCATGCCTACATCTCCTTTCTGTGTGCACTTCAGCAGCTGATGGTGTAAATACAAAATCTCTCTGCAGTGTGGCAGATCTGCAGAAAAGAACTCACATGCTGGAGATTGGGAGCGTAAGAACTTCCTGCTCTCCTTGAATTTATCAGTAAAAATGTCAGATACCGTGCTGTCTGGATTTTGAACAGCTCTAATAACCGAGTCCTGAAAAGCTGTTTTAGAAGGTGAGATTGGGGTGTTTTAGTGCTTGGGATAATTCTGCTCCCCAGAGATCAGTTACCATTAACTTCTGGAGCAGGTAGCTGTTGGGCACGCTTGGAATCCCACCCTCAGCTTGGCAGAGGAGGCTTTGTAGGTCGTGCAGATCAGGTTGCAGAGCTGTAAAACACCATTACCCCTGGAACCTGATTTGCTTTACTGGGATATGATTTTCCTGCTCGCTCACTCTGGTGCGTGTTTCTGCTGGTGTTACTTTCACCAGTACTCAGTGTTACCCCATTAACATGTAAGAAATCTGGGTTGTGGTAGGTGTGCACTTTAAATCCTGCTTTTTTAGGGAGGCTCAGAGGGACCAAGGCAGGCACAGCTCTTCCAAGGGGGAAGGCAGAGCCCCTGCTCTGCTCCCAGGGCTCAGCTGGGGCTGGGGCTCACAGCAGCCCACAGAGTGCAGCAGGCAGGAGATCTCGTCAGGCTTTTTATATCTGCACCAAAGCCTGCACTCAATATTGCCTGAAAAATATGTTTGCATGGATTACGATTTTAAGAACATAGGAGAGATGGTGACTTCATCCTTGATACTTCATGTATCTTGATGCCATGGTGATTCTCAAATTAAATATGTGCAGGAACTATATGTACACTTGGAAGTCATCTCCCTGCCTGTGAGCTGTCTCATTCCTGCTGCTCTTCCACAAACACATTCCCTGGGACGCCAGTTGCCTTCTCCTCCAGAGCTCAGCTGAATGGACTATAAATACTAATAGTAAAAAGTAAAGTAAATAACAATGCAGAGAGAATGTGTGCAGAGGCTTTGTTTTCAAACAAATTAAGCATCGATGTCAGTATATAAAAACCGAATGTTCTTAGAAGGAGATGAGAGACAAAACTAAACAACATAAAATGCTGAAATGTTGGAATAATCCTGCCTGCTCCTGGTCCGTGTCAGCCTCTCTCCATCTGAAATTTCTTGTGAACAGAGAAGTCTCCTCTGATTAATCTTGTCTGATTTCAAGTAGAAATTCTTTGCAGGGTGAACATGCTACTGATTATTATTTAATAGCTGCCTCCGACTGCAAACATCCCCCGACCAGAAAGGCTCAGTCCTTTTAAGAACAAAATGCTCTACAAGTTTAATTGTTATAAACAAAACCTTCTGCCAACATTGCACAGACGTGACCTGTATTTTCCGTAGGTTAGAGGGAGAGTTATTAGCTCAGTGTTCTGTGAGTTTGGAGAAAGATTAATACTTTTTCAATAAATGAAAACAGCTGCTTTGCAATAACATTCAAGTCCCTAACAGCTGTCAACCAGTGCTTTTTGCATTCTTTAAAATGTGTAAAGTGACCAAAAATAGTTTAAAATAATCTTCCTGGTCTGTTTAAGTGTATTATTTCACTGCCACAGGAAGCTGAATAATAAGAAAAGAGAAAGATTCAAGAAACAGGCGCAGGACTTAAAGATAAAAGCCTCCATATCATATTTTAGTCCCTACACCAGAATCAGAGGAGTTGCAGCTGCCCAGGGCAGGGAAAGGAGCCTATTCCACCCCTGGTTCCTGGGAGCACAGTCTGTTACAGAGCCAGGTTTTATTGCCATGGTTTGGATTTGTTCACACAAAGTTCGGGTTACCCTCAGAACCTGGGGATCCTCAGATGAAGGGTTCTGCTTGGGGCTCATCTTTGTGTGAGGAGCAGCTGGGGAGGAGAGCTCTGAGTTGTGTTTGAAAATTCAGTTTCTGACATGTCAGTGTCAGCACCACATTTAATGTCAAATTTCGTGACTTAAATGTTCTAAAGCAGCTGCTGGAGGAGCTGTGGGCCTTGCTGGGGTTTTCCTTCCTCATCCTACCTTGTTGGTGGGAGAGTAAGACAAAAAAATGTCTGTAAAGGGAGGTGTGTGTGTATTTTGATTGCACATATATGTATTTATTTATACATTTTAAAAAAAGAGAATTAAAAAGATAAACCATGTAAAGCTGCAGCCCTGTGGATTAAAGCACTTCTAACAGATGAACTACAGTTAGAATAAACTGTCATTAAAGTTTGATACTGTCATGGAATGATGGTAACTGAGGAGTTTAAATTTAAAAGTAAATATGTTCGAGTAGGCGATGCATATGTTTGCTCTGACTCTTTCTGGGATGGAAGCCCCAGCATCTGTGACAGTGAAAAGCCAATTAATTTGTGTTTCCTTGTGTTCACACTCGTGCTTTTCTGCTTAATGGTAGTTGTGAGTGGCTCTGGCTCCGGGTGCTTTGTTTTGGATCATTACAGCAGCCCTGCAGAGCCTGGTGCAGGGTATACATGCACCTGTGCCTGTGAAAGGCTCATTATTGCCTGCAACCTGGCACCCCTGTGCCCTGCCTGCAAACCCCCCCTGGCAAACGCAGGGATCCCTGCAAACCCCTTTTTGTTGGATCATCTGCAAACCTGCCCTGGCTCTGACGGGATCCCTGCAAACCCCTGGGATCTCTGCAAACCCTGTGCCCTGCCTGCAATCCCCTCAGGGATCCCTGCAAACCCCTCTGGGATCTCTGCAAACCCCTGTGCCCTACCTGCAAACCCCTGAATGTCCACCTGCAAACCCTGTCCCTGCTGCTGCAGGGATCTCTGCCCAACCCTTGTGCCCACTGCAACCCAGGCGCTGGATTCTGCAACCCTGGCTGGTCTTTAGTCAATACTTCCTACCAGCAAGGCTCAGGATTCCGCTGCAAGCCCATTCCCAAGGCCTGGCTGTTCCAGGGGCGCATTCCGTTCCTCCGGCATGGGCTGTTAGATCCATGCATTCCCAGGTCAGTTCCCAGGCTGTTCGCATTCCCAGGCCGCCCTGTGCAGCATTTCCAGGGCTGTTTCGCATCCAGGGCTGCTTCCTGCATTCAGGGGCTGTGCTTGGCTCCCCTCACGGGCCATGGAGTGCTGGGAATGATTCCGCCAAGGCTCAGCTCCTGCCATGTTTTTCAGTGCTCCCTGCGTGCCTCATCATCCGACAGCCCCTGTGATGCTGAGCAGACCCCGCCGTGCTGGTGTAGGGGAGCAGCTCACTGGGAATGCCGTGTGTGAATAGTTGGTCAGAGCAGCAGTGCCTGTTTGCCCTGTGCCTTGGGCTGGGGACGGGCTGCGTACCAGCCCAGGAGAATTTTTCATGCCCTCGTCCAAAATGAAGGTGAAATATTGAAGAGTTTTGGGTCTGTTGGTATTGAATCCATGTGGTTACTGGTTCTACTGGTTTGGTAATAATGCTGTAATTCAGGTGACATTTTAGGGCCAGGCTGAGAGCGGGGCAGCTGCAGAGTTTAAAATAAAATCTGTATATTGGATTTCTGCTGTAGGTGCTTTACATTATAGATCAAACATGACGATTTTGTCTCAGCTTTTTTTAGAGCTGCACATTGCTAATGCAAAAAGGTAGCAATTAAGTAAAACCCTTGTGTTGAGCTGTGCACAGCCCGCGTTGCTGCTGGCCGTGCTGCACATTTGCTGTTCCCCAGAAAAGCAATCCAGAAATGAAGTGTTTGTTTCTTTTTAAGGGGCTTTTGACTAAATTCTTTAATTTCACTGGCTGTCAAGGTAGTGTTAAGTAAAATAGGTTTGAACTGCTGTAGTTTTTGTGTACTGGACTAGATGTCAGAAACCTTTGCCATCACTGGAAATTCTGTCACTCTGGATTTACTATCTGTTTCCCACAGCTGAATTCCTGAGCAGTGTGATTTAACACCTTGGCTCTCCATCAACCAGGCCTGGCATTTATTTGAATGCATTACACCACTGGTTTCCATAAACTATTTTACAATTGTTTCATATAAATGACTGTTTATTTCTACAAAAACCATCTGTATTTCTGTGGAGAGCGGCAGATAACTGTGTGTAAAATTCGGTAATGTCACAACAGTGCAAGTTAAGGAAAAACAGATTGGGCTAAAAAAAACCTCTCGTGCTTGTGCATAACGTTAAAAGTTTGTTTTCACTATTTAAATATCTTTATTTATTAACCAGTATTTGCATTTGTAATGATAAAATCTTTATTCCACTTCAGAGGTGTTGAGGGGCTTTGGGGATTTTTAGCGGATAAACAGATTTAAGACGTCCTCGCAGCAGCAGGATTGGAGATGTAAACATTCTGCTCTGCAGCCAGTTCCTCTCTCACTGTTTACATATTTTCCGTTGTTTTATTGTCATTGCCAAGCACACAATGGAATCCTGCCCCTTCTGTCATGTTCTGAGAAGGCTCCTGCGCCCTCTCCCTGTTCCCCCTTTCTCCGCAGTGCACTGACCCTGCTCCTCCCTCTGCCCTTTTGCTATGGCCAGTGCTGATCCCCTGGGCCATGTCCAGCACCCAGGGCTCCCCCAGGCCTCCCCAGGGACCAGGAGCTGCCTCGGTTTCCCCCTCCCAGCCAGCACCCAAGGAGCCTCCACACTGAGCTATTTTAATTCCTCCATCTGCTGCCCATGTGGTGGCAGAGGGAACGCTGGAATCCAGCAGTCTTACACTTAGCACGACTGATACTTTCTGACAGACTATTTGAAATGATAGAAATACATAAATCTCCTCTTTTTTATGACCTTGTAATAGCTGCAACATATTTCCAGCAAATATTTTCTATAGCAATAATAAAAAAGCGATAACAAAAAAATAAATATAAATATAGTTTAAACTCAAGCGGAATCGTGCTTTCAAAGCCCAGGGATGGAGCAGCAAAGCAATAAATCACAAATCCTTGTGAAAGGAGGGGCTTGAAATGGAAAGTCCCACAGACATCAGTGTTAAGTGTTTATCAACAGGGGTTTTTGACTGCTCTGCTGCCTTCTGCCTGTGCTCAGTTCCCTTTTGCTTGTTCCCTCCTGCCCAGCATCTGTCACCGTGGCTGTTGGGCTGTGGCTGCCTAACTGCCCGCATTTCTGATCTTTTCTTTCTGTTTTTCTTTGTTACTTTTTCTTTCCCTTTGTTATTTCCTCTGGCCCCAGAGGCTGTGGCTGCCCTGGATCCCTGGCAGCGCCCAAGGCCGGGTTGAGCAGGCTGGGGCAGGGAAGGTTCCAGCAGGGCAGGGGTGGCACTGGAGGAGTTCCCTGAGTTCTGTGGCCCCGTGGTGCTTGCAGAGGAGCAGGAGCAGGGTCAGGGTGTGCAAACAGAAATTGTAACAGGAGCCCCTAGCAAAGAGCAGGATTAATGGATGGCATGTGAGCAATTGCAGCATGCAGGGGCATGGCTGTGGCAGAGCAGGCTGTGCTCCAGCACGCTGAGACCATCTGAAGGGGATGGTGGGTTTGCCATGGCACGCTCAGATTTCCAAAAAAGATTTGACAAAGGCTCATAAAGCAATTAAGCTGTCACAGGATGAGAAGGAGGATCCTCACATGGATTAATAATTGATTAAAAGACAGGAAACAAAGAATAGGAATAATGGCCCTTGGTGATTAGTAACTAGGTTACTGGTGGAGCTCCAGTGGAACTGGTGGAACCTGCATTGTTCCTTAATGTGGGGCATGGAAAGGATGTGAATGCTGATGTGACAAAATGTGCTGTTGATACAAAAGAGGTAAGAATAGTGCAAATAAAAGCTGTCTGTGAAGCACTGCAGAGGTATCCACAGTGCTGAGTGACAGGACAATAAAACGAGAGAGGGAAGTCAGTGTCAATGAGTACAAAATAATATACATGGTGAAAAGCAACTGTAACTATATGTGTACAATGATGGGCTCTAATTACCTTCCATCAGTCAGGAAAAGTATCCAGCATCATCACAGTAGTTCTCTGAACACTTCAGCTCTGTGCAGGAGCAGGCAGAAAGACAAATGGAGCATCAGGAGCTGAGTCCATAAATCCCAACGTACCCACGTCTTAATTGCTGTATTTTGTCTCAAAAAAGGGAAGTGAAGAGATGCAGAAAGGGATGAGTATGGAAATGGATCAGGCACGTGAAATGAGGAGCAGATGCTGAGGAGGGAAGGGCTTTTCAGGTGTGGAAAGGGCATAACTGGGTGTGAGAGGTATCTGTGAAGGGCAGGTGGTGGGGACAGTGAATTGGGAAGGTTTTATCCTGGTAGTTCAGAGACAGGAGCTGCTCACCCCAAACACTGGGGTGGCAATGGCTCATTGGAACAAGAGGAATACTTTTCCTCACACTGTAATAAATTGAGGAGGTAAATGTCATGGAAATGGGAAATCCAAAAGTGTTTTGGACAAATGCATGGACTGTAAAGGGAACAGAAACAGCTGATATAGCACAGGTGGAAGTGGGGTGTTGGTGAGGATTATGGGAGCTCTTGAAGGTGAAGAGAGGGATATACAGGCATAGGGATGTGTTTTGTTGCAGAGACTAATGCTGTAAAATGTAGCCTCGGTTTTCAACAGTTTGGGGTGTTTTGTTGACACTGGTATTTTGTTTAGGTTTGGCAACTCCACAAACATTAAATATTCTTTCTATAATCCTTATTTCACCCTAGTAACTAGTTTGGAGATGGAGGGGGTTTAGTTGGGGTTTTGTTTAAAGCCTGGTTCCCTGCTGCAGTGTTAGTATTGTTTATTGTGCAGATTCACCCCTGACCGTGGCATTCTTCATTGCTATTGAAAGTTAATGGGGGAAAAATTGCATTCCAAACATTTGAACCCGTAGTAGCCATGGCTGAACTTAGTTGATCTCTGGTGATCGGTTCAATTTAGTTACGATTTTTAGCCATTAGGCTGGGGCTGAATGATGGTGATTTGGTTGAGGCCAAATGTCTGCAGAAAATTGGCTGTTTGATAAGAGCCCTGTTATCAGAGGGGGATACTTTCTCATTTACATTTAGATGAGTATTGATTATTTATTTACTCAGAGAAGTGAGATTCGTTCCCAATCTTATCTCTCTAGTCTCTGCTTGTCAGCAGAAAGAGAGAGAGAGCTCCTGACAACAGCCCAAGATAACAGCACTTTGTAGTGGAGATAAAAGTTGGAATGGGCCTTTTTCTAGTCTTGACTGAAAGGATAAGTTTTAAAAATTAGAACTGATGGGTCGTGCTTTCAAAAGCCCTTTCTGAAAGCTTTGCAGCTTAAATGGCAACAGAATTGGTTTGTTGGTATGCAGGTGGCTGTTCCCTTGTGCAAGGAGAACCCTTAATTTGATTACAGGGTGGGATTCTTCCCAGGCACCTTGGTGTGCTCATAGGGAACTGTGGGTCCTGGGGTCTTGTTTTTGGTTCCTGATGAACATTCCTGTCTCTAAAGGGGTGTCTCGAAATAGCCAGGTGGGTGTCTGTGCACAGAATCCGTGGTGAGGGTGGTCCCACAGGGATTCGGGTGAAGGGATGTGTGGGATGGGGCATCACCCCAGGAGGGGTGTGGAGCCCTGGGAGCTGCCAGCAGCAGCAGAGCTTGGCTTGGGACACTGGCCAGCACAGCCCGTGCCAGGATTTTAAAGGTTTATTTTACAACTGCATTGAACATTTGCATGAGATTACAGAAATCCATAAAATCCATCTTTGGTATTGCCACTTGAAAATTTGTTGAAATTCACAGAGCGGGATTCCATTAGGGGACCATTAAATTATCCAATATTCCTGCTACAGTGACATCATTTGAACTTGTGAGAGAAGCCTGATAGTAAAACTCCTCCACACACTCAGCCTAACGTTCTTCATCTGTTGGCAAGCAGAGGTCATGTAAATGTGGACAGATATTTAAAGCATAATTGAAGAGTAGATACTCTCTGAAAATCCATTTGCACTTTTTTATTCGTTTCTCAGTATTTTTCTCAGTATTTTCTGGTTTTAAGGAGTTATCCATGAGGCACATTGACCTGCTCTGAAGCTCTCTGCTTTCCTAGCAGAGTTAATACAGGCTTGAGACAAACTGGGTACAACAGTTTACGTGATCGTGGGGTTCTCCAGCTGCTCCAGATAGAAATGACCCTGCAGGGTGTGTCGAGGGGTGATCCCTGCTGGCTCTCCTCAGGGTTCAGCAGCGTGGGGACAGGTTCTGATGGGGGTGATGTTCTTGGGGTGGAATCAGATCCTCACAGAGGGACCACTAACCCTGCCTGCCTTTGACCCTTCCATGGTGTCAGGGTTTGCCCCTGTTGAGCAGGGCTTTGGGACTGGGTACCAACAGCACAGATGTTCAGACCTGTGCCAGCAGTGCCCTTGGTGTAGCTCAGGAATCTCTGGAAGGTGCTTGGGATGGACAGACAAAGCCATTGGGTTTGGCTTTCACTGGTCCTGTTCTTAAACCTACACCAGATTTTGAATCCAAATTTATTTACTGCTTTGAGATTTGTTTCAATTCGGTATATTTTCCTTCTGCCTAACAAGCAGGCCTGTGTTTATCTAATTTATTTTAAATTTAAATAGTTAATCACATTTCCAGTAGCCGGGAGAGGGGCAGTGTTGGTGCTGGGTCTGTTTGCCTTTCTTTGTGCTGCGTGCTGTGCCCTGCTGATGCTTTGGCAGCATCCCGTGCCCCCAGTGGTTGTGCTGGGCAGGGCGGGAGCCCCCTGTGCCCTGCAGAAAGCCTGGCACTGCCCCTGCTGGGTGGCACTGGGAATAAGGAGAGTGCCCAGTGCTGCACAGGGAGGGAGCGGCCCGGCCGAGCAGCGAGTGCCTCACGCGGCTGTGGGGAGATGGAATGAGCAGCTGTAATTGAAATTCTGCTGTAGTAAATTTAAAATTAATTGGCCAACAAATTCCATTCCTTAGGCATGCCATCTGAGGCTGAAAGACTTAATTTTTTTATATATTTTAAATATTTCATCATATATGCTCGTAATTCAAAGTCAGCAAACAGTCAGAAATCTTTTAAGTAGTGGTGAAGAGGGAACAGATTTTGTAATTTCAGTTCTAGGTCTTTTGTTACTTTGAGACCTGGTTAAAGAGGCTTTGAATCACTTAGGATTTTTCAGGTATCTGTTCAGGTTATTTCACTGGATTATGGAAAATTATTTATGGAATATTATTGTTTATGGAAAATACACAGCTGAGAACTTGGTGTGCGCTTCAGCTCTCAGGTGTGGGCAGGAGTGGAGCAAGGACAGGAGGGCTTTGGCCCCACCAGCTCCTGCCCTTGGAAGGGGCTTTTCTTCTTCTGGGTCCCACCTGGGCCTTGGTGCACTTGGGTCTGCCCCCACCCCACCAGGGCCTCTCCCAGCCCCTGTCAGGGCAGCAGGGCTGGGGCTGGCTCAGGGGCTTCACCTGGAATTGAATCAGAGTGTCCTGGTTTTTTCCAGTTAGGCCATGCAGTTTAAGGATCCATTCAACTAGAAGATTTTTTTTTTTTTTTTTACTGGCCTAGCTTTTGTAAAACCAATTTTTTATACATTTTCTGTAATTGTAAAACAGCTTTTTAAGTGGTATTGTCCTTTCTTGGGGATTTGGTTGGGGAGGAAAGAAGCTGGGACCTGAACCTTTAAGATCTACTGTTAAAACATGAAAATAATTCATTCAAAGCAGCAGCATCTGTCCCTCTGTGTGACGCAGTCCATAAGGAAGGGCTGATTTCCTTCCCAGGTGCTTCCAGTGCTCTGTGCAGGCAAGAGGGATGGGAGCAGCAGGGAGCAAACACTGGGCCCTTCTTCACTCAGGAAAGGTTCCCCAAAATGCCCCCAGGGAGCACAGCGAGGTCCGAGGGTGTTTCCCACTCCAGGCAGGGGCTTGGTGCAGCCTCCCCTGTGCAGGGACAGGTGGGAGTGTTGGGCAGGGACAGCTGTGGGCAGTGGGATGTGCTGTTTCCTTCCACAGCATCCTCCAGCTGCTGACAGGGCCCTTCCTTTGGCCAGGGGCTCGGGGACATCAACACCCACCTGCTGTGTCCTGGGCTGCCAGCAACCTCGTGTGAGTTGAACTGCTAAGCCATCACTTTGTTAGAAAACAGATGATTTTACAAGTTACTTTATGTTGCAGGTCCTCAGTATCGGCTGGAGAAGCAGAGTGAACCTAATGTCCCAGTAGATTTAGACTGTACCTTGGAGAGCCAGAGCACTTTGGAATTCTGCCTTGTCCGGGAGAACAGTATGTTTCCCCTTTTCACTTTTGCTCTTGTAAACTGCTTAAACTCACATAAGTTATGTATTTTGGAACACAAGCTGTACTGTCTGGGCAAGTACGTTTTGACGAGACTCTCTGTCCCGAGGCACTTCTCCCTGGTGCCAAAACAATATTCCAGAGGGAAATGATGGATTTCATACCTTTAGTAAATAGTCTGCATCCTGTTTATCACTTCATGATTAATCTTTTGCTGTTAAACTGCTCTGTAAAGTTATGACCAACCCTGAAAAACACGAAATATGAACCTGTCTGTGCTGCAGACGTTGCTCAGTGAGTTGGGTTGGTCTGCAGGGTGTTGTGCCCTGTCAGTGTGGCTGTCAGAGGCACTGGGGGTTTCTAATGCAATTTAAAGAAATTAGCCATGCAGAAATAACTGCAGCAGTTTGATGATTTTTGAAGTGCCAGACAAATAATCTTCTCTCCAGCTCTGCTCAAATATTTTAATTCTATTACTGTTTTAATGATCCTAATATTTATTTTCTGATTTATTTCTTTACTTGAAACAATAAGGAACTTTTAAAAAAGACATTTAACATTGGTTTGTGTTTGTTCCCCATGGAATTTTGATCCATTCTTCATTCTTTACAGCAGCCATGCTCTCAGGTTTGGTGTTCTTTCGTTCCATTTTGTGTAAAAGTGTTGATTGTACTAATGAGTAAAACCATTCACAGTCCTGCCCTCAGCCAAGAGCACTGCACACAGCATTGTAAGAGCCTGCTTCAAGCAGTGGAAGAGTTTGTTCCTTCTGTGCAAAGGTTAAACCTTTCAGTGGTGCTTTTTGGCCCCAGCAGTTGTGTCTGATCCCAGCAGAGCATCCCAGAGCAGCACCAGGGACAGGAGCAGCCTGAGCCCCCCGTGCTGCTGGGGCTGGGATGGGCACTCAGCTCTGCCTGCTGCTCTCCCTGGAGTGGCACTTGCTCCCAAAATGTCCCTGGTGCTCCTGGTTCATGTCTGCACAAAATGGTTCTGAGAAACCCTAGGAGAGACCTTGGCAAGAGGGAGCAGGGGGGCTGTGCTGAGGAAATGGAGCAATTCTGACCTCACTAATCGAGTTGTGCTCTTCCACAAGCCAGAATTCCCCGACGTCTGCATCCCACCTATTATTTTTGTATTGATTTTTAATCTATGAAATGATCCTCACTAGTCATACTTCCATGGGCTTTGCTTGTGATTTAAAATAACATTTTTTAAAACCCAGGCTCTGTAATTAAAAGAATACTGCAGATACTGCATTTTAAATGTATTTTCATCATCTGTGGAGGAATCCGGGCTGTGTCCTGTAGCTGTATCCCCCACAGGTCTTTGCTCTCATGAGTGCCTGGGTTCAGGTTGCACCATTACTGAAGGAGTAAATCTGGTGGAAGTTTGTACGTGGTGTAGCAGCAGGCAGTCAGTCTGCTCTGCTCCAGGAGAGCCTCAGGAGCCTTGGCTCAGAATAAATGTCAGAGTGTTGAGGGGACTCCTTTGCCTGCTCCTGAAGTCCTTGTGCTGCACTGCTCCCCTTCCCTCCCAGGCCAGGGAGCCCAAGGTGAGCCCTGGAGAGCTGTGGGATGGAGCCCTGAGGCTGCTGGCTCCAAATGGCCTGAGCTGGGGAGCGCCCCTGCCCTCCTTGGCACCCTGTGTGCCCATCCAGGAGGGTGCTCTGAGCCTGGGATGGCATTGCCCAGGCAGGGTGACCCTGTGTGCCCATCCAGGAGGGTGCTCTGAGCCTGGGGTGGCATTGCCCAGGCAGGGTGACCCTGTGTGCCCGTCCAGGAGGGTGCTCTGAGCCCTGCTGGGGTGGCATTGCCCAGGCAGGGTGACCCTGTGTGCCCGTCCAGGAGGGTGCTCTGAGCCTGGGGTGGGCATTGCCCAGGCAGGGTGACCCTGTGTGCCCATCCAGGAGGGTGCTCTGAGCCTGGGATGGGCATTGCCCAGGCAGGGTGACCCTGTGTGCCCATCCAGGAGGGTGCTCTGAGCCTGGGGTGGCATTGCCCGGGCAGGGTGACCCTGTGTGCCCGTCCAGGAGGGTGCTCTGAGCCTGGGATGGCATTGCCCGGGCAGGGTGACCCTGTGTGCCCATCCAGGAGGGTGCTCTGAGCCTGGGATGGCATTGCCCAGCAGGGTGACCCTGTGTGCCCATCCAGGAGGGTGCTCTGAGCCTGGGGTGGCATTGCCCGGGCAGGGTGACCGTGTGTGCCCATTCAGGAAGGTGCTCTGGCCTGGGATGGCATTGCCCAGGCAGGGTGACCCTGTGTGCCCGTCCAGGAGGGTGCTCTGAGCCTGGGATGGGCATTGCCCAGGCAGGGTGACCCTGTGTGCCCATCCAGGAGGGTGCTCTGAGCCTGGGGTGGCATTGCCCGGGCAGGGTGACCCTGTGTGCCCGTCCAGGAGGGTGCTCTGAGCCTGGGGTGGCATTGCCCGGGCAGGGTGACCCTGTGTGCCCGTCCAGGAGGGTGCTCTGAGCCTGGGATGGCATTGCCCGGGCAGGGTGACCCTGTGTGCCCATCCAGGAGGGTGCTCTGAGCCTGGGATGGCATTGCCCAGCAGGGTGACCTTGTGTGCCCATCCAGGAGGGTGCTCTGAGCCTGGGGTGGGCATTGCCCAGGCAGGGTGACCCTGTGTGCCCATCCAGGAGGGTGCTCTGAGCCTGGGGTGGCATTGCCCGGGCAGGGTGACCCTGTGTGCCCGTCCAGGAGGGGGCTCTGAGCCTGGGTGGCATTGCCCGGGCAGGGTGACCCTGTGTGCCCGTCCAGGAGGGTGCTCTGAGCCTGGGATGGCATTGCCCGGGCAGGGTGACCCTGTGTGCCCATCCAGGAGGGTGCTCTGAGCCTGGGGTGGCATTGCCCAGCAGGGTGACCCTGTGTGCCCATCCAGGAGGGTGCTCTGAGCCCTGCTGGGGTGGCATTGCCCGGGCAGGGTGACCCTGTGTGCCCATCCAGGAAGGTGCTCTGAGCCTGGGATGGCATTGCCCAGGCAGGGTGACCCTGCCCTGTCTGCACAGAGGGGCTCCACTCTGTGAGATCACTCACTGTCCCTGCCTTGGGCAGAGCCTGCTCCCCCCTGCAGTCAGAAAATGGATTTTGGGGTGCTTAGGAGCTATCTTTTGGCATGACATTAGAATAGAAATATTGACAGTTTTGCACTATTAATAAAATAATGGCTTGACAATCCTATCAGCGAACTGAAATATTCACTTCGTGCATTCTGTCTTGATTTGAAATACTTTTAGCTTTGATATGCCAGTCAGAAAAAACTCTCTTGTAACAGCTATTACTTGTAAATGTGCTCTTCATAGTCTCATAGTCATTTATAAATATATATATGGATGATGGCAAGCATCTCCTGGGAGAAGAGCAGCCACATTCCTTTGGGCAAAGAGAAAGTTTATATTTCAGGGTATTAAATGAAACAAAAACTTTCCATTATTAAGAAATATGTATGGAGAAATCCCCTTTCCAGCCAGCATTTACTAATAGCATTCGAGCTAATAAACTGCTTCCAGTGTGCAGAACTTTTAACTTGCACAAAGATTTATCTTTAAACTGAAAGCTGCACTTTGTAATGTGAAATGCCTTTATGTGTGGTAGGAAGCCGTTCATGGCTAATTTAGTTTTATTCTTGCCATCTTACTTCTGGAAAGTTCCTCTTTCTCATTTTATCATTAGATAGTAATTAGTATTCAAGGGAAATTGGTCTTAATATATTAAAATTGGTTTAGTGCCTTTAGACCTATAGCAAAGCCAATGTCTTATTGGAAAATGTAATTGGGGACTCTGTGTATGTAATTAATTGTATTGCAATTAAGAACTTTCATTAAGCAATATTCTAGTACATTAAAGTAATAAGGGACATTTTTGCAGTGCAGTTAAGTTTGTGTTTTGTTGTTTTATGGGGGAAATGCAGGTTCCCTTCCCCGCAGCAGCTGCCTGTGCCCCTGCAGCGCTGGCTGCTCCTGAGGAGCCCTTTCTGTCCGTGCTGGGGCTGGCAGGGGCTGGCACAGGAGGCTCCTGCCTCAGCTGGGCCCCCGTGGGAGGAGGCTCTGCTTCGGCTCCTGGTGGAGCTGGGGCTGCTGTCCCCCTGCTGCTGTCTCATTGGAAATCAGGGTTTCCCGTGGGGAGCTGGCTGAGTGAGCGAGCTCCCCCTGCTCCAGGGGACTCAGCTGTGCCCTGGGGCAGTGTGGGCAGCCCAGGCCCAGCTGGAGGGGTCTCTGCTGCCCTGTGCCAGCTCCTGTCCCAGCACAGGTGCCATTGTGGGCACACAGCGTGGGGACAGGGCTGTGGGCACACCCAGCCTGCAGCAGGGTCCTGCCTGGCTCTGGGCAGGGGGGCAGCAGTGCCACTGCCACCCTCCTGCCCCGCTGCCGGGCTCTGCCACGCCACAGCCCCTCAAGATGCTTTTAAGTGCACCAAAAAGTTTGACATATCTCAGTGTATCTTTGGAGTAGTGCAGCATGAGGGTTTGACATGATACATTATGATAATCCATAGTATAGAGACATTAACACAGGGGTCTGTGACAAAATGCATTGTAATGTCTCGGAAGGAGCCATTACAATTTATCTTGTCATTCTGGAGCATGGAGTGCTTGCAGTGTTAAGATGGCTCTGCATAAATTCACATGGAGACTGTTTAATTTGATTTTTGGAATCCTTTCAAGTCGAATGGCACAGCCCAATTTGTGGCTTAACCCTTTGTTGTCTCCTTCCCCAAAGGAGGGTCCGTGGCGTGTGAGAAGGGCAGCTCTGGGAAAGCTGTGGTGAAATTCTGTGTCCTGGCAATCTCCTGCTTTATGCTCCCCATGTGGCTTTGGACTCATTTAGCAGCAGATGCTCACAGTGGTGTGGTGTTGAGGCCACTCCAACAGTACAAGTCTCAAGCAAAATTAACACTGAAAAATCTGACAATTTGGTACCTGCTTTGCTGGAGCTTTAAAATCTGTACTAAAACTCCATCATCTCATCTTCCCATTATTAAAATTTCAGCAAAATACAGAGTTTTCATTAATCTCCTGCAGCAAATTTAGTTCTCTGAACTGGCAGTTGGTTCAGCTTTTAGGACTACATTAGCCAGGATATTAAACAAAACGTGTCATTCCTCAGGATCTCCTGTAAGAAGCTAAATCAGTTTTCAAACATATTTATGCCACTTTATCTACCAGCATCTGAATGATCATTTTGAGCTGAGGTGCTTTATTAGCAGCTGGCATCGAAATTACTCTGTGCAATTATATATCACATTATAGTAATGTTGAAATTGGTGTTAATCCAACGTCATAAAATGTAAAAAAATCTTTAAAGTGTGTTATATTTTTTCAGTAATTGGCATTTTGGCTTAATGAGTTGTTGCCTTTTATAAAGGCAGTACCTGCAGTGGTAATGAGAATACTAATCAGTAAATAAAGTGCAGCTTCACATCAGTGTGCCCGAGGTGCTGCTGGCACATGGGGGATCTGTGCTGGCATCCAGGGGGCACCTCTGGGGACAGACAGGCACCTCTGGGGACAGACAGATGCCTCTGGGGACAGACAGACACCTCTGGGGACAGACAGATGCCTCTGGGGACAGACAGGTGCCTCTGGGGACAGACAGGCACCTCTGGGGACAGACAGACGCCTCTGGGGACAGACAGACGCCTCTGGGGACAGACAGGCGCCTCTGGGGACAGACAGACGCCTCTGGGGACAGACAGGCACCTCTGGGGACAGACAGACGCCTCTGGGGACAGACAGACACCTCTGGGTGGGCTTTGGGCAGCTCTGGCCTCCTTGCTGGGGGGCAGGGGTGGGTGCCAGCAGGGTGCCCTGCCCGTCCCCTGGGCACCCACGGTCCAGGGCTGCCTGTGCCACCAGAGAGCTGGTCCCCAGCACGGTGTGCTGCTCTCCACGCAGCCTCAGTGCCTGGGGGGCTGCCCTGGGGTGCAGGGTGGCATCTCCTGCCCCAGAGCCGCTCAGAGTCCCTGGGCACCCCCAGGGGTGGCGGTGCCACGGCACCAGGCGTGCCCCGAGCCAAACCTCCCTTCAGGAGCCCCCGGGCCTTGTCTTGCAGGTTCAAGAGGAGAAGAGGTGTCGGAGGAGGACCCCCAGATCGACATAGCCACGGTGCAGGACATGCTCAGCAGCCACCACTACAAGTCCTTCAAAGTCAGCATGATCCACCGGCTGCGCTTCACCACGGACGTGCAGTTAGGTAAATCCACCCGTGCCATGGCGCAGGGCAGCCCAGGGCTGTGCCAGCACTGCCTGGCATCTCTGCCACTCTGAATCCATCGTTATCACCTTGCTCCATTTTCTCACAGTGCACTTGAAAGTGTTGCTGGCGTTTCAGCAGTTAAAAATATTGCTTTCCGTTGAAAATACTTCAGTATTTTTATTATCCCCAATCAGTTGCACATGTTGCCTCTGAAGGAAGGCCATTATTTAATGACCTCGTCTCTTTTTTTCAGTCTAGGCTTCCTAATGGAAAGCTTCTTGCCAACTGTTTTGTTATTTTTAAATGAGGCTTTGCAAAATTGGGAGTTATTGGGTTTTTCCTTTTCTGAGACTGAAAGATTTTTAACGACCTGGTGGAAATTTGAGGTGGAACAAAATAAATGAGCATTCTCTAAAGGTTTTATATTGTCCTTATTGGCTTGCTGAATGCTTTTGAAAACCTGAAGGCCAAGGGCTGACAGAATCCTGAATTATAAAAGCCCCATTACTGTTTTAAAATGATTGAATGGCTTTTTATCTTTGTGTTTAAATTGTGAAAATTTGATTAATGATGCATTGGTAGGTGACCTGTGACATTCCTGCAAATACTTCCATAAAGAAATGATTCAGCAGTAAGATATTAAGTGCCATAATGTTTACAAAATACATTTATTCTGTAGAATTCAGCATTGTTAAACTATACCAACTCCTGTATTATTGTCACCACAGTCCCTTCACTCCTCCATCCTGAAGCACATGTAAGAGTGTGTGTGTGTAAAATTCTGACAGAAGAGGCTTTTTTGGTTTATTTTGAGCTGTCTAGTTGAGGCAGGATTTATCTGCGGTGCTGGAGCAGGGCAGTGCTGGGCATGTTTGCTGCCTTGAGCAAACTCTCGGGGTGTGATAGTTTGCTTCCAGTGAAGTTTGACTCACTGTATCTGGGAAGTGTCAGAAATGAGAGCTTGAAAAGGTCATGACAGATCACTAAAGATAAATGGTTAAGGGAGAAGAGCTGTTAAATGAAACAAATGGCTTAACTTGTGCAGCAGTGGAGGAGCTGACCCTGCCCAGTGCTGTAAGGACCATAAAATTTCCCTTTTATAACAATCTGTGAACTTGTGGGATTTTGATGGCAGTGCACTGACAATGGGGCTTTATAATATAATTTTTTTTTTTAATCAAAGGAAACCCCAGCAGAGCGTTCAAACCTTGGGCAAATACAGAAAATCAAAACCTTTTGATAAAGTCTGAGTAAGTTGCTGGGCTTTCTCCTGAATGTTTTAAAGACATTAGAAGATCAAGATTGGCAAAACTGAGGGGCAGTGTGGGTTTGGGCTGGTGAGTGTTGCGTGTTATCTGTGAGTGAGTGACTGCTTCTTCCTCCCTGGAATGGCAACAACAGGGGCTAAGTTTTTAATTCAGAGGTGACTGGCCTGGGAGCTTGGTGATGGCCGGTTGCAAAGACTTTTCTTTGCAGCTTTTGTGTGCCATCAGTTCTGTGTAGCAGCTGTAACAGGGCAAGGGTTTCTCGGGGACCCCAAAAATCCTCTGTCACCCCTTTGCTCCTTGTTGGCAGATCAGTGGTGTCAGGGGCTGTGCAGGAGTGGATTGCACTTGTTGAAATGTTTTTGCTGTTTTCAGGCCTGACCACTGAATTTGAGACAAGGTTTATGAAAAACATGGGAGTAAATTTGATTTTCTGTACGTTGTGTGTAGCTCTGTAGTAAAAGGTGATGCGTGCATGGCCATTGGAGGAGCCCAGCCCTCTGAGTGATGGGGTTTTTGCATTTAAGGTGGCAGTTTAAGGTCTGGGGTTTGTGTTTCAGCCCATATCACAGGGTAATGCACACACAGCAGCACTCTCAGCACTTTTACAAAGGCTCTATCCTGTGCTGGAGGAATAAGACACATTTACTTGTGTATTACATTAGCACAACTAACAGGAGCATATTGTCTGGGAAAACAACTGCTGGCAAGTGTCTCAGAGAGGGGAGGGGGCAATGGCAGACCCAACAAAGGGAGCAAGAACAGAACACTGCTACAGGACCCGTACATTGATGGCATTCCTTTTGACAAAATGAATGAATTTAAAAAATAGTAGAAGGAGCATTTTCACTTGGGTTTTGAGTATGAGTGATTTGTGCTGTGAGACAGAGACTGCAGAAACCACAGACACAATACTGTTTTGATTTTAGGTTTCAACACATCCAGATTGTGAGAACAATAACACAAAAAAGACAACATTCTTTGTCAATGTACTCTCTGGATGTGGGTGAGCTTCAGCCAGCGATGTCGAGATACAGAAATAATGGATGAAGTATACAGCAACAATTTGCAGATAAAAATAATAGAAGTTAAAGTGTATTTTACATGATAAAAAAAAGATGAAAGAGGAGGAAGTCTGTTCCATCTGAGATGGTTACAAAATGGTGAAGTAGCCTCTGCTGAGAAGATTGATGCAATGGGGAGTGACCTTGGCTTGGAGCAGGAGCTGGTGATGTATGTATGAGCATCTCGCTGCTAAATGGACCCAGATTTGTAGCACTAATATACATGGAAGCCCAGAACCAAACTCAGGATGGCAATAAATCAACAGCCACTTTGGGTGTCATTTCTGGTTTATATTCCACTATTGTTCTATCACTTTAATTCATGTCACTATCATCTGTTCATCTGGAACAGTTTTATATAATTTTCCAGTGGAGTTACCTGACAAATCCTATCAAATTAACAAGGTGCATTAACAGTATTGACTGACTGTGAATTTTGAAGTTGCAGGACCAAACAGTGACATTTTTTTGAGGATATTTATAGGGGTGATGCTCTTAGAGGAAGGGATGGGGAACAGCCCTCCCACATCAAGAATTTGCACCTTTATTTTTAGAACTTCCCCTGACTTTTTTTTAGTGAGAAAATGAGACTTTGTATCATCAACTTCCATATTTTCCTTAAACTACAGCAAATACCATTTGGAATAATGAACCATCACAGTGAAATACCAACACCAATTTTACATAATCTGTCCAAAATTAAAACACAAACCAAAATGGGCTCCAGACACAGCCTCAGCCTACTCAAATTAGTGAGTTGCAGGAGCCTGGGTGTTAATTGGACTCTGGATACAATGCTTAATTGCAATGTGATCTCTCTGATGTGAGGTGTGTTTAATGCATTGTTGGGTTAGGGGCTGTTCCATGACCCAGGGGTGGGTGAGGCTGGCCTGGTCTCAGGGCAGGGGCTGCAGCCAGAGCCCCCCAGGCTCCTGCCCTGTCAGAACCCTCAGGAGGGAGAAGGTTTTCTGATTTTTTTTTTTTTCAGAGATGCAAAAGTTAAATGATATTTAAATACCTTTTTCCTATATTCCTTTTGTTGACATCTCACGAGCTTCACGATGTAACTCATGCCTGAAGACAAATCATTGTTTTTAAGGTGTAAAAAGCTGCCTGGGAAGTTTGCTCAGCTCAGCTCAGTTCCTGAGCTGGTTCCAGCAGGATCCTCCTTGCCCTCTGCCCTCTGTGGCCTCACCTTGAGTGCTGTGGGCAGCACAATGTGAAAAGGCCATGAAGCCGTTAGAGAGCACCCAGAGGAGGCCATGGGGTGGGAAGGGTCTGGAGGGGAAGTGTCCTGAGGAGAGATGAGGGTGCTCTGTGGGGCCAGACCTCGCTGGGGGCTGTAGCATGAGGGGAAGCAGAGGGAAGGTGCCAATCTCCGCTCTCGTGGCCGTGACAGGACTCAGGGAAGGGGCAGTCTGAAACACGGGACACTGAGGTTGGATATCAGGAAAGGATTTTCACCCAGAGCAGGGCTGGGCTCTGGAGCAGGCTTCCCTGGAAAGTGGGCAGCATCAGCCCTGCCTGGGTTCAAGAGGCACTGTTGGGACAGTGCTGCAGGCACAGTGTCCTGTGCAGGGCCAGCATTGCACTCTGTGATCCCGATGGTTCCCTCCCAGCCCAGCACAGTCTGAACCTCTGGCTCTGTTATTGTATGGTTGCATGTCTGCTGTACAGCAGATGGAGAGGGGTGGGTGGTGATAGTGTCTGTTACACAGAGCAGTGGTGACTGCAAAACCAGCACTATCTCCTATAAATCTCACAGCTCGTGTAGCTACTGCTTCCAGAAGAGCTCTGTATGCCTTTAGAAGAATCTTTTCCGTGATATTTCTTTCTTTTGGTATGCTTATGCAGGGGAATAAAATGCAGATTATCAATGCAGTTTGATAACCATTTGCTTCTGGTTTCCAAAGCTCCCGTGCCTTCAGAAAGCCCAGAAGGGCAATATACCTTCAGCCCATTTAAGATTTATAAAGTGTGTCAAACGGCTGATATGAAATCGGTTAAACAGATCACTCTTGTGGCTCTCTATTCTTTCTCATCTCAGGTATTTCTGGAGACAAGGTAGAGATAGACCCTGTTACTAATCAGAAGGCCAGCACTAAGTTTTGGATTAAGCAGAAACCCATTTCAATCGATTCTGAACTCCTCTGTGCCTGTGACCTTGCGGAAGAAAAAAGCCCAAGTGAGTAGTCCTTTTTATTTATGTTCTCTCTTCTCTGCCTCCCTGGATGTGCTCCATGTCCAAAGAATTATTGCTACCGTGTCCTTTTCTTTCTATAGGTGTGTTTTTTTCATTACAGGATGTTTTTAATCTGACTCAGTTCTGTTACAGAGAACACAGCATAAACAGACACACATTTTACGAGTGTCCTCTGATGCTGCTCTCAGCTAATGGCATCACTCAGTGTTTCTTGCCCACTGTGCCACCAAGGGAACTCTGGCTCTGCCCAGCTGTCTCCAGCCCTGCAGCACAGCCAGCAAATCCATGTTTCAACATAATTGCAATTCTTGGGCACTTTTTAACTTCCAGGCTGGTTTTAAATGTCTTTGGTGCAACTGAAGATCTCGGACATACAGAGAGTGTCAGCTCAGCCTGGATTTGCCCCATTTGCCATGGCTGCAGGGTCACTGGGCTGAAGGTGCCACTCTGGGCATGCTGCTCTGTGGTGGTGACAGGACAGCAGTGACAGCCAGGTCTGGGGACAGGCTGGACATCCCAGCTCAGCCATTGCCAGAGGTCAGAGCTGGCTCTGTGAGTGCAACTCCAAAAGCAAGGGCTTCTGCTTGTTGTGTCAGGAGAGGAATGAGAGTCTCTGTCTGGAAAAGTTGTTTTAAAAAGCACAGGATGGGCCCTGGGAGAATTGGGCAATGGCTCCCAGTGGGGCCAAAATGGAACCGTCTACGATCAAAAAGTGACTGCAGTTCAAAAGCTCAGACGGATTTTATTGCACTTGTGCCTCTGCAGGGTAGTGAGATGCTGGTATTAAGTACTTATCTGCAAGGTGACAGAGAGGGAGAATTATGTGATACATATTTACAGAGGTAATGATCTGTTGAATTCTCTTGGAAGAGTAAATTTATGGCTGCCACAGATTTTATCAGCAATTATTGAACTATATCCTTCTCCCCTTCATTACCCCTTCCTACTCCATGTTCTTGGTTTAGTCATTGTCTTCCTTTTCTGTCTCTCCATCAAGATTTCATGGTCCTTGGGTAGGCGCAATCCCAAGGAGAAGCTTCCCCAGTGACCTGGCAGTGTGAAACACGTGAGGATTTTGTGTACAGTGCAAGGGCCAGTTTGGCTGGTAAATCCTGGCACACCTCTGCTCTGTACCCACATTTCTGCAAATGCAGACAGTGAGGGGATAAAATGGTGCCCCCAAAACAAGGCTGTTCTTGAAAGTCCAGTTGAAACCTGAGGTTTCCACTGCTGTCACACTGGGGACAATCCCTGGACACTCATCCTGCAGGATGGGGCTCTCCAGCCCCAGAGGCAGCACCTGCTGCTGTGGGGAGCTGTGTTTGTGCCCAGATCCTGCCAACCCAGGAGTTTCAACCCCCAAACAGAGCCCAGGTGCAGGAGGGCAGTGCCTGCACATGGGGACCACTGAGTGAAGAATCACAGTGGCTTTGCAGAGGACACTGACAGGTTGGAACCAAGGCAGCCATGGCAGTACCGAGGGGCTTATTTGCTCATTTTTGTGTGAACATCTTAAACTTCTCCTACTAAATAATGGTTCAGCACAGTTCCAAAAGGAGAAAATACTTCCTCCTGAAACTGCTGACCTTTTCCCAACTCACTAAAGATGTTCCAAAAGTCATTATTTTAGGCCAGCAGAAAAGACTTTTAGTGTGACATCTCAGAATGATGCATTTTGGGGAACTGAACAGCAGATCAGTATCTCTTGAATTTTAAATGGAAAAAAGTTATTTTAGTAGCATAAGGGAATGAAACTCACTGTATTTCACAAGTTTTGTCTGTGATTTTTATCAGCACGGTGATGTATGTTTGTAGCAGAGTTTACATCAAAAATTATTCCCGGATCTTTCTTGAATGAATTATTGCAAAGAGAGGCTGGGTACAGATAAGGTCTTTGAGTTCTGCAATATATTTTGTTTTCATGTTTTTATCTCTTGTAACACAAACCTGCTCCATCTCCTCTTCCAGAAGTGCTCGTGCTTGTCCCATTGTGCTGGGCTTGGGGTTTGGGGCTGCCTTCCCTGCCCGGGCACCTCAGTGGGGTTGGAACCAGCTGGGCTCTGCTGGGCTGGGCTCTGTGACTCTGGAGAGCTGAGGAGTTTGGACCAGGCTCCTGCTTTTTAGCAAGGGCAGGGGTTGTTGGAGTGGAGGTGGAGTGCTGGGACCAGCGTCAGGGTGCAGTGGGAGCCTCGTGCTCGTGTCCTTTGCTTCCCCCTGCGCTGGCTCCTGCAGGGCAGCTTTGGTGGCACCTGTGTGTGTGTGTGTGTGTGTGTGCGTGTGTGTGTGTGTGTGTGTGTGTGTGTGTGTGAAAGGGCTCCGCAGCCTCAGAGCTGACGTGCTGGGGATGTTGATGGACAGCTCGCAGCCGTTTTGGACAGGCTGAGTTTTCCTGTGCTGAGAGTTCACAGAACTCAGAGCTGCCTTCAGTGAGGGCAGAAAATGAGAACAGAAAGCTCTGGCATCTCATTTGCCATTAGTGGGGGGATTGTAGGCAGGGATGGCTGATGATTTTTGTTTGCCCTTGTAGTAGCCCTGGGTCAGAATTTGAAGTTTTATTTGTAAATTAAATCAGACTCCCTGGATTTAGACTGAGGGGAGAGTTAATGGCCCTGCTGGCTTGCTTCGATGCCATTAGAACCTGACAACACTGGGCACGAACATCTTCTTTAAATCAGGTTCAGCCTGATTATCATGAGAGATTCTGAATGTTTTGAGTCTTGAAAGGAAGCATCCTATCATGGAGAAATAAGATTTAAGCCTTAATAAAGTAGTTGTCATTTTTATAGCTGAAAAGAGCTTTGTATCTCAATTAAGTGTACATAATATAAAGTCTTAAGGAAGCAACATAATACGTTTAATACAATTATATCCCTTTGCAATAGTGTAATTTAAAGGAAATCTGATTCTGGTAATGTCTCTTACATTACTTGGACAGGGGAGAAACTTCAGTGTCACTGCCCACTGCCGTGTGCAGTGCTCTGTGGCCCGAGTGGCCCTGATGGATGCCCAGGGCTGCTGGGCACAGCTGAGTGGGCAGGGAGTGCAGAGCCCAGGGCAGCCCCTGTGCCACCACACCTGATCAGAGCCTGCCCAGGGCTCTCCCAGGCAGCTGTGCTCCACAGGAGCTGCAGAAATTGGATTTATTTGATAATTTACTTGAAACACTGAAGCAACATTCTCTGTGATCCTTTATCTGCCTTTTTTTTTGTTTTCATGAAGCAGAGACATCTCAGTTGCTTTGTCAAAATACCCTGGGTATGAAGGTAAGTGTAAACAAAGGTGTTCCGTAGGTCACGGAGTACATGGGTAACTTCAGTTTGTAATTTAATTGCCCGCTTTGCACCCTGCAGCTGAAGATTTCCTTTAAATTCTGATTCCATTGTTGCACTGGGGCTTAACAGAGTGTTAACCTGGTAATAGGCACAGGGCCTCCCCATTATATGTCTCGCTATCGAGCGGTTCTGCATGACTAGTTAAAAAAGATGGCAAGAAGATTAATGAAAGCTGCGAGTCCAGAAGGGGGGCAGGTACCTCGGTGAGACTTCCAGCGAGGAGATATTAGAGCTGAACCAGAGCTTGGCTTTTTCTTTATCCCGTGACCTCTGAACCTGCCTTACTGTCGGGAGCTGCCAGCCGAGCCGACGTTTTGATTGATGTTGCTACACGAGTCAGTCTTTCCCATTGAATTCCACATCTGCACAAAAATAGCTTTTCCAGCAGTATTCACCCTGGCTGCAAGTGATAGCCATGCCTGAACCCCCCTTATGTAGTTTTCATTTAAAGCTAAAGGTGTTTGATGTTTTAATTCAGTGTCCAGTTTCTCTTGATTATGCACATTGGGTAGTACTAATTTAATGAATTCGTTGTTGGGTTGTGGAAGGGCTGAAAATACCCAGGAAGTGTTGGGAGGGCATTGGGTTCCTGCTTCTCTGGGGGCTCAAACAGAGCTGTTGCAGGTTTGCTCAGAGCCTGCAGTGGGGCCAGAGCAGAGGCAGTGTGTGCTCTGCAATTGGTGCACAAAATGCCACAGTATCATGGTTCCTGATATCCCTGCTCCTGCAGCGGAGCAAGAAGTAACACAGTAAAATTCCCACTCAACAGGAGACTAGTCACAGGTTCTGACCACAAGGTAAAAAACAGGTTCAGCAGAGAAAACGTTCCCAAACTTCAGGCTAGGAGTGAAAGGAGCGCGCGAGTGCGGAGCAGAAGGGCAGAGCCCAGCCCTGGGCACGCTGAGCAGGCAGGGGCGGCAGCGGGCACAGATGGCTCCTGTGCCCGTGGGCTCGGGCTGTGCCAGGGCAGCGCTCAGCAGCACTGTCCCTGCAGAGAAGGGCTGGCAGGGGCACGAGCAGCCGGGCACTGCAGTGCTGATTAACTGCAGCCCCTCCAACAGCCGCTCGTAAAAGTTCTCCTGAGCGCAATCAGGAGCGCGCATTGCCTCATCCTTTTAACAAATCTGTTTTGTAGCCCTATTAAAAGGGGTCTTCATCTATCCTGTCAAAGCTATTCTGCTGGGGTTTTTTAGTTTAATTACACTATCCAATTAAAACTCCTCGCTGCATTTTGATTCGCCTCTCCTCGGGCCTGAGTGGATGTGACATTTACAAGGCTCGCCTCTCCGGCAGACAATGCGTGATTGATGAGGTGCAGACGCAGTGGAGGAGCCCATTGCCATGTGGAAACACTGCATTTTGATTTATTTATCTTTTTTCCCCAAACAAGGTTGCTGGTAAAGAGGTTTTGGGCAACCCCGAGTCGCACTTCAATTTTCAGCATTTTTGCAAAAATCTTTATTAGTATTGTGCCTCTGATAATAATTTAAAGAAACAGAAGGCTTTGAGGGAAAATAATCCAGATGTGTGAATAGTTGCCACAGTTTGACACAAAAGTGGGTGTGTGCTGCACTTTAATTGCAGCTCTGTATTCAAGACATCTGGACCCACGTCACCCTCTAATAGCAACGCTGAGTAGCAAGCCCACAGTGGAACATAAAGGGTTGGAGGAAAAGAGATCATGGAATATGCTGCTGCCTGAGAGAATGGGGCAAGCCAGCTGGACCACAGCTGCTGGTTTTTTCCTTAAGAGTCTTATCATTTGTTCCCACTTAAGTACTGCCCTGGTTTGAGGAGATCCACCCCGGGCTCATGGTGGGCAGCCTGAACCATCCGTGACTCCTCTGGCATCAGTGGGGTGAGGATTGCACCCAGAACTGGCTGCCCTCACTGCCTCTAACTCATGTGCCTCTGGGATAAATATCCCTTGCATGAAATGGGATTAACCCCACCTGTACACCCAGGCCCACAGCCCTGTTCTGTCTGTCCCTAGCAGGGCTCGGTGCCACATCTGGATAATCCAACCGTGGCTGCAACTTGTGACCTCCCCTGAGAAGTGTTTTGGTTACCAGAGGGTGTCAGGAAGGGTGTTGGATGTTTTTTAACCCTAACACAACTCTTGCAGCTCTGTAGACCCTTCAGGCCTCCCTCCAGGGTCGCAGCATCATTGCTGGGGTATCACAGGAGGGTTTCAGACAGCTGAGCCCCTCCCCGGTGCTTTGGGTGAAATGCAGCAGTGGCTGCAGAGCAGAGCCTCCCCCAGCTCGTGCAGGGTTGGAGGAAATGTGTCTTTGTACAGAGTATTGCTGATGTGTGTTTTGCTACCCTCATTCCTTGCCTTTGACTGGTGCATTTCTAACCCTTCTGCATCCTTTCTGGGCCCATGGGAGGAGATTTCAGGGTCTGAGCCTGTTGAGGTCACAGTTTCTGAAGAAGTGAGAATCAGTGATGTCAAACGATGTCCATAAGTGCTTTGTTCTTCAGAGAGTCCTTCTCCAGCTATTTATTCCACTAATAACTCTTAATTGTTGACTTCTGCCTTATGGCCCTGTAATGACAAAGTAATCATCAAGGTATATTGAAAAATTAACATAAATTTGCATTTCTAGTGTTTGTTTGTTTTCTGCTTTGTCCAATTCATGAATATTCTTTTCATCCTCTGTCTAATTAGTGATTTAATTCCATTCTGTTTAAAGAGTTGGCAAAGGATAAGGGCTGAATTGTGGGGTGGGAGGGAAAGAAGAGAAACTTTCTAATCTTGGCAGATTCAGTAAAAAAATTATCTTCTGCAAATTCATATCCTTGTTTTCCAAGCAAAAAAATCTATCTTTTGGACTTTGATAAAAAGAGTTTATTACTTAGATTAGAGTGATTATTTTTCTACCTGTGTCAGGTGCAGCGTGGGGCCCACCAAGGGCTTGGACGTTTTCCCAAGATTGCAGGAATTAGCACAAGATTTACTGTTGCCCGTACAAGCACATTATGGTGGGTGGTTGTGGAGCTGTGATCCCACCGGGTTTCTGGGGGCTGTGTGTGGCTGTGGGGCCGAGGGGAGCTGGGGCTGCTGTGCAGGAGGAGCTGCAGAGCCCTGGGAGGGCCAGGGGAGCCGGAGCTGCAGCGCTGCAGGGCCTCTTCCCTCGCCTCGTTGGCAGTGCAGTGGTGCTAAAAATCAGAGATGGGCTGAGCAGCTGAACGTGAGACGTGGTGCTGAAGGAGTAAATGAGCTCTCCTTGGTGAATTCCCAGTGAATTAGCATCCTGCCCTTCCGTCTGTGGGCTCCTCTCCAGGAGTAACCACACAGGAACCCATTAGTGCTGGGCTGGGAAGATTTATCAGCGCTGGGAGCCGGGGCCGAGGGGCAGCAGGGGGAGAGGCTGCCCTGCTGTGGGGCCGTGGCACGGCTGGGGCTCAGGGGGCACCAGGGACATTGGCACAGGACCCCTTGGCTGCGCTGGGCTCAGCGTGGGCTGCGCCTACCCCGCAACAAAAGCTGCTGAGTTTCTGTCATTCCTTTTGCTTTCCATAACACTTTTGACAGACATAGTCGGGAATAACGTGGATTTTCTGTTGTTGTGCAGCTGATTGATCCTGATTGCGGGGCACTGAGGTTCCCTGCAAACACCCAGCCTCTGGTGGTGTGGAGTGATGGTAGCAGCTGCTTGTGCAGCATCTGCATTTGCTTTAAATTCCCCGTCACATGCAGCAGGAGCCACTCGAGCTGCTGCTGTTTGTTACCAGATCCTCTCACACGGAAACATCAAACCATGGAAGCTCCTATTGATCTCAGAATTGTCAGGGGTGGTGCTCTATTGGAAAGAGGTACATCACATATTTAAGCACTCTTGGAAATGGAAATCAATCTCACAATTCATAAATTCCATCTGGCTAGAAGAGTAGCAGAGCAAAGTGCCAGTTAGGATTTCAGTGCACTCATATTTCATGCTGTAAGTAGCGTGTTGTGGACTTGGAGCCCATAAACATGGTGCTGGTAATGGGGCTTTCTAAGGAAAAGTCTTCTTGGCTTCTTTCCACTGGTCCCCAGTCCCGGCAGGAGGGGCTGTGAGCTCTGCAGGGTTGGCATCGGTGCCAGGGCCCTGCAGAGCCACACTGGGCAGTGCCCTGCTGGGCAGGCCCAGAGCAGCCTCTGTGCCCGGGGGAGCAGGAGCTGTCCCTTGGCAGGGCTGTGCTGGGCAGGGCAGTGCCCCAGGGACACGTGGTGGCACCGCTGGGCTCCGGGGAGCAGGAACACCTGGAGAGGTTTGGTCTTGATCCACAGCAAGGATTACCCAGAATTTCCTAAACCCAAAATGCAGCAGCTCATTGGGGTCCTCTGACCCTGTTTTGTGCCAGTTTCTGATAAGCAGTGTGGGATGTTCAATGTCCAAGGAGAGTGGTGGGAGCTGGTGGAGCACGGTGCTGTGTCCCAGCCCCAGAGTGGTGCTCTGGCACTTTTGGAATCATTAAGATGCTGTGTTCCAGGCAAAGCTGCATGCATTAACATGCTGATGAGCTCCCAGCTTGGAATTCCGCATTTTTAGTACCACTGAGGCATCATTTGTCAAATGATTTAAAGGGTTGGGTTTTTATTATTATTATTAGCCAATTTTTCAATACAGAATTTATATTCCAGATTAGTGCATCATAATGGTGTTTAATTAACATGCCACAATAAAATACTTGCATCTCAAATTTCCTGGCCACCAATCTGAGCATATATCAGTCACTTTTTGGAAATCTGGAGAATTAGATAATGTAAATAAGATTTCCAATTAGCTTTCCTGCAGGAAAGACCTGGATTTACAGTAATGTGGCTGTTACTTTATGGATTGCTAACTTTGACTGTTGAACAGAATAAATTAGAAAACCGTTGGAAAAGTATCATGTATAGAATGCATTTAATTTTAATTTTGAAGCCATCAGCATCCATACAAGTGAAGGATATTTTGCCTTCCTTTGTGTTCCACGTCAGACCTTTGTGTCTAAGTCGTTCCTGCTGGCACCGCGTGTCGGAGTGCAGGGACACTGTCACAGGACAGCCACAGGGCCAGCACGTGGAATTTCCATTTGGGACAGAGGCCCGAGTGCCAGGAAGGTGCCAGCAGGTCACAGTTAGTGTTTAATTTGATTTTCCTTGGTGTGGGCAGGGCCATCCCAGCCCTGAGCGGGTTTGGTGGTGGCACAGCCGCGTCCCTCGGTGCCCTGTGCTTGGTGCTGCTCCCGTGGTCACCAGCAGCTGGCTGGGCTCACGTGGTGTTTGGGGTGTTTTGGGAGGAGGGTTTGGAGTGCTGGCTCTGGGATTAATTGCCATTTTCTGTCCAGTACAACCCTCCTCCCATGCTCAGCCCCGACGCGGTGCCGGGGCTGCAGCGCCGTCGCGGCCGAGCAGAGCTAACCAGCCATTTGATGGATTTTTGCATTTCCTGCAGTGGGGATGTGATGGGAAAAGGAACTTTATTGACTGGAGTTCAGCTGCTCCTGTAAGCCACCACTTGCCTTAAATTGAAATGACATGAGAAGCCTGTCAGCATTTCATTGCTTCCTTCTGTCGTGCTGATGGTACGCTGAGATCACCATCTGTGGTTTTCTTCTGTCAGGCAACGAGCTCTGCTCAAACTTTACAGGAATATTCTAAGCAGTTTTTTTCTTATCTTTGCAGGTCATGCAATATTTAAACTTACATATCTAAGCAATCATGACTACAAACACCTTTACTTTGAATCAGATGCTGCTACTGTCAATGAAATCGTACTGAAGGTGAGTATTAAATTTTAACGTGACCCAAAATCCTGGTGTTTTACCACTTGTTAGACATGTGAGTATTCAGGAGGCTCTGGAAGCACACGAGGGTGCAGTGCCTGAGGACCACTGGGGTGTGTTTAACCTGTCAGGATGGCTGCTCCATGCCTGCTGTTTTATTCATCCTTCCAACAGCCACGCAGCCACTGCCTGTCTGTGTGTAGCATTTCCTATTGTGTTTTTTTCCTAGTTAACAGAGACACCATTTTCTGTGGAATTTTATTGGAAACGACCAGATTTTATTGTGTCCAGGTAGTTTCCACCTCTGGACACGTGGTCAGCAGCCCTGTGCTGTGCAGGGCTTGGTGCTCCTGCCCCTCACAGCTCTGGTGTCCCCACACAGCTCACAGGGGCTTCTCTACCTGATCCTCTCCCTGCACTGTTTGCTTTCCTTGGGGCAAACACAGACACAAACTCCCTTGCTTTGGGAAACAAATTTTTGTTACACTCTTGAAAAATTAAATGGAATTTTCCACAAGTTCATCTTTCGTAGCAAGTCAAAACTCAAAAGCAGTAATTTTGGCAAACCATCTGTTATGTTTGCTTTTATTGGCTGTGTGGAGTTTAGAGGATTGTTAAACAACTGACGTGCGATAAAATAACTTTTATTCATCACACAGGAGGTCAGAGTGTTTGAGGGGTTTCTGCTCTGTGAGCTGTTAGGCCAATTCTTCTGGTCCCACTTTACCTTAGATCAGCTATTGCAGTCCCAAACACTTGGAATCATGGAATCACAGAATCATTAAGGCTGGAAAAGACCCCCAAGGTCATCAAGTCCAACCTTTGCCCAAGTACCCCCATGCCACATCTCCTTGGGTTTTGAACACTTCCACTCATCCCAGTCTGGTTCATAAACAAAGGCTAAAAAAGTGGTTTACTGTCAATAACATGAATATTCGAGAGAGAAATAATATTGAGCAGTACTTTTTTCCCAAGTTGCAGTTTGTTTATATAGAACATTCTCTGGCTTCATGCACAAGTCACTGGTTTGTTTTCAATTCCATCAGCATTAGGGAGCGCAGAAAAATCAGACTTTTCAAATTAGGCTTTTTAGATGATCAAGTGAGAAGGACTGAGACTTTATTGACCATGAAAATTCCCTATATTTTTATGCCTTAAGCTGTAATATGCAATGAAAGTGAAACACTCTACAGTGCATAAAATTGTGCAAGTTTTAAGCCACAGCATATTAACCAGCTAATGACAGACCAAAGGGCATTTTTATCTTTTTGATTCTTGCATTAACCTTCCATTAAAATTATCTCTGAGATTATCACAAAGCATTGGAGATAATAAATTTAGGGAGTAGCAGGCTTGTTAAATATCATTTTAAAATGCTTTCATCAAGTAAAATGTGCCAAAACAGAGGGAAACTCTGAGATTAGCTGAGTACGCAAACATCATAATGGAAGAATTCTTTTCACTGAGGCTGATAAGGTCCTTTATTGATGCCCATTGCTGGTTGTGCCAGCGCTGGGGGGCCTGCACGGGTCCCTGCCCTCCCCAGAGGTTTGGGTGGCCCAGGGTGGCACCAGGGGCGCAGGAGGACGGCCCAGGGCTCTCCTGGCACTCTGGGCTCCCTCTGCCATCATCCTGCTGACTGGGTGGGCTGGGGGTCCCTGCCCACCGGGGCTGTCCCCCAGCCTCCCCAGGGTGGCATTAACACCGCTCGTGTCTTGCAGGTTAACTATATTCTAGAGTCGCGAGCAAGCACAGCCAGAGCAGACTATTTCGCTCAGAAACAAAGAAAGCTGAGCAGGAGAACGAGCTTTAGCTTCCAGAAGGAGAAGAAGTCGGGGCAGCAGTGAGCGGCAGAGCTGCGTGCGGCGCTGGAGCCGCTCCGCCCGCCCGGGCCCGGGCCCGGGGCCGCCGCTCCTGCCCGGGCCGGCCGGGAGCCCGGACATCCCGTCCCGTCCCTCACGGCTGCCAGAGCCGCCCCGCTCGGCGCGGGAGCCTCCCCGTGACAGACATAAAGAGCCATATCAGCCGGAAAGAAGACTGTTACGCTTCAGGTTCCTTTGATTAGAAATAAGAGAATGACGTAGACTGGCATCATTTAATTACTGTATTATGTACAATCACAAGAAGAGATGTGATTACATATTATTTCACAGCCTGGTTAAAATAAATTATATACATCTGTAATCCACCCACGTACACGCAGGTATTGCTTGTGACATGATCAAATTTCTAAAAACAAAATGTAGGACAAATGTATCCATTTTTACTATTAATAAACAGATGTAATCTTTTTCAAGGTCCATATGATGCACAGTTCTTTTGGGGGGAGGCTGCAGTCCCAGATGGTTTCACTTCTGTTGCTGAAGTGCAGGAGGCATCCGTGAGCCAGGAACAGCAGCCGTGGCAGGGGAGCGCTTAGCAAGGGAGCCCTGAGACAGTCCAGTCTGTTGTGTTTGTTTTGTTCAAAAATATTTTATTTAACTGTGCTTTTCAGCTTTGCAAATGCTTTATTGGAAGTTCCTTGCTGAAGGCAGCACGGTGGTTGGAAATCCACGTCTTGGAGGTGGAGAGGAGAATCCTCCTGCCCGGGACCCTGAGCTGCTGCCACCCTGGGGCTGGCACATCCACTGGGGCACCTTGTCCCTGGGCACTCAGAAATGCCTTCACCTTCTCTCAATATTATTCTTTAACAATAAAAATTAAGACCTACTTTGTACTGGGATTTGTAACTACCTTGGCCTTGTTCATCCTTAACACATCAGGGACCACGGGAATGGATGCTGGCACCCAGAGCCGCATTGTTGGTTGAATTCACCAGAGGTGTCTTTCTCCAGCTCACTGGAGCTCTGCACACACTACCCTAGAACTGCCCTGGTGCCCCACGGGGCTGGGGGCAGCTCCCTGGGCACTGCCCACCCTCTGCCAGCCTCCCACCCTGCTGTTGTACAGAGAAAACTTCCTGAGCCTTAACACAGCGTGGGGCAGCCCCGGGCAGAGGGAGGGCCTGGGTCTCACCTGTTGTGTTTCTGTTCTGGGTTTGCTTGGCCCTGCACCACCGAGGCCAGGCCTCCCTGTACAGTCTTCCATGATATCTGCAAAACAAGAGAAACAATATTTTATAGTATTCTATTAATTTTTTAATATTTTCTATGTGCAAATGCAGCACAGATACAATGGGAAAAGCCCCTTCGATGTAAATGACTCTTTTAACCGACTCTGTGAAATATTTAACATTAAAGTTGCTCTGTGAATGTTCTTTGGCCACCCAGTTTCAATTCTTTTTAACTGAACTGAAAAATTGCCTATTTGGTACCATAATCTGCAGCAATCTCCTGTTTCCATGGCCATAGTGCTGTTGCCACCCCCTCACGTGTATTTGTTATCAGCAGGGATTCAGCATGTGCAGGTTTGCTCTCAGGAGAGCCTAAAAATCTCACCCAATAACCTCTGTGCTGTCTGTGACATTGTGGCACAGTCCCTTGCCCAGACCAGCTGTGCTCACGGCCTCCTGCTCCTGGTGTGGGTGTCCTGAGGGAGAGGGACAGACAGAGGCTGCTCCAAGGCTGCGTGAGGAGCGGGGAGCTTTGGAGCCCAAAGTGAGTTTATTTGCTGCAAAAGAGCCACTGACAGTTAAAAAGCAAGTTTGCTTCCAAAGGTCAGATTCAGTTTGATGCATGGCCCACAGGAAACCTTCCTTAAACCCCGGAAAGGTGCAGCATTCCAGGAGCTGAGCATCCCTCCCAGAGCAGGCATTTCTGCTGCCCAGCGCCCCTGAAGGAGTTAAATCAGGCTCGTGGCTGCAGAGTGTGCACAGCTGAGCACGGAGCCATCGCGGGCTGGTCTTTCCCCGGTAGCTGTAGATGTAATTGAGTCAGATGGGCATTCAACTGGGTCAGCAAGGCAAGCTGTTCCCCCATCCTGCTACCAGAGAGCAGAGCGCGGCTCCCCTGCGCACGCAGGCAGCTGCTGCAGGCACCAGAGATCCCCTCAATTCCCTCTGGCTCCTGCTGTCAGAGGGCTCCTGTCCACAGGGACAGTTCCCCTCCACCTCCTCGGCTTTGTCAGAGCACAGGAGAGCACCAGAGAGAGACCTTTGAGCAGGGACACCCAGGGCACCCTGGCACAAGCTGGCACCCAAGGGCAGAGCACTGGGTGCTCTCCCTGGGCTCTGCAGGGCTTTGCCAGGAGCTCCCAGAGCACCAATTCCAGCCAGAATTACCTTTGCTTTTGGGTTGGCAGGAGTCTGGGGCATCCCTGGGTTTTGCTGCTGCCCCTCAGGGGGGGCTGAGACCTGGCACCAGGACAAGCAAGCGAAACCCATGGCACAGCCGTGGGTGCAGCCCTGAGATTAATGGGGGGAGTTATTTATGGAGACATGTTTGTAATGGGCCCATGAATCCATGGAAATGCGCTGCTGTGGCGGCGGGTGGGGCTGGGTGCTGCTGTGCAGCTGAAATTAATGCCCCTTAAATCACAGCCAGCACAGCCACCCCGAGCAGCACTGGGACAAGGACAGCCACGAGGACAGGGAACAGCGGGCACAGGGGCGCAGCTGGGCCAGCGGGAGCGTGCCCTGGCCAGGTGTGCTCCCTGCATCGCTGCCATGGAGAGCTCAGGGTCACCAAGAACCGGGCACAAGGAGGGCTGGCCCCAGCACAGCCCCGTGCTGCTGCTCCTCTGCGGGAAGGGTTAAGCACTGTCATGTTTTATTCTCCCCACACACCTCTGCTTAAATGCAAAAAGAGAAAAAAATCTCAACAGGGTGTTGTTCACTCTAAAAACCCTAAGCATGATTTGTGAACTCTCACAGCCTGGGTAATCTCATCAGAGTAATGGGATTATATTTCAAATCACCATGGCCTGTTCATTACACATTTAAACTCCTTTGACAGAGGAAAAGTTAAATAAAATGTGTGCGTCAGCCCTGGTTGACTTTCCCAGTTCTCTTTCTTGATTAGACAAACAGATGCTGAGCTCCAAAATGAAAAAATAATGTGCTCATTTATTCATTTTTCTGACAAGTCACAATAGATTTTTAACTACAAATGAGCCCCCTCCCCAGGTGGGAGTGCGGGGCCCGCGTGTGCCGTAATGGGCTGGGAGCTGGTGGCAGGGCTGGAATGGGGCACAAGTGGTCATTTCCAGGCTGGGAGCGTGGGGACACGGCCACGATTGCCCCGTCACTGCCACTGCCACCACTGCGGGGCGGATTGCTGCCGGGAGCTGGAATTCCACAGCCACAGCCACAGCCACAGCCTGGCCCAGCCCCAGCACCCTCCGAGCTCTGGCACCTCCTCCTGCTCTGCTCACCCGGGCTGGAGCACAGCCTGGGCACAGGGACAGGGCTGCTGGGGTGCCAGGGCCATGGGGACAGCTGTGGTGTGGGCATGGGGACAGCCATGGTGTGGGCACGGGGATGGCCAGGGTGTGGCTAAGGGGACAGCCATGGTGTGGGCACGGGGATGGCCATGGTGTGGGCATGGGGACAGCCATGGTGTGGGCACAGGGATGGCCATGGTGTGGGCATGGGGACAGCCATGGTGTGGGCACGGGGATGGCCATGGTGTGGCCATGGGGACAGCCATGGTGTGGGCACAGGGATGGCCATGGTGTGGCCATGGGGACAGCCATGGTGTGGGCACGGGGATGGCCATGGTGTGGGCACGGGGATGGCCATGGTGTGGGCACAGGGATGGCCATGGTGTGGCCATGGGGATGGCCATGGTGTGGCTAAGGGGACAGCCATGGTGTGGCCATGGGGATGGCCATGGTGTGGGCATGGGGATGGCCATGGTGTGGCCATGGGGATGGCCATGGTGTGGGCATGGGGATGGCCATGGTGTGGCCATGGGGACAGCCGTGGTGTGGGCACGGGGATGGCCATGGTGTGGCCATGGGGATGGCCATGGTGTGGGCACGGGGATGGCCATGGTGTGGCTAAGGGGACAGCCGTGGTGTGGCCATGGGAATGGGTGTGGTGTGGCCATGGGGATGGCCGTGGTGTGGGCATGGGGATGGCCATGGTGTGGGCATGGGGACAGCCGTGGTGTGGGCACGGGGATGGCCATGGTGTGGCTAAGGGGACAGCCATGGTGTGGGCATGGGGATGGCCATGGTGTGGGCACGGGGATGGCCATGGTGTGGCTAAGGGGACAGCCGTGGTGTGGGCACGCTGAGCGCTGCCAGCCACAGGCACGTACCTGCTCAGGGCACTGGAACTCCCAGCTCCTCTCACGATGTCGCTGCTCCCAGTCCGCCCTCAGCAGAGCCCCAGGTGTGCCACGGGGATGGGGAGAGCTCAGGCCAGGCCTGGAGGGTCTCGGTGCCCCCGGGCCCTGTGTGGGCCCCTCCAGGGCGGCTCAGCCATTCCCAGGAGCTGCAGGTGAAGGAGCAGGCTGGGCCGAGCGGGCTGGGCTGAGCTCCTGCTGGAGAGAGAGGTCTCGTCAGGGAGCACCGGGACTCTATTAGGGAGCTGAAATGCCAGATAATTAGAAATACACCAGCAAACCCCATTATTGTCAGGAGGCTGCAACTGCGTACAGTAATGAAGCAATTATTAATGAGCAACTGCAAGGCTGTCATTAATTTCAGCTTTTCAGGATCACAGACTACGACAAGTTAAATGTTACAGAGAGCCAGGCTGGGCTGAGCGGGGCTGGTCCCCACCCCAGCTGGGCACAGCAGGGTGCGTTGGCACCCCTCAGCCCGGGGGGCCCTCCCTGTGCCCATGGTGCCCCGTTATCTTCTCCCTTTCCCTTTGCCCCTTTGGGCCCTGGCACCGACAGGGATTGGGACAAGAACGGGCACAGGGATTGGGACAAGAACGGGGACAGGGATGGGGACGGGAATGGGCACAGGGCCAGGGAGGGGCACAGGGAGGGGGACAGGGATGGGGACAGGGCCAGGGAGGGGCACAGGGAGGGGGACAGGGATGGGCACAGGGCCAGGGAGGGGCACAGGGATGGGCACAGGGAGGGGCACAGGGCCAGGGACGGGCACAGGGCAGGGAGGGGCAGAGGCTGCGGGGCCGCCCTTTGGTGCCGCAGCCCGGGCGCGGGGCCGGTGGCTCCGGGTGCGCTCGGGGCCGGGGCAGGCGGGATTCGCTCCCGCACCAGCGCAGCCCCGCGCCGCAATCTGTCACGGCGGCTGGGGCTCGCCGGCTCTGCAATATGTACCTCATGTCTGGGCTGTCATCGGACATAATTCCTCCCTGCTGGCATATTGCTGATTTGTGCATAAGTGATGCGTGCAATCCACCTGAGCCGGGAGTCAGGGGTGCCTCGATCCGGGGCTGTCAGGGCAGAGTGTTTTAGTGCCTCCTGCGATTAGCTGGAATTGACAGGCCCTGAGAGCCGGGAATTGCACAACAGGGGAATTAACAGCCAGGGCTGGAGTGGAGTGTGGCACTCGTTTAATCTGCAATTTATCAGTTTGCGTGGCTCCTTGTCGCAGGCAGGAGATTACACTCCAAAAGAGACGGCTCTGCTTTTCTGTGGTGCCAGCAGCCTGGGAGGGCAGAGCAGCGCTCGGGGTCAGCGGTGCCATGGGAAGGGCACCGTGCCCTGGGGCTGGGCTCCTGCACGGAGCTTACGGGGCACAGGCAGGTGCCCCTACCCAGATGCCCTAACCCTAATCCAGCCCTCACAGGTACCCACGGCCTCTGCATCCCTCGGCACATCACCCACGGGACCCCAGAGAGGGACCCACGGAGCCACAGTCCCGTCCTGCTGCCCCCTCACAGAGCAGGGATGAACCCCCGGCCCCCACCACGCCACGAGTGCTCCAATTTTGATAATATCATTAGAGGCTGATAATGGTTTCCAGGAACTCTGCAGCCTCCCCGCGAGGTGACAGCCTGTGAAGGCAGCGCGCAGATAATGTATTCTGCGAGGGTGCAGAAATGTGACTCGGAGCACATTAAAGTCCCTTAATGCGGGTGACACGCACCTTGCTGCCCCCGGGGCAGGCACGGCCCGCGGGCCTCGCCCCGCTCCGCCAGGACCTCAAAGCGCGGGATGAGGCGCTCCCACCGCGGGCCCGTGATCTCCTTGGCCTTCCTCGGCGTCCTGCTCTGATACCGAAACCTTTACGCAACCCCACGGTATCAAAGATTATTTATAATGAATTAAATACGTTTTCAGCAGCTTCTTTCCACACTTACTGCCACACTTCCACTGCCACTTCAACTTAATTAGGGAGAGTTCGCTAAAGAGATGGGAATAAATGCATCTATAGAAATATATCTATGTATAAATGAAGAAAGCCGCCACCGCAGGTCAGACCAGTCCTTTCAATTTATTGCCCTGGTACATTCATTTGTAAATAGCTTTGCCTTGCTGGTTTCTAAGTGCAAGGCTAATGTTGGAGTGCTTAAATTAATAGTGACGCACACCTTTCATTATTGCTATTAAATTAGGTGCTGGGCTTTGATGGATTCACTTGTTGCTGAACTAAAAGCCTGGTGGATGTGGGTGTGTGTATCCATTTGGTTCTACAGCAGGTTTGGGTCCCAGTGTCAAGGCAGGCAGGGCTCAGTTCCTCCTCAGCACACTCCAATTAGCAGGAGGGGCCCTCCCGTGGGGGAGCCGGGCAGGGGGGCCCCACACACCCACCCGGGGTTTGGGCAGGGTCCCAGGACCAGCATCCCTGGCCCTGCACAGGGGAGTGAGCTGGGAATGCCAGCGTCGTACCTGGCACCAGAGGCTGGGTGGATCCATGCCATCGTCTGCACTGGGCACCAGCCCCACACCACGCACAGCATCCGCCCTCCTGTGCCTGGAGAAACACAGAAACGTGACAATCACCCCAAAATCTCTGGAGACATGGGATGTTTGACCCATATCAGCCTGGTCCCCTGCAAGCTGTGACTGGCACGGCCCCGGGACATGCAGAGCACCAGGCTGGGGTTCCTGAGGGTCCTGAGAGTCCTGAGGGTCCTGCCCGTGCTGGCCGGGGGCTGTGGGTGCCCCAAGGCCCCCGATCCTGCCACCAACCATGACCCCATGTTCCTCACCAGTGCTGCCATTCCTGCCGGGGGCATCGGAACCCTCGTGTCCTGTCCAGGGGCTGGGGGCTCTGGGCTGGGGTCTCTGTGCAGGGCTGGGGGCTCTGAGCTGTGCTGGGCTCTGTTCTGAGTCTCTGCGCTGTGCCTTTGTTCTGCCGCGCTGTTCCCTCTCTTACGGTGCCACCTTGAGGCCGCCGATCGCAGCCTCCGGCTCGGCTCGGGCTGCGCCCCCGCTGCCACCGCCGGTCCCTGCCCCTGTCCCTGTCCCTGTCCCTGCTCCTGTCCGGAGGGCAGTGACCCCCTCAGCCCTCCCCTGCACTTCACCACGACACGAGGTGTGTGACACTGGGGATCTGCTCAGGCTATGGGGTTTGTCCCAGGGAAACTGCTCAGGACATTCCTTTGGGGTCAAGTCTCTTATTCCTGGAGCAAGCCCCAAAATCCCCTGTGCTGGCCCAGCAGAGTCTGTGGGGTGCCCTGGTGGCATTTTCTGCCCCACGGCTGGCCAGGACCAGCCCCGCAGCCCTGCCCACAGCCTGGGGGGCTGAGGCCCCGGCGGGGACCCAGACGGGAGCAGCTCCATCCACCCAGGGCTCCCGAGCAGCTGGCAGCACAACCAGGTCACCGCCTAGCCTGAGGGACCAACATCCCGTGTCCAGGGCTGGGCACACACATCTGCTCAGAGCAGCTTCCCTGCGGACACAGGAAGGGCCGGATGGAGCTGACCCCTCGGCCGGCCGTGCCAGCAGCTCTGGGGACAGCTGGTGACCGTGACAGGTCACACTGGTCACCCCCTGTCCCTCTGGAGCGGGCACTGCTGGACACACAAACTGCCTTGCTCTTGCTCTTTGACATTTTAGGGATAATAAATTCCTAACCACCCCAAATCCCTCCTTGGTGCCCTCTGCAGCAATGCTCCAATATTACATATAAACCCAGTGCTCCAGTATTAATTATAAACCACAAATACTGACCAGCTTCCGTGTCCTCCGCCAGCGCTGACAATCATTGACTGGAATATCAAATTTATAATGTTGGGATGCGGAACCTGGTGAGATGAAGGGCTCTGCTTTTTAATCAGCTTTATGGGATGATAGAAAGCATTGATCGACAAAGACAAGACACAGCCCATGTTCCTGTGTCTGTAGCTGTGCAACCTTATTAATTCAGATTTGCAAAGGGTTGGTTGAGCTGGAGGGGACAGAGCTGGGCATCCCTGTGCTGGATGGACCAGGGCAGGAGCTGTGGTTCTCCAGACAGAGGGTTGGCAGCAGCCTGGCTCACCTGGCTCTGGGCAGGGTGCCCAGGGCTCAGCCTCGGTGCCACAGGCACCCAAACCGCACCAGTGCCCACCCAGGGCAGCCTGGCTCACCTGGCTCTGGGCACGGTGCCCAGGGCTCAGCCTCGGTGCCACAGGCACCCAAACCGCACCCAGGGACAGTCCAGGGCCACCATGGCAGGACCCGCGGGTCAGTGCCAGCCCAGCACGGAGCTGGCACGGGCAGAGTGTGCCCGCCCGCCCGTACCTGCCCAGCCCGGCCCTGCCCTCCTCCTCCTCCTCCCCGGATCGCTCCGTGGCTGGGCAGTGCCAGCCCGGCCCGGTGCCCGCCGGACAGCTGGTGACCAGATTGGCGCCTCTTGCGCTGTCATCTCGCATTTGCCGCCTGCCCCCGCCGCACAGGGGAGGCTGGGCCGCCGTTTCCAGGTCAGAGGCTGCATCCAGAGCAGGAGGAAAATTCCCATTTCCCCACCAAGACTTTCACTGTGCAGTTTCCCAGCACCCGGCCCTCCCCTGGCACGCCCAGCCCCGGGCCCCACACTCACCCTCCGGTCGTGTCCATCCCGGGAGAGGCTCAGGAGCTGGAGCGGCTGCAGGCGGCAGCAGGGGGGGCTGAAACCAGAGCCGGCAGCGTGGCTGGATGGGAAGCCGGGCTTGTCAAAAAATTTGGTTTCATTCCTTGAATTTAAAAGTTTACCTGATAAAAGTAACTGAGGAGCAGTAGTGTGCTTTGGCTTCTCTTCGGCATTTGATTTAATAGCACATGACGTTTTGATTAAAAAATTAGCTGTATATAATATCAATAGAGCTCACATTAGAAGGATTAAGAATTGGCTGACTGACAGGTCTCAAAAAGCAGTTGTCAATGGGGAATCATCATCGGATGATGATGTTCAACATGTTCATCCACGATTTGGAGGTAAATATCAAATCAGTGCTGATAGGATTTGGGATGACAAGGATTAGTGGGAAGGTGGGAACGCTGACAAGGGGAGCTGATGATGCCCTGCACAAGCAGCATCCCCACGCTGCTGCCAAGGGGAGCTGGGCCCTGCCACTACCGGTGCCACTGCAAAGGGCCCTGAGTGAGCCCTGAGCCCTCCTGAGACACAACTCACCAGAGCCAGCACCCCCCGGTACCTGGAGCCCTCAGCAGCCCTGGCGTCCCCCCAGCCGCAGGCTGGGTACCGCATTTCTCAGGAGGTGATGAAGGAGGTGATGAAGGTCTGGCCCCTGTGGTACCACTGGCTGCTCCCAGTGCCAGCAGGGCACTGCAGCTGCTCCTCCTCTGCTGCCCTCGGTAGGATGGATTTGTGAAAGTGAAATCCCTGTTAGTGCAGGTACTGTGCCTAACCCACAGGAATTCCCAATTGTGAGCGGTTGCAATTAGCGGCCGCTCAGCCCCTGGGTGTGCTCGTCAGTGACAAGTGACAAACCTGCCTGAGCCTGGCGGTGGCACAGCTCCCACGTTAGCCCTGCTGAGGGGCAGGGGCAGGGAGGGGCTCTCCCAGGTGCCTGCAGAGCAGCAGGGATGGGCTCCCACCGTGGGGCACGGGGACAGCAGAGCCCCAGAGCCACCTTCCAGCCAGGGCCTGCCGCAGTGCCCAGCGCCGTGCCCGCGGCTGAAGGAGCCTCCCCTGTCCCAGCCCAGCTCACCAGCAGCAGGAGGGGCGCCCACAGAGCCCCTGGCTCCTGTAAATCCCACGGGGCAGATGTCCCTGAGCCATCCCCAGGGACACCTCCTGTCCTCAGCAGAGGCAGGGGGAGCAGAACCACGGGGACTGCAGCACTTCTGCAGGGCACCAGCTCAGGGCCCGGGCCTGGGGGACAAGTCCCAGCACATCCACAGCCCTGCCCGAGCCGGCCCTGGCAGGGTGGGCAGCGCTGCCCTCGCAGTGCCCAGGCCCACGAGCCCCAGCTCTGAGCGCCTGTAAAGGCATCGTGCTGCTGCAGGGCTCAACTGGCCCAGAAAAGAGCATCAGCTGAATAAAACAAGGAGTGAGTGATGCCACCGTGCCCTGCTGGATCGGAATTGTGTGAGCAAAGTGGTTTTCTCAGGGAGATTTATTTCCTCTGCTGGCCGCAGACAGCCAGCCCAGAGAAGGGAACAATTCTCTGGTGCTGAGGCCGCTGCTCCTTCCTGGTCCCAGCACAGCTTTTATCCCATAGCTGAGGGAATCAGAATAAAGGAAATGCAAACAGGTACTCACCCACTGCAAAGCACAGTGCACAGGCTCCAGTTCTGCTCCCCAGGGCCCTGCTCTCCTCCCAGCCCACACCTCAGCCCCAGATCCCACCTGTAACTCACAGCCAGATCCAGAGAGGCCATCCCGTGCCAGTGGGGACAGTTCCTGCCCTGGGCCTGGACACAGCATCAGCTGTGACGGTGCCCTGATGCTCTGGGACACTCCTGGCCTCTGCCAGGGCTGGTGGCAGCAGAGCCAGGGGCTCCTGCAGGAGCTGCCCTGACACAAAACCCTCGAGGGGACAAAACCTCACCTGGCCCCGCTCACCGGCCCCGCTCCTGCCGCCAGCTCATCTGCAGGCACCGTCCCTCCAAGGACCAGGCACAGAACAGCATCCCCAGGAGTGGTAAATGCTGCAAAGTGCTGGAGTCAGCACTATGGTGAATTTTGCTTTCCACATCTGCAGCCCAATAAATCTTTGTCTCCTTCCAGTGAACTGTGCTCTTCTCGGGCTCCAATTTACACCGCCCAGCCCGGTCCCCACGGCAGCCCCGGGCCGCCCCCGCGGGGCCGAGGGGACGGGAGGGACCCGCCCCGGGCAGCCCCGGCCCCGCCGGCCACCGGCGCCGCTCTGTGCCAAAACCCTCCCGCTCTCCAGACCTTCCCTGGGCTTTTTTTTTTTTGTTGTTTTAATTGTTTTCAAAACAGATTTCATGTGGTCCCAAAATGAGACCATGATTGTAAATTAAAGTGTAATTAGCCTTTACGCTTTTATATTCATTAACTCTTCTCTGTTAATGATGCAGAGGCTGGAGCACAAACCCAGCATTATGAAACCACATCCAGGAAATAAAATAGTGATTTAGATAATGGCCAGAATGTATTGCTGCTTACACATAATTAAACAAATGCTCAATTTACACTTGGAAACATGAATGAATGTTGATTAACCCCAGCCCAACGACTCTGCTGGCGAGGTGGCTGAGCCCGGGGCTGGCAGTGCCGGGCAGGGCTGGCAGGATGGGCAGGGTGAGAAGGGTGGGCAATGATGGGCAGGGTGAGAAGGGTGGACAATAATGGGCAGGGTGGGCAATGCCGGGCAGGGTGAGAAGGGCGGACAATAATGGGCAGGGTGAGAAGGGTGGGCAATAATGGGCAGGGTGGGCAATGCCCGCTCCCGCCCGGCCCCGCCGCCCTCCCGCACCTGCCCGGCCCAGGCTGGTGCCAAAAGCCACCCTGGCACACGGGTGGCACCGCCACACGGGCAGGGGACGCTGCCACGACAGTGCCACCCCTGTGCCCTCCCGGGGCAGCGGGGACAGCGGGGCCCGGGCTGGCATCGCCCGAGCCGCCTGCCCGAGGGTCCCCGAGCCGGGGCCGCTCCCGCTCAGGCTTTGTCTCGGTCCCCGCTCCCGCTGCCCTCCGAACGTGCCAGTTTCTATGGAGACATCGCCTCCTGTGCGCGGGAGGAGCCCGAGCCCCCCGAACAGGAAAACGCTCTGCTCTGCTCTGCTGCACGGAGCCGGGCTGGGACCGGGACTGGGACCGGGGCCGGGGCTGGGACAGCTCGGTCCTGCTCGGCTCCAGGGCCAGCCCCGGGCTCAGCGCCCGACCGGGCAGAGCTGGCCGGGAGCCCCGGCAGGGACAAGAGCAGCCACCCCAGCGGGCTCCTGTGCCCATGGGCACCAGGCTGAGCACGGGGGTGTCTCTGGCTCCAGGCTGCCCCCAGTGCCAAGCGGGGCTCTCTGGTGTTTCCTGGTGGGGATGGCTGTGCCGCTGCTCACGGGGAGTCCCTGTGCGGGCACCGGGGCAGCCGGAGCTGGGGCCATCCCCCGGGGACCCCAGCAGAGCCATTCCCCGCCCCAGCCTGGCTCGGGCTGCCCATGGCAGCGTCCCCAGGGCTGTCCCCCTGCCCACCCTGCCTCCTCACCTCGCTGTGTCCAGAGCTCGGCTCCCACGGACCCTTCATGGATCGCTGCCTCAACAGGCCATAATGGCTCCATCTCGGGGTCAATACGGGCGCCTTTGACACATGATAGACAATAATTGCTCTTTCTTAGAGACTTTTTAGTTCATGGATCATTGACCTGATGGGCTGTAACAGCTCCGACAGAGGCTGCACACCCCTGTGCTTAACCAGCCTCAGGAGCAGGCAGCTCACGGTGGAACAGCCTCTGCAAACCCATGCCCCAGTGCAGGCTGCCAGGGGCCCTGGGGCCACTGGAAACCCTTCTGGCACCATGGCCATGGAGGAGAGGCCGGGGCAGGAGGCCCAGGAGCCCGGGAGAAAAGGCCAGCACACCCCAGGAGCCCCTGAGTACCATGGGACAGAAGCAGGATGCACAGGAACAGGTCACCTCCCAGGCTCTGCAGGCTGGAGATCCCCACTCTGACAGCAACTTCCAGGTATATGATTTAATGAAAGGCACAATAAGAAGTGAAACAATTAGAATTTCTGCCTCATTATCATGGTAATCTTATCAGTCGGATAATGAGGTATTAATGGAGATTTAATGTGCCTCTCATAACAGAATCCCTTGGAGAAAACACATAAGGAAATTGCTGTAAATCCACTTAATGATGGAAAGGTCCCCAAACACCATATTCCAGAGGATGAAAAATGCTGGATGCAAATGAGAGAGAATCAAGGTCAATAAGGCTGCGGGGACCGAGCTCAGGCAGCCCCGCCCGGCACCGGCACCGGCACCGGCACCGGGAGGGTTTGTGGCAGCTGAAGAAACCCTCCAGTCTCGTCAGGAAAAATCAGAATTCCCTAAGAAAAAAGACGCCAACCATAATACTTCTGGACTTGACCACTCTCAGCAAGGCACCAAGCAGCAGCCAGCAGAGGGACAGGCGCAGTCCTGCTGCAGGCAGAGCCATTTCTCTCCTCCCAAGCTACCAGAACAGCCAAGCTGCAGATTCAAAACTATAACTGAAGAGCTCTGTGTTAAGCAGTCAGTGCAGCGGAGCTTCCTCTCCCCTTTACTGGATTTTGGCTCTTTTTTGCCAATCCCTTCCCTGTGTGTGTGAGGATGGAGCAGAGCAGCAATGCCCAGGGCAAACCACACAGAGTTAGTGGCAAGTGCTCACACCTGCACGGCCATCCCAGCACAACTCTGATGGCACTGGAACGAGGCAGAAACGTCAAAGCCAAGCGGTTAAACTGCTCTCCTTTTAATCAGTTTTTACAGAATAATACATTAATAATCACGTTAAGAGACAAGATGGGGTTCCTGTATACAAGATTGTGCAAGCTCGTTAATTTAGATTTATAAAGGCTTTACCAAAGAGGAGAGGCAGTACAAAGCTTTTCAATAGAGGTAAAGCACAATTAAAAGGTACAGAACACACATTACTAACTGAGCAGAGGTTAATTCTCAAGTAGTACAGGCTCAACCACGTTCCCCAGCTGCACCCAGACACGAGCATCCTTCCCCTGTCCCGCTGCCTGTGCTGCTCCAGCTCTGCAGGCACACTGCCCCACCGTGCCAACGCTCAGCTCTGCTGCCAGCAGCTCTGCCCCTCTCCTACCCCTTCCCCACCCCATTCCCACGGCAGTGAGCTCTCCAATTCTGTGAGAATTTGGCTCGACAGAACAGGAACATTTCCAAGCAATACAAACCAACTCTGTGCTCACCAGACTCACCCACAGGAAACAGCATCATGTTCGTGGCTTTTTTCCTGAAGTTTATGGCAGTTACATTCAGCATTTGGTAGTAAAAGGTCTTCAAAACAAAAACTTTTAAACTCAAATCTTTGATAGGCCAGACACATTCTGATTCTTCTTAAAGAGGATTTTAAAAAGATTTAAAGAGAAATCTCACTTAGGAGCACAAAGGAATCTCCTAGAGATGAAAGCCCCAGCGCTTTCCCTTCCCTCCTCTGCCCAGAAAGGAAACCAGCACCTCTGCAGCACTGCCAGGCACAGACATGCCATTGTTTAACGTGGCAGCCCCTCAGAACGTGCCAACATCAGTGCTGAGACAACGGCCAAGCCTGAAGTCCACTCTGGGACCTGGTACCAAGGACCCTGCCCTGCTCCACTTCGCCCAAAATGTTCCATTCCTCCTCCAGTGGCTCAAGTAGGTAAATTCACAGAAAGCACCGATATTACAGCAACAGGCCCGTGGCTGGCACCTTTTGGCAGCAGTTCTGCTACTTTTGGTCCTCTATGCAGTGTCTTTCCACCTTGGCTATTGCACATCAAACCTAACAACATCACTTCCTAGACACGGAATTCAGCATTTTAAAACAAAACATTACGGGACGCAGGGGAAAACAGTAAAAGGACATTACAGGCAGGTTTTTAATTCTTTGGAAAGCCTAATTCTCTAACTACACCTATCAAGACTAATAAAGGACCTTCAGAGTAGGCTGGAAAAAAGAAGCAAAGGACCATCTTGCTACAAAAACTCTCGGCTCACCTGGGGCTCACTGAAACACCTACTGGTTTTAAAATAACTAAGTAACATTTAAAAAAAGACTCCAGTTCTTGTAAGTATTTTTCTATGCAGAGAAACCAAGTGATAAAAGCTGTGAAGGAAATGGTTCTTGCCCCTTCCATAAAGGAGAGTGAAGCTGAAAGCCCTGATGGTGCTGGCCAGGTGAGCCAGGCCAGCACAGAGGGGCAGCACAGGGCTGATCTCCACCTCCTGTGTCCTTGTGCCTTCTTCAGGCATCCCACAAATACTCTCCTCAACCAACAGCCAAACTGCAGAACTTTCACACATCAGTCTTAACATCTCGGATATTCAAGTAATAATTACATATTACAGGACACTTCAAGAGAAATGAACTTATATTGCTTTTTGATATGATCTGGCCATATCTTCAAGGGCATGTTTGTGCTTTGCTGCAGGGCTGTGCTTGCAATATTGAATTACATGTTCAGCACCAAAAACCCATCAAGGCTGAATAACCAGAATATTGCAATGCTACACAGACTGAGACACCGAGTAAGGCAGATCAGAAGAATTCTGTTTTGACTGAGTATTGCTCCTCCACACAACTGAGTCTCTAATAGAGGAGAAAGACTATAGAGAAAAGGAAAAGGTTACCATCCCACCTTCTCACCTGGGATCAGTTTTGGCAAAACTGCTCGACTGAGTTGTATCTGAGAGCCCTAAAAAGTGAGTTTCCTGATTATGCCTTGACAAGTAGCACAGCCAAATCAAGCACTCAATACTTTACTTAAATTGCTCTAATTCCAATTGACCACATGATTTTCCCAAGTACTAGTTGCTTACAGGTTTTAATCATCAAAATGCACACACACAAAAATGAACCAATCGTGTTTTGAAAAGAATGCGAGAAAGATTTTGTTTTCTTTACCAATCACAGACACCAAGTCTTACCACATCCCTCTGTCAGAAGTGCAATGAACACTCTGGAAAGAGCAAGAAATAATACTGACATGAAAAAGTTCAGTGCTCGCTGTCCTTTTTCAGTGCATTGAAGCTGAAAAAGAGCAGTGAGTGCTTATATACAGCCAACACGCCCCAGACCACTTCACTCATGAAAAACCCATGTGGTGTTGTGCATAAAAACCTCCTTAAATTGATAACTGTCAGTTTAAGGGGAAGGCGGGGTGAGAAATCTATAAAACACCCTGAACTGATGTCATGATATGTTTCATAAAGAACAGTGTTATATTATTTTAAAATATTTTTTATGAACAGTAAAACTTGCACTGCTGCATAGCAGACAACACGAAGAACATTTAGTAAAAACATTCACTGAACCCCCTGGCATATGTATTTAATGTCACTAATCAAAATATATATTACAGCCCAAGGTTCTGTTAAGGATCTCTGTTTGGGGTTTGTACAGTATACACAATAGCTCAGAAAAAATATTACAGTAAGGTATTTTATTTCTCCTTTTTATATTAGACTTTTCTATTGTAACTTACAGTCCCTCTCCTCTATATATCCAAACCTCTGTAACACCCTAATGCCCTAGCCAAGAAGTGTTCAGCTAGCTAATAAGCCCTATTATAAATTCCAGTTTTAGAAATTTCAGTAATTACATCTTAATAAATAGTTCAGTTTGCCCTTTTTAAATCTTAGCCTTTTGAGGAAGTCCTTTTGTCACCAAAACATGGTAGGTCACAACCTGTTAGAGGTCAGAGAGGCTTCTGCTTGTTTATTCAAAGGATAGGAAGTCCAAAGATACTTGCAATGCATTAAATATAGTTATATAATATTTACACTGTCCTCTCAGATTTAAAATTTAGGTGAAATACAACCAATAACTGATGTCAGCTACTACAAACTTTCAGTGTGGCTGGTGTTTTCTTAATAAAAGGTGTATTCAACTAGAAAGTTTACTACGTGGCTGCCCCGTTTCCTCTTGTTTCAGTTTTTCGTTAGAAATTAAATGAAGTGAATTATTCACGTGAATAAGAATTCAGGAAGAGGGGTGGTGGAGAAAGCATGAAGAATTTTCTGAATGTTTTGAGATTCCAAAATACCTGAAAACTGTGGTCCCTTTTGCAGTGCCAGTATCTAGAGGGGAGGAAAATGCAACCCAAAGAGAAGAGGAAAATCTGTTAAATTAATTAGATTAGTAAAGGTGTGTTTTAAAATGCCTCAATTCTGTACAGTATTTTACAAGGAAAGTCTTTTCTTCAGCTTCTGCAGCTGTTGTACATTCTTAGCAACTCCTCTCCTGCTCAGTCTGCCTGCGCTGTGCGAGCTACTTGCGGTCATCGATAGTTTTGATGAACTCCACGGCTGCCGTGAACTGCATCCACCAGTAGGACTCCTCTCCAGACAGACAGTTGGCATAGAAGCTGCTGATGTACTGCACGGTGGACAGCAGGCAAGGGGGGTTTGCCTGGGGCGGGAGAAGACAGAGATACAGCTTGTTTGCAAAGCCCAGCATCAACAAACACCGCCAGGTCCAGAACAGAAGCACAATTCCCTCTGTGCAGTGATCCTCATCCTACAGAGTGTGTAACCTGCCTGCAGGGTAGGGACTGTTTATCCTCGCCAGCCCCACTTCACATGCTCAGAAGGCATCAGGTTTGATGAAAGGAACATTTTTCCAACCAGGAAAAATGACTAGCAGGCCAAGAGAAAGAGGGGGAACACGCCACAATCTGTGAAGGTCATCAGGACCTCACACATATAAAGCCTGTTCTTTCAGCATCCTACATGTCAGACCATTCTCTACTCATGTCAAAGAAGACCAGCAACACAACCCAAGTCAGTCCTGGTCTGCATCTTGGTCCTGAGAACAGCATGAAGCAGGCACAGGTGACAGATGCTGTGGACATGCCTCAAACAAACTCTTCTCTCCACACAGCATCTGCACCCCAATTTTCTTGGTTCCAAACACAAAGTTTGCTTGGATTCAAAAACCGTAACTCTGACCACATTTCTGACATTCCTATTCAAACCCTGGTGAACCAGATCTGGGTTTGAGCCTGGCCAGCTCCCTGTGACCCACAGGCATTATCTTTCTTAACTTTGCTTGTTTATTACAGGGATTAACTGGGGTTTGTGATCTCTGCAAAAGAACTCACCTTTATGAGAACAAAGACCAGAACAGGAACAAAATCATCAGCCCCAGGCACGGAGTCCTCGTTGGCCAGGCTGAGCAGGTTCATGATGGTGGAGCACATCCTCAGGATGCACTGCACCTTGTCCCGGGGCGTTTTGTAGGCGCTGATGGTGCGGATCTCGGACTGCGCCGACGGCCACGGCGCCTCGCGCAGGTACACCTGGCAACAACCAAACCAGCCCTCCTGGGGCAAGCTCTGCTGGGCAGCAGGGCAGCTCAGCCACCACGGGCTCACAGGTGGTGGAGAAATGGGAATATGTAAGGCAAGGTGAATTCCAACTGAAAGAGGGGAGATTTAAGTTACAGGTATGGAGGAAATTCTTCCCCGTGAGGATGGTGAGGCCCTGGCACAGGTTGCCCAGAGAAGCTGCAGCTGGGTACAGCCACAGCATGGGTACAGTGTAATTTCCTGAAGGATATTTCAGCTGTCACAGGCAGCAAAACAACCCTTCCAAGTGTAAAACAGAATAGTCCTCTCCCCATTCCAATCCCAGCCCAAATCCCAACACACATAATACAGAAGCAAAGGAAGAGAGTTGTTACCTCAGGTATCTGAAGTGCCTTGTGGTTTGCAGTCACTACTTTGGATAACCTCTGTATGTGCTCGTGAAGGACCCTGAAACACAAAAAAACAAGAGTGAAAAGTAAGCAGCAGCCAGCCAGCTGAGGAAACTTCATGTTTGACAGGACAAGAAAGACCTTCAGGAATGTGGCCCTACAGATGATAGACACCAGGTCAGTGAAATGCAGAGAATTGTTCTGTACAGCCAAGATCAACCACACGTCCTCTAGAGCATCCCAACAGCATCTGTTCTAAACCACAGGAGCCCCAAATGCATGGAAAATACTGAGTGAAACCAGAAAATGGACCAGGTCCAGCCCTGAACCAGGTTTTGATCATTCTCTCAGCACACACACTTGCAGACCTGACAGTCTGTACCCCAAATCATCACACTTACAACTCTTTTTTTCTGTTCTAGCAGTTTGTTGCAAACACATTTGCAGATGATGCTAAAGCCCTTCCTCGTTCTTTTACAAAATGTTCTGAACGAAAACATGAATTTGTGTGGCTGACTCAGACAAGTCTGTGGCAGGAGGGCTGCACAACTTCCACTGCACCAAGTGCAAGAGAGAAAACAAGTCCTTTGAATTCCATTAACTTACTGGTCACGCAAAATATCTCCATCCTGATTAGGGTAGAAGGCAAGTTTGAAAATGCGATTCATCACACTGCGCTCGATGGCTAATTGTGCATCCTGGAGCTGCTCCTCACTGGCATTCTGCCAGATGGCATCCTGAGCCATAGCCCCGTACAGGAACTGCAGAAAATCCTCCACTTGGGCTGTTTTATCATCTGCTGCCGTGAGCTTCTGGAAATCTGATAAAAAGGGAGGAAGAGAAAGAACATTTGCTTAAGTAAAAAAATATTATTTCTGATAAGTTTTTCAGGCACACTTAATGTGCAGCACTACATGCTCCAGGAGCAAGAACTGACTCCAAATTCCTTACGTGCTTCATTTAGTCAGATATGTGCACAGAGAACATAGAACCAGTTTGGTATAAGTGGCTGTTTTGAGTTTCCTGGTGCCACTGTCTCTTATGCTGTGATATTTTTGAATCTTTGATTCACTTGATTCACACTGTTACTATCCCCCATATCTTCTAAGGTGCAGCCATCAGTTCTGGACTAAGAACTGAATGCTGCAACTTGATTTATCATGTATCAGTAGATATAAAATAATTCATAGTATTCATGCCTCTGCCATGGGGCAGATAATGTGATTTAGCACAACTTTTTTGGCCAAGTAAGGTCAAATTACCTTCATTCTCTCAGCCCATGAAAAATGCAGACAATTACCATAGCTTAGCTACCACAACGTACTGTAAAGTCACAGTAATCTGTCTGTTTAGCCATTAATTCACCATCTGAAATTAAAATCATTTTAGGAATCTACTCCTCAGATCAAAAGACATATTTTAAAACATTAACCCAAGTCAGCGTCTAAATACAGAGTAAAGGCATATAAAAACTGTCTGCATTAATCTTACCTTGAATGAACTCCCTTATTTTCTTCTCCTTGCTCTCCAGCAGTAGCCTCACACAGACTGTAGTGAAGTATCTGTTGGCCACCTCTTTATCTCTCAGGACTCTCTGCAGGAGCCTCTCCAGGTGTGCCTGTGTGGTCTGCAGGCCTTGGCGGCAGCGCGTCAGGTAAGCGATATATGGAGCTCTTTTCCTAAAGCACAGAGCCCTGTGTCACACTCACAGCAAAGAGAGAGGCTAACAGCTTTATAAACTAAACTGCTGAATCAGACTGCAAAGGGCTCTTCCACTTGTTCCTTTTAAAACTAAACAATGCCTGAATTTGGAAGCTTGCCTCACACGGGTGAGACAACTGCACCCTTTTGTGGGGAAGCAGAGATGCAACAACCTGGTTTGGCAAAGTACAATTTAAACCAAAAGGGACCTTCCCAAGCTGCTGGTGAATAAAGACAGGACCGGGAGCCCCAGGTACCTGTAGTCCTCGGCGATGGAGGCCAGCAGCTTGCGGCACGTGCGGTTGTCGAAGCGGCTCACGCAGCGCATCGTCTCCTGCAGCTGCGCCATCAGGTTCTTGTCCTGCAGGTTGATGGCCTCAGCCAGCTGGACTTTCAAGAAGCACACAATTTCATTATCTAACAAAGAACAAAGGAAAAACATTAAGGAAAAGAAACGTAGGCACGGTGAAAATAACTATCTTTGAATAGGGGGAACACATTAATGGTTTAAAACAAAACTTCTGTACATTAGGGAATAAATGTTATTTTAGAACAATTTAAGAAGCCTTTTTGAATTTTCCAGCTGTCAGAGGATAAGCCTCCATATCACTATCTTATCTAGCTTTTAGAACCATTCTGAAATGTGAAGAGGAACCCCATGAGGTGACACATTCACCTGTCTGCAAATAAACCCAGACTGAATGAAAGGATACAACACAACACATTTATACTAAGTCAACATAAAGACCCAGTAAATCATTCAAGTGGCACGACTCCTAACAGCACATGTATTTTCAGAGTCTATTCTATAGCTTCAGGCTCTAACCTGCACTCTATCTGTGATACTTCATTACAAAAAAATCTTAGAGCAGGCTGAGATGGCAGTTTGCCTGTGGAGTAAGAACGAAAACATTCTGGGGGCAAAAGGCAGCCTGTGCCCTCAATATTTATGGCAAAGAGAAGGGACCATAAATGGTGCAGTACAAGTGCTATTACACAGGGACAAGGAGAGACACACAGTGCAAAGAGCCTGTACCTTCAGGGTCTGTGTGGTCTGGGAGACCATTCCTTGTTGAATGTGTCAGCATTGGGAGGGCAACAGAATCTGCTGAACAAAGAGCCAATCTCAATTTCTTCTTTGCATCCCTTAAAGAAGAAAAATATTTTCTTAACACAGTTGATGAGAGGTCTGCTTCTTCAATAAGAAATCTTTACTTTCTTTATTATTTAATACTGCCTAGAAGTTATTTAACATCATTTTAATATACAGAATTGTCAAGACTTTAGAATATCAGTTTTTTTGATACAGCGCCAGTTTCAAAGGGATTTTCTAAACACTGAATTGCTCTGTCCTCTCTGGTAACAAACATCCCTCCACCAGTGGAAATGTGACAGTTTGAGATATTTAAACTAAAAGCACATCAAAGTTTACAATGAATCTGCATTAAGATTCTTGTGGGAACCAGTCACACAGCTTCAGCTTTTAATTCTACTTTGTGGTTAAGATGAAACCTAGAAATGTCTTTACCTATAGGAGAAAGCAGAACCTTGTGGCTGTGCTACTTGGCTTGCAGAGTCTGGGAGGTCGTCTGCAGACATGTTCTGCAAAGCCTCATCCCGTGGGGAGTCGTGCATGCTCTCACCATCCCCAAGCGCCTCTGTGGAAACCAAAAACACACTGCACCTCAAGAGACGAGTCAAGAAGAAACCAGACCAGTTTTCTGCTCATTATTCTCATTATTCTAAGGTCAGTGAGAGAATGGGGACAGCAAATAAACCAGCTAGTTCTGGATATATGAAAAAATGCACATTAAAACATACAACCCAGAAACTCCTAAGAAAAAACTGCAAAAGTTTTGGAAGGCACTTCCTCAGTGCCATTTAAAACAAAACAAAAAACTGGTAGCAGATGTGCCATCAACAGCCAGCTCCCGCAAAGGCAATACAAAACAACTGTCCTTGGGAATACTGATTTAATTCCCAGCCTCTGAGGGACTGTCACACAGATTATTTGACAAAACATTCCTTGTTCAGAGCTCACATTGCCCAGCTGCTAATCCTAACATTGTCTAGAACACTGAAGTGTTTTTAAGGAGTAGAAGCTATGTTGGTGGTGATTACAAAAGGCAGGTTCTCACCTGCACTGTCGTAGTTCACGATGGCTCCTTCACTGGGACTCGTTCTCTTGATTGCATTCCTGTACTTGTCCAGAATGTCCTCAGCAGCTTGTGCCTGTGCACTGAGCCTTGGGCTGGGATCATCTGGAAGGACCATAAAAAACAACAGGAGTTACCCTGGTGCTGGGCCAACTGAAAGCAAATACAAAATCTTAAGCCTACACATTTGGACTCTGTTTTTAGCCAGATCAAACAAAGAGGTGCTTGTGTTCTGTGCAGCCCAAATTTAAATGTATTAATAAAGTCTGAGGCAAATCAGAAAACAAACAGTACAATCAAAGTGAACAAATGAAGTCAGATCCTGAGCAGATCCTCAGCACATTTATACTGCATACACAAATAGCTCTTGGGTATTTGAAGACTTCTAGAAAGGATCAGGCAAACAGAAAACGAAACACCCAGGTTCAAACCATGTTTAATGTAACACTCAAGTAACTATTACAGGACTGTGTGTACAGCTATCCTTACAGCTCAGCTGTGACAAGGACAGGAGCTCTATAATGAGGGCGGGGGAGAAGTGAGGACTTGAGCTGAGAATCCACTACATGCCCAGACAGACATGTGACAACTTAAAAACAGCCTTCAAGGCAGGAAATCTTTATCCATTTTCTTATTCAAAATGTCAGCTCTGAACATGAACTACAACAGCATGTACCTGTCTGTCAATAGCTACCTGGTGGGCACTCTGGAGCTCCAGGAGGCACACTCTGAGAGAAAATTACTATGATGATGTTATTCACATACCTTGAAGCGTTGCGTATCTGTCAGGCACCATGTCATCTTTGTCTTTTTCTTGTTTTTCTTTCTTCCTAAATGGAATAGGAGCTGAAAATGCAAGGTACCTCATCAAAGACTACTCTGAGATAATGGCCAAATAGCAGAAACTTCAAGGAAGGAGCTAATGCAGAAAATGTTCATCAAATCAACTTCCAGAAAAGCCTAAGTTTATCCATGGGGCAGAGCAGAACTGTACTGTCATCACCTACAGCCAGCTCCACCTTTAACACACAGGAGGTCAGGCAGAACAGTTTTGCCTTCCAGGTACAGCACACTCTAGGGAGCTACTAGCCAAGGGAGTCAGGGAGCTTCCCATTTTTATTTACATATTTATTTATACTCTAACCACAAAGGTGACTAAAGAGACAATAAAGGCAGTGTGAACTCTGACTGAAGTACCAAACCCACAGAGATATGATCCTACCTTTGGGCATGGCAGACACAAAACGTTTCCTCCACCAGGGCTTGTTCCTGTCAGACTTCTCATCATCACTGTCTTTCCGTTCCTCAATCTGCAGAAGGGCAGAGTCTACATTTGAGCATTTACCAAATCAAGTGTAAAGAGAAAATTTCTCCTTCACATCAGCCTTTGCTACACTGACTGTAAAAACAGAACTACAGCAGAGCACAAAGAGCAGATTAAGTCAGAAATATCTCTCCTAAAGACGACATCCTGAAAATGCAAACCCATAGACAAAAAGAACCTTAGTTTCACTTATTTCTTTTTTAAATAAAATTAATTGTCAGGCTGCTGTAGCAGTTTAACACTACAATGAATCTGTTTCTGAAGTACCACCAGTAAACTTCATCCAGTAAATTTAAGAAAAGCCAGATCCCTTTAAGCCACTCTGAACATCTGCAGCTTTATCTTATAAAACTACTGGCCAACGTTTAAAGGATAACAAAAGCGTGTTGTAATTCCTTAGCTAAAGACCTCTAATTCCCACTTTCTGGCATTAGATGCGCAGTGAAAGTGGGCATGAGAGACAAAAACAAAATGCTAAGTGGAAGGCTCACCTCTCCCCTGGAGGAGTCCTTGCTGGGAGATGAAGACGAGGACTGAGAGGCGGCCGCCAGCGCGGCGGCCCCGGCGCTGCTCGAGGCCACGGGCAGCTCCCGCTCCTCGGTGCCAGCCCGCCGGTTCCAGCCAGGGTCGCTCATGGGCCTCCTGCCCGAGGACACGATGTCGGAGCTCCTGCTGCGCACCAGCCTCTCGGGGTACGAGTGCCGCTGCTTGAAGGCCTCCAGCTCCGCCGGCACCAGAGCGTGGCACCCGAAGCTGGGCAGCCGCGCCTCGTTGCCTCCCACGGCCCCCTCCAGGATGGGGGGGTCTGGAGGGGGGTGAGAGGGCCTTGCATAGTGCACTTTAGGCCTCACCACAGCTGACACACCTGGGGGCACAAGCAGAAAAGAAGCCACGCACATTTCTTTCAATATTATCCCAAATTACCTGCTACTAACATAGAAGCACTGAAAATGCCTGTTTATAAAACAAAGCTTCATCTTTATAACTCACCCTCATTTGAGGACAGAGGGTCAAACAATGCAAGCAAAGAATCTGTCTGAGAAGGAGGAGATGTCAACTGACTGGCTCCTGAAATACAGAGAGAACAAAGTTAGTGCCACGCCAAAACTGCCTCCAACATGAGAGACACTGGAAAAACAGACGTCAGCAACAAAAGTTTACAAAACTTATACTGCAAAGTATTTGTAAAGACATTCTGTATGGAAAGATCTCTGTAATACCTTGAAATGATCAAAGAGTTACATCACAAAAAATGGGGAATTCTGGAGGAGCAGCCCAGTTCCAAAATGCAAGAGGACAGTCAATGTAATCAAACCAAATGAGGGATCTTAGATCTAGTACTCAAGTTCTAGTACAGCAAAGCACTGGAGCCTCTTTGTCAAACAAATACAGTACTGGCAAATAAGGAAAATATTAAGCTTAGTCACTAGCACTTTGAAATTGGGGAGAAATTGTAAAATTCAAGGATTCCATAAATGTCACTTGTTTTTATCAGATTCCATGTAAGTAACTTACCATGGGCTGTTTCATCCATGTCAGGACTTGTTACAGAATCTTTGCCCCCAAAGTCAGAGCTACATTCAGACCTGAGATCCTCAATCTTGTTAGGAATATCTTCAGATGTTGCACTAATACCTTACACATAACAAAAGAAGCATCTGTAATAGTCTTTCAAAGAGCAAGGAAGCAAAATCCTGAGGCTGTTAAAATGTTTGGTGGACAGTGAGTAATCAAGTTCCAACTCACAGTAGCACCTACAGACATTACAAAATTCTATACTCATAAAACAACAGCTTATTCTTGCTCTACATCTTCAAAAGTGTTACCATAGCCATGAATACACTCTGACAAGAGGCATTAGAAAGATACCCCACTCTTATATACTTTGCAGAAAATGAAGAACTAGAGCTATGATTTATTTAAATAAAACAAGTTGTTTTAAATGCAAGAAAGTTTGGAGTTTCTTCCAAAGCAACACTAATCTGCTAACCACTGTTTTTGCAGCACAAGGCATTTATCTCTGCTGCCTTTTTTATTTCTTCTGCGAGGTGAACAAAGAAGCACAGCTTTGAAAATCCCAGAACAAGTGCAGGAAATTGTTTGATGAGTGAGGTGATGTATAAATAAAGCACGAGCAGCACAGTGAGTGCTGGAGCAGCACTGTCAGACAGCTCACACACCTGACACAACGCTCAGGCCGGGGGTGCTGGGCCGGGAGCTGACCTCCCTCACATCTGTGTCATCAGACGTGCTGCCCAGCCCAGAGCAGCTCTCCAGCTCCTGGAGCCTCTCCTCCTGTTTTAAATCTGGAGCCTCTACAAAAGGGAGACAACGGACAGTAGAGAGAGAAGGTATCATTGCTCAATTCCACGCTCCATAAACATTCACAAGCAGAAGGAAGGGGTGGGGGGTGATTTAGTGCATCAAGTTTTTAGGGAACTCAACCATTTCAGCAAGTGTTTTCTTTTATCCTTTGGTACAGAAGGCAGGACTCTGCACAGACAGCAATGCTCTGTCTGTACAGGCATGCTAAGGAGTGTTTACTGTTTTAATTGTTGTATGTCTTAGACAACAGGATAGAGTCACATCTTCACTAACCAAAGTAAACCATGGTCCTGGATAGCTCCTACCACAGGGAAGGAAAGCAAGCACAAGTTTGCTCTGAAAACCCTTTTCTTCCCCTTCAGACCTTAAGAATTTCTTAGGTAACAGAAGTCTCTCCCAATGCTTTCCATCTTCGTTCTGCCTAGGAGCATTTTGTCCTTTTAATCCTGGAAGTATTCACAAAAACTAACTTAGGCCTAGGACAATAATTTCTTGAAGAAAGAGAAAGAGGCTGCTGTTTTGCATTCTATGCCTCTGGAAGAGTCTTAGAATCATGCTAAAGAAATACGCAAAAACTGCCCGATTCTGACCTGAATCACTTGGTAATACTTCCACACTCCACGCCTCACTTGTGGTTTCTGATATGGTTGAACCTGTGCAGGGATCAAGCAACACGGATCCTGAACCTGGCAAACACAGCAAGCTGCCTAGCATGTTCTCTGCAGCTGCACCTGCAAAAGTAAAGCCGGAGCGTATGGCTAGAGCTGGGCTGGGGCAGTCAGCTCTAGAGACAAAAGGAAGAACACCTCAAAAGTGTCCTTGGTAAAGCAATCAGGAAACACAACGTTGAAAAGAAACCAGTAACTAAGCACAGTCCAGGTCATGCACACAATTTGCTCCTAGAGCAAATCTCCAGTCGAATCTGTGGAAATGCCCCTGTTGAGGAAGGGAGGAGGATGAGGAGGAGGATGAGGGCTCTGCAGCCTCGGGTTCCAGAGCACACAGGACCTACCCAGAGCACAGCCGTTACCTGCGATCTCCTGCAGCCGGTCCTCGTCGATGTTGGGGTCGAAGTCACTTCCCAGGACATCTGTGCTCCAGGTCTCACTCACAGTTTCTGAAATGTCTCTGTCATCAGTCAAACCCATCATGTCACGGATTTCAAACTTACGGAGCTTGTCATCCAGGTTATCCTGAGTTGTGGCTGTGGAAAAAGAAGCAGTTCTTGATTTTCTGAAAGGCTTCTCCAATTATTGCACATTGAAAGCCTGTAAGAGTACGTTAGGAAAAAAATCCCAAACAAACAGCCCCCTAATTCTACCAGGTAAGGCAGTGGTTAAAGGAAGGCCTGTAAAGCACTATTACACTACTCAGGAAATGCTGCCTGAAAAAAAAATTGAGACATAAGAAGAAAAATCTGGAAGTACACATGGTAATCTATCAACTAAATTGACAGAAAAAATAAATGAAATATAGTGCTACAAAGACACTGATACAATTCCCATAGAGGAACAGGATCACAGAAAAGCTGAGGGCTCCAGGGATCATTCCAGCCCAAACTCCCTGCCCTGGTCAAGGACACCAGGTTGCTCATGATCATGTCCAGTCATATTTTGAGCATCGCTAGGCTGGAGACACCACAACCTCTGGGCAACCTGTTCAATGTTGGGCACTAAAGCAAAAATTATCCAGATACTTCCAGACTACTCCAATCCAAATCATCCTATTCCTGAAGGAAAGAGCTTGATATCAAGCAAAACTTTACACTTTTCTATAAGGGACTTAAGTCTCAAAATTACAGGGGGTTTCCTTTTCCTAACAACAGACTACAAAGAATATTTTTTTGGGGAAAAAAAAACCCAAACGAAAACCACAAATAAATACAAGAGCGATTGCACAAGGAAAATGTCTACTTTTTTCCCTTGAATTCGTCCGTTTTGCAGCCTCTCTCCACCAAGACCTTGGCTTTAGCACGTCCAGCAGCTGAGGCCCTGGGAGGAGGGTGGCACCTGCCTTGCTCGTGCTCCAGCAGCTGCAGAGCCTCCACGCCGTTGCTGCCCGAGGGGCCCGCGCCCAGCTCCGACACCGACTCCCCCTCCAGGTCCAGGGAGGACACCGAGTTGGAGCGATTGGAAGGGCCTGGAACACAGATTCACTTGAATAACAGCTCCTAAATAGACAGCATTAGCAATTCAGGACACAGAACTCACCAGAAAAATGAAATTAAGTAGCAGTTCCAACACAAAATATTGAATCTCACCACTACTGTACTTAGCTGGAACTTAAAAGCCAATAAAGTCTTTGTCTTTAATTTATTTACTTGCTCGTGAATTTGTTTTCTTATTTTGAGGAGACAGAGCAAAAATGAAGTTATGGAAGTTATACAAAATAATGCAAAAGTGATGTGTCCCAACCTCTTCCATCCCACAGACATCTGTGCTTTGTTATGTCTGCGGTTCACATAGAGGAGTTGTGCAGAAACTATTCTGAGACATGTAACAGCTAATTAGAACATGATGAAAAATAAGTCTGAGACGTTCATGTTTAGAGCTAAGTTAGATTATCTTAATAACTAGTACTGCACATAAGTTTAAAATAAAAAAAAAACAAAAAACCCTCTATTTTCTCTTTTTAAACACACTTAGTCTTTTTCTTCCCAACACTCAGATTCAGTTATGCCTTTGTAGGTCAAAATTTAGCTCCAGGCTTTATTCTCTGAACAACTAAGAAAGAAGACACGCTCTCAGAGTGAAATAGCACAGTCTTCAAAACAGCAAAGCCAAGAGGCTGCATTTAACACACCTTCCTTTTACAGTTAAGGGGGAAAAAAACCCAATAGAGCAACAAAACTTCTTCAAGACTTAAGCAGCCCTTCACCTTCAGATATTCCTTCCAGATTGTCACTGCAGAGGGAGAAGCGCAAGGTTTTGTCAGGTTTGCCATGGAGCTTGTTCTCGTCGATGGGGACATCTCCCTGCCCACCATCTGCAAGCTGCATGTTTAACACCTGCAGGGTGGCAGAGAGAAACAGGACTTCATTCAAATCACCTCTTTTTCAGGTAATTAAACAGCAAACAAAACATCGGAGACATGTTTTTGTGTTGTTAATGGAACAATCAAATCTCTAACATTCTGTTAGAAAAAAGACAGCAAGCTCCCAAGTCAGAGCCTGTCAGGAACCACCCCATGGACATTAGGAATGTCCTGATAACAAGGGAGCCACAGCTCCCTCATCACCCCCAGAGCAGAGCAGAGTGGAAAGGATCTGCAGCAGGCTGCCAGAGGAGATAATCCCAACCACCAGGCAGGCAGCACAGCTGGAAGCAGCAGCTGTGCTACAGCTGGGGAAGGAAAGGGCTGAACACCAGCCCTGCCCCAGGAACAGGCTGCAGGCACTGATGGCACTGTGCGCTCAGCTCTGCCCCCATGAGAACCTGGGCCTTTCAGGAGCTGCCAAAACCATCAGGATCAGTGCTCCAGTTCTGCCATTCACTGTGTCCCTGGACCCAAAGGACAGGGCATGCAGAGACACAGCAATTTCTTAATACTCAGACCAAGAGCCCAGGCTGCTCTTAAGCTCCTTAAGTGAGGGAACAAACCCACCTCTACCAAAGGCCAGTTTGGAAGCTACAACCCCAAGCTCAGTAAGGATTTAAACTCCCATTCCAGCTTTATTACCAAACTTAGCTTTGCACCCTCCCTGCTGTGCTATTAGAGCAGACAGAGGCTGCATGGTTCAAAACATCTGAGATGTCATCGTTTGTGGATACCTCATTTTCTGACATCATTCCTGGAGTAATCTGTGGACCTGTCCCCAGAGAAATCACCAGCACTTCTTCTGGCTGCACTTCTGGAATAGTCTCCTGGGAGGATCCTTCATGATCTCCATGCTGGTCCATTAGCATGTTTGATCTACTTCTGCTTCGAGTGGCTAAGAAAATATTTCAAAACATCCACATCAGAAAGCTTTTTCTTTTGTTTAAGGAGGGAAAAAACCAATACAATGGAAATACAGAACTGTAGTGTTTTAATTAGCAATACACACTAAGTAAATTCTCAAAATCAAAGTATTATTAAACTTTTGAGAGATGGAACTGATGTTTAAACTTCAGTACTGCCCTGTGGAAAAGGAAACTCAACATAAAAGTTGAGAAGCAGAAAAACAAGGTACACTGTGACCTGTTTGCCAACAGCAATTCAGCCTATTCCAACCACAGAAAGACCTTTCATACATTATATGAGAAAATTAAGTTCGCTACTTAAAAAATGTCTAGGTTTCTGTGGTTTAAAACTCTAATTAATTTGTTTAAAAGGCTTTTTCTCCTCAGAAGTAGGAAATCTTATTCTAACAGGTGTCTCAAAACCAGACACACAATACAACATTAGGTGGTTTGCTCTGATTACTTTTCCACTCTTATGTCCCCTTTTCAACTGGCCTCAGATTCCCACATTTGGCTCCACAGAAATAAAAACACCCACATGAAATTAAGGTTCTAAGAATGGCAGCATGACACCAATTGCTACTTTATTTGACCCAAGGAAAACAAGGCAAGTGTGCACAAGTGGCAGCCAGATTCTGATTATCTGGCAGAAGGGTTTTTATAACCCACATGCACACAAAATGAGTTCATATACTGCAGAAATCTGCCAGGGTGGCCCAAAGGCATGCTGAGTGATGTGACACGAGTCAGAGTTGCACAGAAGAACGGAAAGAGGGCATTACCCACCAAAAGGGGTTACTAGAGTTATGTGAGCTGACAGATTGGTAGCAGAGGTATCCCAGGCAGTAATCGCTGCCAACTGCTGTCCTGGAGTTCGAAAGCATTAAAATGAAACAAAAGAAACAAAAACTTAGAGCAAAAGCTATTTTATACCATAAAATAAATGCTGTAAAGTGCCACTACTATAGAGGTGTAAGACCAGAACCATTCAAAAGCAGAGTTAAACCAACATGGGACAGGTTTGTTTTTGGGGTGGTTTTTTGCCGCTTATTGGACTCTGTATATTTTCATCCTTTTACAGACCAACACCAAATCTCTCAAACAAAAATATCCCACATGGTCATATTCACATAAATATATACTGAAGAAGAGTACCACACTTCCTAGTTTAAAAGAAATTATTATTAATATGGAAAAAATCTAGACCCAGAAATCCTATTCAAAAAACAAAACCCAACCAACCTAAAATTCCATTTCAGAATACTGACAGTTGGAATTAGAGCAGGCAAGGAATGGAGAAAGGACAAACCTTCTCTTGTCAGCACATACTCTGAAAGTCCTGTTCCTGCTTGTTCACCCTCCTGTCCATTTGTTCTCTAACAAAAATGTTAAACTTATTCTATCCCACTAATTAAATGCCTCTGCTTCCATCTTACTACTTTCCTAAGCAATTTTCCCCCTAGATCTGCTTCCCATCTTTCCCTTTATTGTCACTGCCAATCACCACCATTATGACTCCCAACCAGTCCAGAAACTTTCTCCAGTTCAGGCTGGAGTGATGAAGGTCATTCACCACACTTGCATTAGACACTAAGGAAGTTACCTGGGTTTAAGAAAAATTCTTCACTATCTACACAGAAAAAGTAGGAACTGCAGGTGTAGGTGAAGAGTAAGCCCAAGAGATGAGTGAGAAAATGGCACAGAAATGCCCGAGGTGTCAGGAACCAGGCGGGGGCTCCGCTCGCTCTCCTTACCTATGGGCAGTCGGTTTTTTTTGTTGGCTGGAGTAGTTGCAGGAGAAAGCTGGGGGGTGTTATATGGAGTCATTTCAAGGCTGCTGCTTTTCCCTGGCTTGTTCTGGGGTAAATTTGCCAGCAAGTTTTCCAAAGCCATCCGATCTTCCTTGAGCTGATCGCTTGACATCACGTTCCGCATGAAGCCAACCTAAACACAGACAGCGGTTTTGGTGAGAGCTGCGGTGCAAACCAGCCTGCTTTGGCCAAGGTGGGGCAGGAGGGAGCAGGCTCCAGGGGCCCTCTCCAGGAGCAGGGGGCACTACCAGGGCAGTGAGCTGGCTGTAGGTCATGTACACCACGGTGCGGCTCAGCCCCTCCAGCAGGTTCACGGCCGACATCGGCGGCGTCTCGACCGCGCGCCCGTCGATCACCACGTCCAGGAAAGCAGCAACGCAGCTCTGAGACACAGCACACAGTGAGAATCACACACCATCCCTACAGCTTGGGACGAAGCTTATGGCAGGAGTTAAGCAGCCTACAGAATAATTCAAGTTTCGCTTCCTGTTTCTGAAATCTTGGGATAGAATAGCAGATATTTCAAGATCACTGAAGAGCAAGCAAGGAAAGTGTGCAGTTACTTTGAGCATTTCCTTCATTCCTTTCCTGCATTCCAAAGTATTACTTACTTAAGTGTCCTCTTACAACTTAAGGGAAAAAAATAATAGCAATAAAGAGGCCCTTCCTGAAGGATCTGCTGAGCACAGACTGAAAATGAAACAAAGAAGCAACAACGACATCACTTTCTAATCTCAGTGAAAATGTTACTTGTACAATAAATCTGTAGCTTTGTGTGGTGACTGTGTAACAACTGGAATTATAAAAACCTGGACAGATACAAGGTTACCAAGGATGCCAACAGGTTTTTAAACACTCGACAATCTATCAAGGGTCATCAGCTTCACTGTTGCTCTGATGAAGGTACCTGCTCTATGGCTACGGATGGATTCACACTAACAGGAAAAGCTGAATAAAAACCGGAAAACTATGCAAAAAAAGAAAGTTACGTGCACTAAGAAATTACTTGGTGTTAAAACAGGCGTTATACTGAGGCTGTTTTCAGATCAAAGTGCTTTGTTAGGTTCAGTTGAAAAACCACAGACAGGAATTCAGTGTTTCACAGAATCACAGAGTGGTTTGGGTTGGAAGAACCTTAAAGACCACCCAGTGCCAGCCCCCATCATGGGCAGGGACACCTTCCACTAGACCAGGTTATTCCAAGCCCTGTCCAACCTGGCCTTGAACACTTACCATGCTCAGTTGAAAATACCATTTAATTTAATTTTTAAAAATATTTTCTTTTAAGAAATATCAGGTCAGAGTAGAAGCAAGAATCCTCAACCCTTAATTCTAGTGTTCAAGATTTTTTTCCCCAGCTTCATTCAGGATTTAATCTGCTTTTCATGATATGTAACTTGGAAATTTAATACTTAGTAAGTCCTTTGCAAAGTCTGAAAAAGGAGCTGCAGAAGGATGATGACGTATTCACCAAATCTTGGATTTTTTCAGCCTGGATTCTTACTTTGTCAAATTTAGCAAGGCTGCTCTTCGTACGTGGATCTCCCTCCTCAGAGCCTGTCATTGCCAGCTGCTGCAGAAGTCTCCCAACCTGAAATCAAAAAGAAGTACACAGAATAAGCCTTTCATACCATGATGGACCTGATTATAAAAAATATTCAAAAAACCTCCGCCATTCTAAATCCTTTTTCATTTAATACTCCAAGGAATATTTCTGATTGAGTGGACAGAGATTTGTGCTTGCTTTCAGGGAAGAAAAAAATGCAAGAAGCTTTAGGAAAAGAAAAAGCAGTCATTGCCTTTAACAAGAAAATGTGCACACAGTAGGCTGTGACCATCCATACTTCCCCCTCCCAGGAACAAAGCATGTTTTGTTTTTGCAACACGTCAGAATTGAGAGTTGAATCTAGGTCATCTAAACCTAGAGATTTTCAAAGGCTGCATATATTTTACTAAGGAGAAATAGCAGGAGGGCTAACCCTTATTTCAGAGCACATATCCCTTATTCATCTGCAACTGCAAAGCAACCCTCACTTTAAAGAGCTGCCAACTGCTCTGCTGCAGCACGTGAGCAGTGACACAGGACAGGATTGCTGCTGGATTTCAGAGGAACACTGAGCAAACTCCCCAGCGTGACTGCACTGTAGGATCACTCCCTGCCCACTTTACAGACAACAGTAAAAAGCAGGTTTTGCTCTTCACGTGGAGAAACATCCTCAGTCAGACAAGTGTTGCTCAACACCTTCAGATGACTCCTCTGTGTAACATCATTAAATTGTCCAAGTGTTTGCATAATGACAAAAGCTGGTCATGAGGGCTGGGGAATGCTCCAAGTAGAGCACTGGACATTACAAGGGATTTTCAGCAAAGTATTTCATTCTTTTTTGCAATACCTGGTATAATATTTAACATTTGCAAGAACAGCATAACATTCTTTTTCACACATTCCAGAATTCATCTTCTAGTCATTTTTATGCCTTAGCTTCCACCCCTTAAAACAGCTTTTACAAAGGATATTTGCAACTCTTCTAAGGGATACAGGAATACATGCCATCAATTTTTTCAAGTCAGTATTTTAAGCAAGCAGATAAACTTTGCAGCCTGCCTTTCCAGCAGCAATTAACACAAATATTTTGTTAGCATTCATTTTATAAGGAGGATAGACAGTACCTTCACTTGTACTGCAGTAGCATCAGTTCTAGAGAGAATAAAAAAGCCATTTATATATTTTTAAGACTGCCTGGCTGTGAATCATACCTGCATCAGATTAAATCTTGCCACCTCATTGATAGGAGCATCAGAAATGATGCCGTACTGCTCGGGGTTGACGATGGCAGGGCAGATGAAGCAGGCCAGAAGGAGATCTGTGCACATGGCTCTGACCTCGCCAACCTCCAGCCTGTCCACACACGACAGCGTTTTGTACATCTGCGACACAATCCACCTCAAGCTGTGGGGAAAACAGTACGTGTTTTGTTTGAGATAGCCAATGAATTTGTTGACCAGGGTCACCAGCTTGGCCTCGTTAGAGTCAACCATCTCTTGGACTCTCTGCTTGAACTTTTCTGTGCCTTTCTCTCCAAATAACTTCTCCTGCTGTACTGGGGAGAATCTCTCAATTAACTTGTTTGCGTCGGTTTCCAGGTGGTCTTCGTCCTCAACCAGAAGCTGCATGATCGGCTCATGTAAGGTAGCAGTAAGAAAAAGTTTTGCAGAAAAGAGTCCTTCAGAGAAGAGCTTGAACAGGATGCTGAAGGCACAGGTGCCCCGCCTCAGCAGCCGCCTGGGGTTGTCGCTTTCCTTCAGCTCAAACTCGATCAGGTAGCGCAGCACCTGCAGCAGGTAACTCTCGTCCTCCTGCATGATGCAGTTGCCATAGATGGAGGTGAACACTGTGTGAATGACACTCTGGGTGTTGTCCTGGTTGAGCTTCTCTCCAGCAACCAGGCAGGACGCAATCAGCCTGGGGTTCTCTCTCAGTCTGTTCAGGAATTCTCCGTAAGCAGTCTCCTGGAATCCCAGCTGCTTGTACCCATCCACAAACTGCGTGTCCTCCAAGATTTTTGCGTGCTGGCAACATTCAGCGGGAGAAGCTTCAGCACTTTAAAGAAAAACATTGAAACACTTTAAGTAACTCTTAAGTAAACAAACTTGCTAAGAGACACCATGTGATCTCTCTATAAACCAGGCTGCCACAGAGCAAAAAGTCTTTCCAGACAGTTACTACAAATTATTTCAAATTCTGGATAGCTTGCTCTCATGAACAGAAGCAAAACTAACACGGGTATTAAAAAACCAATTGCTTCAACGGCCAACAAGTACCTTTTGGTGTGAGATTCCCCAGCTGAGGTTTGGCTTACAGCCCCACATGGTTATGCCAGCAGAGCAGGGCCTGCAGGCTGTGAGGGCTGGCAGAGGGTGGGCAGTACCTGGTGATGATGAGCCTGTCCAGGTTGATGCGCTGCTGTTTGGAGATCCAGGCCGTGCGATAGAGCCGCTCCGCCGTCTTCAGCACGTCGGCGTTGAGGCGCTGGATCAGCGCCTTCTCCGAGCTCACGTACAGCCGCTCCTGCTTCAGGTGGTGGGCCAGCGTGTGGATGTCCAGCTTCACCATGGTGCCCCAGCCCTGGCACACAGAGCAGCGAGGGTCAGCCCTGCCAGCCCTGCAGTGGGCACAGGCTCACTGGGGCAGGGCACGCTGCTGTGCCCTCCTCAATCCCACCCTGCTGAGGCACACTCCCAATAAACGTTCCCAGTGCCAGCTCCATTGTCTGGCACACAGAGCAGTGTGGGTCAGCCCAGCAGGGTCAGCCCTGCCAGCCCTGCAGTGGGCACAGGCTCACTGGGGCAGGGCACGCTGCTGTGCCCTCCTCAACCCCACCCTGCTGAGGCATGCTCTCAATGGAGGTTCCCAGTGCCAGCTCCATTGTCTGGCACACAGCAGGCCCACTGGCACAGAAGCTGAAGGTATTTTCAGCTCGCCCTGGTGAGCAGGAACAGAGCACAGCCCTGCCACAGCCCTGACCACACCTCAGCTGCACCTGGCCTTACCTGGGGACACGTGGCCCTGGCCACAGCTCAGGTGACACAAGTTCAGGGAGAGGGAGAGCAGCCCCCATTCCCACTCACTGTCTGGGAACAGACTCCTTCACCCTAAAGCCCATCCACACAACCCAGCACTACCCAAGGACCTGGGTGCTGGGATCTCAGAATTGATGGTTAACTGCTTCATGTCTTCCCCACTAGAACTAACAGCCACAGCAGCTAATTTGGGAAGGACAGGGATTGAGACAGATTTCACCTGTAACAGACCACAATATGTTACGTGTATCAGTAACGGAGATGTCACAGGGCTCCCTTCAAAGCAATGCTACAGTCAAAACAAAAACTTACTTCCCACAACCTGCAGTGACTCTGGACAAGCCTTGCTTCACAAACCCCTTCAGACCATGCTTGAGAAACAACAAATAATGGGCTGGAATACCACGTGCTGGCCCAGTGCTCTCCCCTGCCAGTGTTTTAAAGATCTGTTTCACTGCTCAGCAGAGCAGGAGGTGATCCTCACTGAAGAATACAGATTAGCTCCCTCATTAGGCACAGGTGTCCCATTTGCTGGGTTTCTGCAGCCTGACAACCAGGTGCACTGACAACCATCACTGCTCCTTCTGTAATTAAGTCCTTTCATCTATAGTTTTAACCTCACAACCAGAAGCCAGGCAGATATGAACAGAGAAGCTGTCACTATGCATTAAAAAAATTGCAATTTTATTACACCCCAAGGTTTAAAGGCCATTCCTAGCAAACACAGAAAACTGGGTATAAAGCTCTTTAAAAAAACCCCAAACTCAAAAAGACCCCAAACCAAATTCAGCAACCCTAACCAGAGGCTACAGCTGATGCATCCAAAAATGAGATTACGACAGGAACTTGAGGGATGTGCTAATTCAGATGTTTTTAACTGGGACAGTCTCAGAGAAATGATTAGAAGAAGAAACATTGCTATTGCTGCCAAAGTTCTTTGTGAAACAAATAATAACTTCTTGCAACAAATTTATTTTTAGTCTCAGAACTTAAGAGCTTGCAAAAAAAACAAAAACAAAACAACAAACCAGCAGTAAACTTGCTACTGCCTGCAAACACAATAGTAACCAGTCTTTAGGCTGTGAGACAGTGCTATCAGCCTGCAAAAAGAAGGTGAAGCCATAAAAGCACACACAAACAAGACCTGCAGAGCTGCCTTCTGCCTTTTCAGAGCTTCCCACTGTAGGGCTGTGCTCAAGAGCTGCTCATATTTGATCAAACTGAACAGCTTTCGTTGGCATTTTCCACTTTCAGGTGTCAACCCACAGTCCCCACTTTCCTGGACAGAAAGTCACTCCAAGTGGATCTCCTGCTTCTAAGCAAGTTTGGGAAGGAAGAGGAGACCCACATGGAGTACCCCTAGGAAGAGCCTGTAGCCCCTGCCTACAGTCCTTTGCTTTGCCAAATTTCAAAACAAGTCTCTATTTTTGTGTCACTGGTTACAAACCCATTTAAGAGCAGCCAAGCTGATTAAACAACTCCTGAGGTGTTTCCTACACTAACAAGCAATTTCTCCTGATTTCACTTAGGGTCTTTTTCTGGTTTTGTTTGTTAGAGATGTTTCCAGCACAGGGATGGGCAAAGCTCCCTAAGCAGCCTCTGAGGAAGGTGCTCTGCTCCTTCCTCCTCTGCCCACGGGTCAGAGCAAGCTCCACAAGCCCTGTCAGCACAAGTCCACACAGCCCCACAGAGTGCAGAGATGGGACACACACATTAACCCACCTGCCCAGCAAAAAGAGCTCAGACTCCTGCACTGTACCATTTGTGATGTCACCTGAAAAACACTGACAGCAGAAACCTCACCCTGCTGGAACGTGAGGTCAGCACCCAACAGAGGAACAATTTGGGCACCTCCTCATGAAGAGCAGACACTGAGGCCCTGAGAGGCTGTGGGAAGTTGTCAACTGCTGTGCATTCTGATTTCTCCTTTAAAACAAATTGCCTCTCTGAACTCCAGGCCCAAAACAAGGCTCCAAAGAGCGCCCTTAGCTGCATCTGTGCTGCTAAATATACTGGTCCTGTGACTACCTGATAACACCCCATCAGTTGGCCACTACCCACGTGTGTGTCTTATCTGCCTCTGCTGCAGAACAGCAGAAATAACGAAAGCCAGAGCAGAATTGATTCAGAACTGAGCACAGCAGGTTACTGTGTGCCACTGCTTTGTCAAGAGCTGTGAAAATCCACAGGGTTTTCTGTCAATCCACAGGACAGCTGCATGACACCAGCTTTCACCCTATGTACAAGAAAACTGGATCAGCAGCTTCCCCAGCCTGGGAACCTCCATAAAAATCAAAGTGGCTCAGCTGCAAGGGTTGTTGCTGAGATCCAGTTCTGTGCAGAGGAACACCTCATCACTGCCTTCCACCAGCTTCTAAATGAATTGTTCTGAAGCCACAGATGCACAGCAAGCAAGGGCACAAACAGCTCTGTCTCCACCTGAGGTCCCTGGCAGACCTGGGAACAGCAGGGATGTAAAGCAGCAGTTTAATACACAATGCACTTCAGCAAGGCTCAGGGAAGAACACCCAAAAACCCAGTTGGGCAAGTTGCACACTCTACTCCTCTCTTCAGACACTGCTATTACCCACACAGCTTGTCCTGAAAGAACAAGTTATTGTACCACTAACACACCTACCTGACACACGCTGCTCCTCCCCAAAACCTCTTCCCTTCTCAGCAGAACAAAGAGACAGCAGCTGCATCCTCTGACCAGGCTCCACAAAGTGCACTCCAGAGCACTTGGCCACAGCCACACTCAGTGACACACCATGGAACAGCTCCAGAGCAGAGCCTCTGCTGATTCCTCATTTGCCAGATTACCTTATCAGCTGCTCATAAACAAAAAGGTGCCTGTAATTACCCAGCAATCTGGTTTATGACACCAGGCACAACACCTGAAATAGCAGATATCTGTACACAGCTATATAAAGGAGTCACTTTAGGATATTTAGATATCCAACAGCCTGCTGTGGCTGAAGGAACAACAGATATGTAAAATTGTGCTATGTGCGGATTACTTTTCAATCCTGGGATTTCATGTTGATATGGAAACATTTCCATTTTCTGTCAGCTATTTCAAGACTACTCAGGAACCTACAAGTAACTGTGACACAGTAAGAGCAGCTTAGCACAACAACTCAGACAACTTCCCTTCATGATGCTCCACATATCAACAACAAAGGCTCCATGACCTGACAGCATCCCAGATGCCTTGCCCTGCTGGCAGCACACATTTGTTCAGAACCTGAGGCAGTCTGTCCTTTGATGAACACAGGACACAGATTGTCTCCCACTCATAAAGTCCTGGAGAACATGACATTGAATCTTCAGGTGCTGAACTCCATCTCACAATGTCATGGGTTTGTCCTGTGGTGTACAGGAACACACATCTCTCTTGCATGTTCCTGTGATTCAGTGACAGAAAAGAGATTAGGTAAAGTGGTGAACTCTGCTGGTACACCAGATCCTCCTTCCTCCTCCTGTGTTTCCTGCTCAGGGTTACTTGCTCCTCCTGAGTCTCACTATGCAAACTCAACTTCCAGAGCAAGTTTGGGCACATCTAACATAGGCAGGGCAGGGCAAGGCAAAATCCCTCCATCCTGCTGAAAAATAACTCCCAAGCAAGCCTGAATGGCTTCCAAGCTAATTCAGCCCTGATGAAGTACCCCCTTCCTCATTAATATCTATAGTAGCTTCTCACAAGCCTTATTTCTCAACACAATATAACTGCCCATCTCTCCTAGCAGAGCCCTTTTCCAGCAGGATGGTTCACCATGACCCAGGGCTCACTGCTGAACCCTCACATTACAGCACCCACCAGCTCAAACACGTGTGTGACACACAAAATGCAGGTGCACTGTCTAATTGTCATTAACAAGAAACTCATCCCCTCCCTTGTTTCTGCCCAGAGGCTGCTCTCAACTAGCCCAGGACATACTGTCCATATCCACGTGTGAGGAGAACCTCATTTCTCGTGTCACATAACAGAAATCATCAGTAAAGGACAGGATCAGCTGGCTAATAAATTATGGCACTGCCAATGCCATCTATTATGGCATTGCCATGTTGAATAAAATCAGCAAAAGCACATAACCATGCTAAAATCTATTCCAGTTGCTTGTGATGCCAGAAAGTGGAGTTCCCTTCAGGTGAGGATCACAATAATAAACTTTCAGCCAGACCAAGTGCAGAACTTGAAGCTGCACAAGCTGACAAAACCAAATTGCTCTCCTGAGAGCAGCTCCCTTCGCATCTGCAAGGAAAGGCAGATGCTACTGAGGAGAGTATATTCTCCATTATCTGACAAATATCACAGCAAAATCCGTGTGTTGAGCACCTTAAACAATTCTGAACCCTCCTCAGCTGCAGCAGTTGAAAGTGTTTCCTAAAGCCACCATCCTGCTGCTTTTACAGAATATTTCAGATTTCATGGACTGCCCCTGCCATTTCCCCTCCATCCTCTCCAAATTGCAGCTTCTGCTCGTGAGTGAGCTGCATCGTCCGCCAAAACAGCACTTTACCTATCAGCAAGTGAAATGTCACATGCCCGCTCCGAGAGCTCCATCCCAACAGCTCTCAGAGCGCGGTATCATGACTTTGCAAGAAAACCCCCGATACAGCCTGCACGGAGCTCTCCAGCCCCAGGGGTCTGCGAGGGACCAAAAAGGGAAGTCACGGCACTGGTCAAGTTTCAAGTTTTAAACCTGCCCGACACAAAAGCCACGCAGGAGCGGCGGCACGAGCGGCTCCCGGCGCCGCGAGGGCCCCGCTCCGAGGGCTCCGGTTCCGCGAGTGCCCCCGCAGCGGAGCGCGGTGCCCGGACCGGCCGGGCGGGCAGGGCAGGGCTGGCCCGGCGAGAAGGGCACGGAGGAGCCCCGGCAAACCGCACCGACAACTTCTGCCGCCGGCCCCGCGCCGCTCCGCCGCCTCCCGGCGCCCTATCGCGACAGACCCACCCGACATACCCTCCGCGGCTCCGTCTCTGCTCGGCTGCCCGCCTTTCCTCTCGCTGCCCTGGAAAAACCAAAGCGTTTTGTCAGGCCCCGGGCCTTCCTCCTCCTCCCACCGCTCCCTCCTCCTCTCCCTCCTCCTCCTCGGGGGAGGAAGCCGAGCGCTGTCGCGGGATTCGAGCGTGTCCCTACCCGGCCAGCGCCCCGGCGGCTCCCGCTGCGGCCCGGGCGGGCGCGGCACTGCGCAGGCGGCGACGGCGCTCCTGGGACTTGTAGTCCCGGGGCCGGCACCGGCAGCGGGGCCGGAGCGAGGCGGAGCGGGCCGAGGGCCGGGCGGAGCCGGGACCGCTCCTGGAGCTTCGCTCCGCCGTCAGCCCCGGCTCCGCCCGGCCCCGGCTTATGCGTGCGGGGCTCGGTGTCGCGACATGGCGGGGCCTCGCGACCTGCTGGCAGCGGCGGGGCGGGCAGCGGCCGCCCGGGGACGGGTCCCGGTGTCTCCTCGGGGCGCTGGGCACACGCGTGTCACCTCATGCCCGGCGGGGGGGGCTCTGCCCGGAGACCCTGCACGGCCCGGCCATGATGCCGGCCCGGCTCCAACCTCCCCGCGCCTCCCCCCCGACAGTGCCCCGGTACCGCCCGTACCCCCGGTGCCCCGGGAGCGTCGGCGCCCCCCCCACCGGCGGGTTATCCCCCCCGGCCGGTAACCATGGAAACTTCCAGAAGTGCCCCCCCACCCTGCGGCCGTGGTCCCGCCCAGCCAATGGGGACGCTCCGCTTGGCTCACGCTTCTCTGTGGCCGCGGTCGGCGGGTGGAACCAATGGGGCGGCGCGAGGGGGGCGCGCCGGGCACGGCGGAGCGGCCGCGCGGTGCTCGCCAATCGCGGGAGGCCAGCTTGGTAGCAACCGGCCAATGGAGAGGCTCCAGCGAGGGCGCGGCAGCCAATGGAGAGGCTCCACGAAGGGGTAACGGAAGGTATAAAAGGGCGGGCGGCGCGGCCTGGCGGCTCAGCGGAGATCGGGGCGCGGCGTTTCTGCACGGTGAGGGCCGGGCGCGGTAAGGGCCGCACGGGGCTGGGCCGCTGCGGGGGGGATGGCGGTTGGGGGCACGGAGAGATGGGGTGAGGACCGGGGGTGATTCCGCATGGTGGGGGCTGGGTGGTTGCGGCGCGGGGAGGGGTGAGCGGGGCGGCCACGCACGTGGCGCCTCCGTTGTGTAACCGGCGGCCTCTCGGTAGGTGGGCGCAGGTGAGCGGTCGGGATGAGGCTTCTGCTGCTGACGCTGCTGGCGCTGGGCGCCGTCTGGGCGGACGACGAGGAGAAGAAGGAGGACGTGGGCACGGTGGTGGGCATCGACCTGGGCACCACCTACTCCTGGTGCGTGGGGACGGGCACGGGGGGCGGCCGGGCCCTTCTGGGCGGGCAGGGCCTGCGGGAGCCGCGGGGAAGCGCCTGCGGGCCCGGGAGGGCGCGGGGAGGAGCAGAAGGGGAGGCGGGGGGGGGATGTGTGCAGGCCGCGGACCCGCCTGACCGTTCCGTTCCCCCCCAACCCCAGCGTGGGCGTCTTCAAGAACGGACGCGTGGAAATCATCGCCAATGACCAGGGGAACCGCATCACACCGTCCTACGTGGCCTTCACCCCCGAGGGGGAGCGCCTGATCGGGGATGCTGCCAAGAACCAGCTCACGTCCAACCCGGAGAACACCGTATTCGATGCCAAGCGGCTCATCGGCCGCACGTGGAACGACCCCTCCGTGCAGCAGGACATCAAGTACCTGCCCTTCAAGGTGGGCCCCGAGTGCAGAGGCAGGGGGGCTGGAGGGGAGGACTGCAGTTCGGGTCAGAAGAGGCATCTGCTCACAGTGCCCCATGGGAGGATTGGTGTGTAAACAACAGTTCCTGGAGTTAGCTGCACTCAGGTTATGCCTGTCATAGAGCTTTGGCTTGATTTTTAGAAAGAACCATGGGAACAGTTTGGAATGGTTGAATGAGACAGTATCCTTTGTTCTCCTCAGGTGGTTGAGAAGAAAGCCAAGCCCCATATTCAGGTTGATGTTGGAGGTGGACAGACAAAAACATTTGCTCCTGAAGAAATTTCTGCAATGGTCCTGACGAAGATGAAGGAAACAGCAGAGGCTTACTTGGGGAAGAAAGTAAGTGCACAGGAAACACTGGTAACAACTTGGATTAGCAGCTTTAGGAAATGGGAGAAGGGTAGGCTGAGCCAGGACTGACCTTGCCATCCCAAACCAGTCAGTGCTGCTGGCTCTTCATCTCTGAGGATGGGCTGCTTGTTCCAGCGCTGCCCACAGACTGTAACAAAGCTGTCCCTCCCTGCTCAGGTGACCCACGCTGTTGTCACGGTGCCAGCCTACTTCAACGATGCCCAGCGCCAGGCCACCAAGGACGCGGGCACCATCGCGGGGCTCAACGTGATGCGCATCATCAACGAGCCGTGAGTAGCCCACCCTGTCCTGCCCCAGGGGAGCTGTGGGCTGGTCCCCAGCCCTGACAGCCTGTTCCCTCTACAGAACAGCTGCTGCCATTGCTTATGGACTGGACAAGAGAGAGGGAGAGAAGAACATCCTTGTATTCGACCTGGGCGGTGGAACTTTTGATGTGTCCCTCCTCACAATTGACAATGGAGTCTTTGAAGTTGTGGCTACTAATGGAGACACTCACCTGGGTGGAGAAGACTTTGACCAGCGTGTTATGGAGCACTTCATCAAGCTCTACAAGAAGAAAACTGGCAAAGATGTTAGGAAGGATAACAGAGCTGTGCAGAAGCTGAGGCGGGAGGTGGAGAAGGCCAAGAGAGCTTTGTCATCTCAGCACCAGGCCAGGATTGAAATAGAGTCCTTCTTTGAAGGAGAAGATTTTTCGGAGACACTCACTCGAGCCAAGTTTGAGGAGCTGAACATGGTAAGTTTAGAAAGGTAAAGTTACACAGCCTCAGCTTTGGATTGGGACTGGGGAATGTGCAGCATCTCATGCTGTGACACTGCACTTTGGAGTATAAATAACTCTGTGTAAGCAGGCAGCTGTTCCTGCCAGGGAGCTGGGCCTCAGTTTGGCATCTCTGCTCTGTAGTGGTTGTACTTTGTACCCCTGGGGCTGCACAATGGGGTGTGCTGGGAATAGTGTCTCACAATCCTTGGGATTTTATCTTTGCAGGACCTGTTCCGTTCCACTATGAAGCCTGTTCAGAAAGTCCTGGAAGATTCTGACCTGAAGAAGTCTGATATTGATGAGATTGTCTTGGTTGGTGGATCAACTCGCATCCCCAAGATCCAGCAGCTCGTTAAAGAGTTCTTCAATGGGAAGGAGCCTTCTCGTGGCATTAACCCAGACGAGGCTGTGGCCTACGGCGCGGCTGTGCAGGCTGGAGTGCTCTCTGGGGACCAGGATACAGGTAATGGCACCTTCACTGCCACCCAAGAGTTGACTCAACAATGGATGTTGGGCATTGACAAGCAAATGCAGACAAACTTGGATCTCTTCCAGTCCTTGGAGTTCTGTGCCCCTGAGGCCTCAGGATCCTGTCTGCAGCGTTGTGATTTGTGTTGAAGTTGTGTCACAGTCTTGCCTTTGATCTGTTCCAGGTGACTTGGTCTTGCTCGATGTCTGTCCCCTGACTCTTGGCATTGAGACCGTTGGAGGCGTCATGACCAAGCTGATCCCAAGAAACACCGTTGTTCCCACCAAGAAGTCTCAGATCTTCTCCACAGCTTCTGACAACCAGCCAACTGTGACCATCAAGGTCTATGAAGGTGGGTGTCAGCTGCGGTGGCCCATGTGACAGCTGGAATCTGTGTGCTGTAGGGTTTTCATTCTTGTTCCTGATTGTCACAAAGGCTGTAGGTACTTTGTTCATGGAACTGTGTCACTCACGGTTTCACAAAGTACAGGCCACAGCTGGGCAAGAAAGTAACCCTGTGTCATTGTTTGTCGCAGGTGAGCGTCCCCTGACCAAGGACAACCATCTCCTGGGCACCTTTGATCTGACGGGAATCCCTCCTGCCCCTCGTGGCGTGCCCCAGATCGAGGTCACCTTTGAGATCGACGTGAACGGGATCCTCCGTGTCACGGCCGAGGACAAGGGCACCGGCAACAAGAACAAGATCACCATCACCAACGACCAGAACAGGCTGACACCAGAGGAGATCGAGAGGATGGTCAACGATGCTGAGAAGTTTGCCGAGGAAGACAAGAAGCTGAAGGAGCGCATCGATGCCCGGAATGAGCTGGAAAGCTACGCCTATTCCCTGAAGAACCAGATTGGGGACAAGGAGAAGCTGGGTGGGAAGCTGTCCTCTGAGGACAAGGAAACAATAGAGAAAGCAGTGGAGGAAAAGATCGAGTGGCTGGAAAGCCATCAGGATGGGGACATAGAAGATTTCAAAGCACAAAAGAAGGAGCTGGAGGAGGTGGTTCAGCCCATCGTGAGCAAGCTGTACGGCAGCGCCGGCCCCCCACCCAGCGAGGAGGAGGCAGCAGAGAAGGACGAGTTGTAGATACCGGTGTCCCCGAATGTGGTGTGTGTATATATTGGACTCAGGAACACTTGTTTAAAATATTGAACTCTTAATTTGGAATGTAACTTTGAATCTTCACTCGTGAGTGGAGCTGGAACCGCTAGCCCGACGTGGCTGTATCCTGCTTTTCGTTAGCAGTTGCTCGATGTCTGGGGAGGGGAGCGGGGTGGGAGTGTAAATGTGGGTTTAGAAGTATTGGCAGTGGAACATTCTATTTAACAACTTGGTCATGTGAACTTGGTGTAGAGCTTTTCTACCTGGAGTGACCACAATAAATTTGTTATTTACACTGGACTCTGTTCTGGTTCTGTGATGTCCATGACCCAGCTCCAGCCAGGATCTGGATTAACCCTGAAGGATGGAGTGCAGCTCACCCCCTCAAGGTCACCTTTCATGGGCTCCTGGAGAGTGGGAGGTTTGAAAGCAGGAGCTGGGCCTCTGTTGCCTTGAGGTGAACTGGGGTTCAGTTTCTGAAGGGAGAGGGTGGACTTGGACCTCACTTCAGTTTTACAACAGATCCTGATAAGGAAGGGGGGATCAAGCCTGAGTAACTGCTGAAGGGGCAGCTTTTATTGAGCTGGGAGAGGGAGGTTATCCACCAGAGCCCATAGCAGGCTGTAGTGGTGGTGCCCAGCAGTGAGGGAGGAGCTTGGCTTAATTATGTTTTCCTGCAGTATTAAAACTTGAGAGCTTTTAATAAAGTGTCATATGAAACAGACCAGTTTTCTCAACAGTGAAAAGTAGTTTACACCTAATAAAGGTTCTTAGAAAAAAAAAGAAGCCTAATTGAAATTTGGTCTCTTTATTTAACTGATCCTTATCCAATCCATGGGATTAGTTAAGTCCAGAATGACCTTGTCTGGTGCCAGCTCCAGCAGTGCCTCAAAACACCTCGGCTCCTGCCATGTTCCCTGGGCTGGGGCTGCAGCAGGACCCTGCTCAGGCAGAGCCCCTGTCCCCCAGGGGCACTGTGCCAGCTGCCCCAGGGTAAGGACACGGTTAGGGGGCACAAGTAGCCCCAGGGGCCGAGGCTGGTGCTGTGGGGACTCTACTCGATGAGGGTGACCAGGCAGTCCCTGTGAATGTGCCCCTGGGTGTCCATGCCCCCAAACACGAACAGCAGATGGACAGAGGTGTCTTCAGCACGGCCCTCTTGCAGGCCCTGCTGGAGGGGCTCAGCTCTGTCAGCTGCTGCCACAGCGGGCTCTGTCCCAGCTGGGGTCCCTCCTGTGTCCCCGTGTGCCCCAGCCTGCCAGGGAATGACACACATGGCGTGGTCCAGCCTCCCGCTGGGCAGGGGAGACTCAAACTGCAGGAGCGTCCAGTGCTGCCTTCCTGCAGTGCAAAGATACAGTCACAGCTTAAACATCACACACCAGGCAGTGACACCATGCATTCAGTCCTGCAGTGCTGGAACTCCAGGGCTTGAGCAGGTCATGTGCTCCCCAGCTGCCTGGCATCTTCCCTGGCACCCTGAGAGCAGCTCCCTACCTGTGTGATACTTGTATGTAGTATCCAGTGTCCCATCTGGACCTATTCCACCAAAAATGTACACGTGCTCCTGGAATGCTGCCGAGGAGTGGGATGCCCTTCCTCCAGGGACATCCCCAGTGGCTGGGATCTTCTCCCATCTCATGTCATCTGGTGCAGGAAACAACACCTCCAGGGTTATGCATTACACAAACCCCACGCAGTTTGTTAATTTAAACAAAGAAGGTAATACTTTAAGCACTTAAGAACTAGTATTTCAGAAAAAACATCCCCCCAATCAAAGCACAGCTCACAGGTACTGCCCTGCAGTATCTCCATCCACACTTACTAGTGTCAATGCAGAACAGGTCATTGTAAAAAACATCTCCAGCTAAACCTCCATGGATGAAGAGTTTGGTCCCAACTGCAACCACAGCGTGTCCATGCCGAGGGGAAGGGGGATCACCATGAGTCTCTGGCTGGGACCAGGCCAGGGTGGCTAAAAATGGGAGCACAAGGGCATTAGGAACAAAACTCTGGAAATTCTACAGACCAGCAACCCCAGAGCCCTGCCGAGGCTTCCCATCCAAGCCGGGGTCTGAAGTCCCAGTGAGCACATGAACATAAGGGCCTGTCAAGAGAGGAACAGCCACCCATCCATCTCTGAACTCCAAACAGAGCTCAGCAATTCCAGCCCTCCGGCTACACCCCAAGGCAGCGCTCCCGTGCCCCAGCGGGAGGTACCTGTGTCGAACACGTGCAGCCGCTGGTCCTTCACCGGCTCCGCTCCCTTGTCTCCACCCCCGAACACGAAGAGCCGGGCCCCGATGGCCGCCGAGGACGTGTGGAATGTCCGAGGCTGCGGCTGCTCCCCCCTCACTGCAGGGCTCTCCCACGTTCCTATTTCTGGTTAAGACATTTGATTAACCGAGCAACCAACACGGGCACGGAGGCCGGGCCCGTCCCGCGGCCCGGGGCACTCACCGGGGTCCAGCACCTGAACGCAGCAGCGGTTCCCGGCGGGGTGCGCTCCGCCGAACACCCAGAGGCGCGGGGGGCCAGCGGCGGGCAGCATGGTGGCGTGCTCGTAGCGCGGCCTCAGTCCGCGCCAGCCGGCGGGGACCCAGCGCAGCGGGGCTGTGGACGGGAACAGGCGATCGGTCCCGGTGTCCCGGTCCCGGTCCCGGTCCCCGGCCCGGCCCGGCCCTCACCCAGCTCCACGAAATGCGCGTCCGCGAAGGCCCCGGCGGGGTCGGCACCGCCCAGCAGCAGGACGCGGCCGGGCAGGAGGAGGCAGCCGAGTCCCACGCGGCCGCGGGGCCGCTCCCCGCGCGGGCTCAGCCGGTACCTGCGGGGCGAGGGCGGCGCTCAGCGCGGGCTGGGCCGGCCCGGGCTCCCGCCGGTCCCGCCGCCCCGCTCATCGCTATCCCCCCACCGCCCCCGCCCGCCCAGCGCCGTGCCGCCGGTGCCCCCGCCGCGCTCACCACTGTCCCGGGCGCGGCCGCCGCCCCGGCTGCAGCAGCGGCAGCGCCCGCGGCGCCATGGCGGCGGGGCCGCTGCCGGGCCGGCCGGCCGGAAGTGCCGCCGGAAGTGCCCTGCGCTTCCGCCCGCGCCGGCGGCGCGCTCCGCCGCCCGGAAGTGGCGGGGGGGGCCCGCTTCTGCCCGACCCGTGCCAAGATGGCGCCGCTGGACCTGGACAAGTACGTGGAGATCGCGCGGCTCTGCAAGTACCTGCCCGAGAACGACCTCAAGGTGCGGCCGCGGCGGCGGGGCCGGGGCGGGCCGGGGCCGGGGTGGGCGCTGCCGGGCGGGTCGGAGCGGGCGGTGCCGGTGGTCCCGGCGCTGACCCCGACCCTGCCCCGCTCCGTCCCGCAGCGCCTCTGTGACTATGTCTGTGACCTGCTGCTGGAGGAGTCCAACGTCCAGCCCGTGTCTACGCCCGTCACCGTCTGCGGGGACATCCACGGGCAGGTAAGGCCGGGCCGGGCCGCTCCCGGTGCAGCCCCGGGCCGGGGTCGGTGCCGATGCCCGGTGCCCCTCACGCCTCTCTCCCCCCGCAGTTCTATGACCTGTGCGAGCTGTTCCGGACCGGCGGGCAGGTCCCCGACACCAACTACATCTTCATGGTAGGTGCGCTGGGCGCGGCCCCGCCGGGTTTGACAGGGGCTGAAACCCCGAGGGGCTCCCGAGTCCCGGGCCCCGCCCGGCGCCGGTGTTGGCTCCCGCCCGCCGGTTGTACTGCCGGGAGCCCCGCGGGGTGAGGCAGAGCGTCCTGCCCTGCCCTGCCCTGCCCGCGTGTCCCGGGGTCACGTCAGGACAGCGGAGAGGGGAGTGCCCAGCCCGCAGCTGACGCTCCAGTGCCCGGAGCCGCCGCGGGTCCCAGCAGGTGCCGGTGCCCTCCAGCGCTGGGTTCCTTTGCGGCAGGGAGGATGGGGAGCGGATGTGTCACTGTGCCCTTTCTCCATGTGCCTTCAGGGGGACTTTGTAGACCGAGGGTATTACAGCCTCGAGACGTTCACGTACCTCCTTGCACTAAAAGCCAAGTGGCCTGACCGTATCACGCTGCTGCGAGGCAACCACGAGAGCAGGCAGATCACCCAGGTGTATGGGTTCTACGGTGAGTGCTGCCTGTGCCTGCAGCTCCTCTGCCTCGGGAAACCCTGGCAAGGGTGCCCAGGGGGGTGGGGGGGACACGGGCTCCAGGGCTGTCCTTTGGTAACAAGGTCACTGTGTTTCTGAAATGGAATGTGTTTAAGGCAGATCTTGCTGCTCTTTTCCTCTGGCACCTGGGGTTTCTGCTTGTGCTCTGGTGCCACGTTCAGGCACAGGCAGAGCAGGAGGTGCTGCTGGAGCTGGTCCTGGCCAGCAGCAGGACCCAGCACAGGGCTCCTGGCAGGGCTCGTGTGGGTGTGCAGCTTCTGCTGTCAGTGTTTGCTCTGCCTGTTTCCTCTGATCCACAAGGAATAAAACTGTTCTCTCCAACAGACGAGTGCCAAACCAAATACGGGAACGCGAACGCCTGGAGATACTGCACCAAAGTGTTTGACATGCTCACAATAGCAGCTGTAAGTGCAAACACCACGCTAACACATTGTCCTGGTGGGAGCTGTGAGCTGGGGCTCCCCCGCCAGCCATGCTGAGGTGCTCGTGTCGTTCCCCTGCAGTTGATAGACGAGCAGATCCTGTGTGTGCACGGGGGCCTCTCCCCAGACATCAAGACCCTGGACCAGATCCGGACCATCGAGCGCAACCAGGAGATCCCTCACAAAGGCGCCTTCTGCGACCTGGTGTGGTCAGACCCCGAGGACGTGGACACGTGGGCCATCAGCCCCCGTGGGGCAGGCTGGCTCTTCGGGGCCAAGGTCACCAACGAGGTAACTCCCTGCTCAGGGCCACACAGCCCAGCGTGGGCTGGGAGCTGAGGGGCTCAGCTCAGTGTGGGGTTTGGGTGGAGCAAGGGCAAAGCAGGGCACTGAACTGCCCTGTCACACCTCTGCCAGTAACTCGTGGTGGTCTGGTGGAGAAGCTTGGCTTGTGCCAGCTGGAAAAAATGAGCCACTTGAACCTAAAAGCACAAATGTAACTGCCAGATGCACTAATACCCATCTTACTTTTGAAAAGTGTGATGTGGTGGGACTCACTAGTGTCCCTGGGCTCTGCGTGCAATGGTTTCCTAAGGATCTAGGAGAAAAAAACCCTTTTTAAAGCAATTCTTGAGTTAATTTTGTTGTGTCTGCACTGAGCAGACTCCTCAGGGCTCTACACAGTGGCCTTGCCAGGCTCAGCCTGTGCTGTCCTGTGGCCCTGGCACAGCATGGTCAGGAAGGGCTCAGCCTGGGGACAGCCCAGCCCTGCTGCCTGGGTGTCAGCTGTTCCCACCTGTAGGTCCCAGGGTGTCTCAGTGCTGGGTGCCCAGCCCTGCTGTGCTCTCTGTCCTGCTGTGCTCTCTGTCCTGCTGTGCTCTCTGCCCTGCTGTGCTCTCTGTCCTGCTGTGGGGCCAGCCCAGGAGCAGCACGTGCTGGGGCAGCGGCGCTCGGGCCACGCTGAGCTCACCTTCCCCCTTCCCTTGCAGTTTGTTCACATCAACAACCTGAAGCTGATCTGCAGAGCGCACCAGCTCGTCCACGAAGGATACAAATTCATGTTTGATGAGAAGTTGGTAACGGTATGGTCAGCCCCCAACTACTGCTACCGCTGCGGGAACATCGCGTCCATCATGGTCTTTAAAGATGTAAATACAAGAGAACCAAAGTTATTCCGCGCAGTTCCAGACTCAGAGCGTGTCATTCCTCCCAGGACAACCACGCCGTACTTCCTCTGAGCCCCGCCCGCCTGCTGTCACCTCTCCCTGTCCTGCCCCTTTACAATATACTTTTTATTGAGCACTTTGCTGCTGAAATGCTGCCTCTTGCCTTTTTTATTTTTAAATTATCTAAATTTATTGTGTATTATGGTGTCTGTAGCAAGTTTTTTTCCCCACCCCTAGATTAATTTCAGAGTATTTGTAATATGTCCTTGAGATTTGTACTACTGCATGTAGTCCTCGCCTAGTCCTGGGTTAGATGAACCGATTCCTTTAACCACCACGCTGCGGGAGCCGCTCGGGCCGCTCTCTTGTTCAGCTTTTTGTTTTTGGTAAGTTTTAAGAGATTTCAGCAGCAAAGTCAGTGCCCGGTGCGCGGCGGGGCCGGGGCTGCCCGTGCTGCGCTCGCGGCGCAGGACCGAGCCAGCCTTTTCCGAGTGTTCCGTGGATCCCAGTAAAGCGGTCCAAGGGCTGTTCCCCGTCCCCGGTTTGTTCCGTTTGCCTCGGGATCCCGATTAAACCCGCGAACTGCTGCAGCGACGGGATTTGTACATTAAAGTCATTGTTCGGATTTTTCCCAGGCTCTGTTGTGTTTTTGTGGCGGGGCGCGCGGGCCGGGGCGGGGCGCGGCGGCCGCGCGGGTTCCGCTTCCGGCGGGGCCGGCGCCGTTTCCGGCGGGCGCGGGCCGGGCGCGGGGATGGCGCGGAGCACGCTCTCGTCCCGCTTCCGCCGCCTCGACATCGACCAGTACGACGAGAACCGCTTCGTGGAGGAGCCCGAGGAGGCGGCGGCGGCCGAGCCCGATGCCAGCCCCGAGGTGGAAGCGCTGCTCAGGCAATATCCTTTGGGCCGGGGGGGCCGGGAGTGCCGGGCAGCGGCCGCGATCGCGCTCGGGCCGGGGCCGGGGCCGCGCTGCGCGTCCCGCACGTCCCGGTTTGAGTCCTTGACCGCCGTCGCACAGGCGAGGCGCTGCGGGCCTTCCACACGGCCATCCGCAGCTCCCCGGGCAACACCAGGAGCCAGGCGATGAAGGTAGGGCCGGGCAGGGCTGCGGGCACACACCCGAGCGGCGCCGCTGCGCTCCGTGAGCCCGGGCTGGCACGGGCATCCCCCCGCGCCTGCCCCTTCCTCCTCTAACCCCAGCTCTGCTCACCTCCTTACAGAAATAACCCAGCCTGGAGCGCGCCCGTCTCTTGCCAAACGCGAGCCTTGGATCGTTCCCAGCTGTTCTCCTTCTCACATTTCTCTCTTTGCCTTGTCTTCCCAGGAGCAGGCCCAGGGAACGATGCTTAAAGTCCTCACATCTTTTAAAAGCAGTGAAATAGAACAAGCGGTGAATTCCTTAGACAGAAACGGTGTTGATTTGTTAATGAAGTACATTTATAAAGGATTTGAAAAGCCAACAGAAAACAGCAGTGCAATATTACTTCAGTGGCATGAAAAGGTACGTGCTGGGGGCACTCTTGGCTCAGCCACGCTCGCAGGGTCCTGGCCAGTGCTTTCAGGAGAGAAGAGAAGCAGGTGGTGGCAGGGCCTCATCCCTGAGGAGCTCGGTGTTTCCTTTCATCTTTGGTCTCTCTGAGCCTGCATTCACAAAGCCTTTGCTGTATTTCAAACCTCACCCTCTGCCGTGGGATGAGGGGACAGGGCAGGGAGTTCTCCCTGCAGGGGAAAGCCTCGAGCTGCCCTTGAGATGTCAGGGAGGGACAGGGCAGCTGCAGCCTCCTCTGGGGCGCAGCTCAGGGGGCTCAGGCTGGCAGTTTGCATCAGCTGAGTCACAGGCTTCAGCAAACCTGTTTGGTTCGCCCAGGAGAGGATTTTGAGGTCTCCAGAGATTGCACTGGGGACCAGCAGGGGCCGCGTGTTTCTGTGCAATGTCAGCTGTGAAACAGGGGCCATGGGGTGTGCTCAGCAGCTGCCTGTGGGCCTCCTTCCCTGTCTGTGGTGGCTGAGGCACATCCCCGAAGCAGCTGCTGGGTGCCCCTGCCCCCGGGGAGAATCCGAGTGAGATCTGCCCCCACTGCAGGGTTTCAGCTGCAGCCCTGGCTGTCAGTGCTCCTAGGAAAACTGATTCCTGGGAATGCTGCAGCTCCCTGTGCAGGGCAGCTGCTGTCCTTTTCCCAACGTGCAGAGCTTTTCCTGCTCTGCATAAAGCTGGTGTACCATGACTCCAGCTATTGCTGCTGTCACCAGCTTTGCCAGGCCTTGACAGGGAGGAGGGAATTGCTTGAGACAGCAAAGAACATGTTTCTACTTGGTTTTTTTTTCTTTTTTTCCTGTTGTTTCCACTGAGGTGCTCTCAGGTGAGCGCGGGTGGTGCTCCCAGCGTGGGAGGTGACACACCACCACCACCCTGACTGGTCCTCAGAGCGTGCAGGGACATGAAAGGCATCTCGTCCTCTCTGTTGTGAAAGGAACAAGGCGGGTCTGGGTAGGCAGGGTTTAAAGCCTGCTGTTCTGCTTTGTGGCAGTCTGGTAGGATGTGTGGCTTGCTCAGAGCAGAGTCAGCTCAGTGGTAGCACCAGTCTGTCCTCTGGAAAAGGCCTGTGGCAGGTCTGGGAGCTCAGGAGCATCTACCTGCCAGTCCTGCTCCAGGTGGGCGCTGTGCCTTTGTCCAGCTGTGCCCTTGTCCAGTGTTCCCCAGTGCCACGTCTCACTCTGCTCTCATACCGTGTGCTCTGTTGGAGTGTGGCTGCAAAGTAAATGCCCCACTTCCAGCAGTCAGCTTAAATATTCTTTTTACAATCACCTCCATCTTCTAGACTTCAGAAGGAAACACTGTTCACATTGAGGGACACAAATGAAACGGAAGCAAGCCCTTCCTCATCCTCCTCTCCTCAGGGATAAGGGAGGTGGGCATTCTGCTCTGTCAGTGACTTGCAACACTGGAGCCCTCGAGATCCAAAAGCTGCTTAGACTGTGGAGAATGACAGTTTCTAGCTGTGGAGAAGAGCCAGAGTCCCTTCTGTGGCTGAACTCTTGGGTGTTTGCTCTGTGTGGGGCGTGGTGACGCTGTAACCTCTCTCCTTTCCCACAGGCACTGGCAGTAGGAGGCCTGGGCTCCATAATAAGAGTTCTCACAGCAAGAAAGACTGTGTAAAGACTGTTAACTTGGACAGAGGTGACGGTCAGGTTTGGACTCAGAAGAAGGAATGAGCTGAAATTACACTGGTCCATCTTTATTAGAGATTGCAATCTACTGAAATCCTACAGTAACCTCCTCTTGGAATGCTTTTAACCTTAAAGGTGGGGGAAGAGTAAAGGTATTCCTGCATATTCCGACTATCACATATAGGAGCCAAGACATTCTCCTGCTCCCTTCTTTACCAGGCAGAGAGAAGGCACACTCCTGCCTCCTACACTGCAAGTGAACAGGTATTTCAGATGCTGCTTTAGCCAGGTGTGGTGGTGCAAGCTCCCGTGTGTCCTGCTTAGTCCCAAGGTAGCTGTGTCCAGGCTGAGTCCTGCAGCTGAGGGTGGGAGAAGGGCTCTGGGAACGGCGGCTGAACGTGTGGGTGAAGGACTCTTGGACTCTGGGCTTGGGGTCATGTAAAGTGAAGTGCCTGCTGCATCAATAAAGGTCTTGGATCACGCGAGTTAAATTTATTTTCAGCTACATTGTAAGTCTGACACTTACTCCAATGCAGGCCTGCAATAACCCAGTCCAAGCCAGTGTCCACCTTTCAGGACTGCTCCTAACTCCAGCAACTTAGAGAATTTGTCCTCAAATCCAGCTCTGTCCTGCCTGTAGGGAGTGAGACCAAGCTCAGCAGTCCCAATCAAGACTTAGAAGATGCAGTGAATAGAACACATAGTAAGGACCCTGAGTTTGATTTTTATATTCTTGTCCACACTAGAAAGTCAAGCAGATGCTTCAGGACTTATGATTTAAGTATTAGTGTGTCCTCTGGCCAGGCAGGACACACTCCTGGATCCATGGCTGTCCCCTGCCCCTCTGGCAGGGCTCCCTGCCCTTTGGCACCAAGGAGCAGCTGCCTGGGGAGCCCCAGCTCCACCCAGTCCTCGCTTCCATCAGCTGCTCAAAGTCCTGCTGGGAGCTGATTTTGGAAGCACAGTAGCACAACTCATTGTGACACAGCTCCCTGGGAGAGGCCTTGGTGGCACAGCTGGCACACCCATCCTCACCCTGGGCAAAGGTGGGGTTTGGGTCATGGTTTAAAAGTCAATTTTAAATAGCTATAGCATCCCAGGGGAGATAACCACAACTATAAAAAGAAAGAAATCAAGATTAGGGGTTTGATCCAAAATGTATTGCACCACAAATTTCATAGTGTTTCATCATACAATCCATATTTACAGCATAGAAGGAAAGAAGTCCAATGGTGATAGAAAGGATTATGTATAACCACTGTTCTGAGACAAGGGAAAGTGCATTAGCTTTTTAATACATGTATACACACCAGTCTTGCTCTGATACCTAACGAAAATTCAACACTTAAGAACTAGTTTATGGTAAGTTGATCCTTTATGAGCTTTGGGATCTGAAACTGAAGTTGTTAGTGAATATATAACAAAAGATTTTACTTTGTCACTCCGTTCCAGGCTGCCTGTCCTGCTTTCCTTGCTGTTCAGCAGTAACCTTTGAAGCCAGGATCAGCATAAACCCAGCAGTCATTCAGAGGGAGCAGGGGGGTGAGGGAATCCTGACCCCTGGTCCCACAGAAACAGGGCAGGGCAGAGGGACATCAGATATAAATGTACTTTTTGATTGTCTATTTTCACAGCAGAGCAGGGCTGAACCCTCCCATGCTCTGTCCTGTCTGGAAGTGCCATGAATCTGGTTACTGAAGACTGTTTGGACAAGCTTTAGTGTACCAAAAAATTCTGTTGGTTTTCTTAACTTCAGACAAATCCAACCTGTCTCTAAGTGAGGAGCAGCACCTGTGCCCAGTGACAGCCCCTGGGAGCTCCTGTGTCTGGGGTGGGGCTGGCTGGGAGACCAGCAGGCTCTGGGTCCTCTGGATCTGCACATTCACCTCCTGCTGGAGCTCCACTGGAGAAAGCTGGAATTGCCCTGAATATATTTAACAGAAGCATCAACTTGTAAGAGAATTCCTAGAACTGCAGCATGCTCACTGAATTCCATACAAGTGTGGATTTTTGGAAACAGGTCTCAGTTTTCAGGAATCACACAGTGCTGCTTCCCATTTGGATCCAGATTTTGCAGTGGTGTTAATAACTCTGGGCAAAATTGTGCTTCAGGGAGGAAGTGCCACCTTGGTCCCCTGTCCTTATTGTATTAGGAAAACAAGCTGCTGGAACCACAACTTGTTCACTAAGAGTTGAATTTTGCCCTCAAACCCCTCATGAGCAGCATTTCTTTTACTGTAATAGTCAGGAGTTAACAGTTAACATATTCATAACAGTTTTTAAGCATCAGTATTTGAAGTACAGAAAACCACAACCAAAGAGGCAGATCCTGGTTATAAGGATTTGTTGCTAGCAGACTTGGAAGAAAAAAAATGAATCAAAATGTTTAGTACCAGCATTCTTCACCCTTTGTAACTAGATTTTTATTTTTTTAAAATAAAAGGTATTTTTCAGTGTGGATTTACAATACCTGGAACTCAGCTTTAAAAGTTTAAATGGTTTCCTACCCCTTTTCCCACTGCTAACAACCCATGGAACAGGCTAATGGATTAGTTTTAAAGGCGACTGAGGATTAGGTACTATAATTAAGACCATTTTAAATATTATTTTTCTTTAAGAAAAGTAAAATCAGACAACTCTAAAGTTGTGCTCTCAAATTAAATAATCAACATGCAGCCTTGAGGGCTGCAGGCCAGGATAAATGCACCTTAAATTACACAGTGATATGAAAAAATGCCAACCATTAGTTAATGTCAGTATTAGAAGGCAAGGCAGAGTTCTTTTTTGGTTAAAGCTCCTGCTCCTGTCCTGTGAAAGGCTTCGCAAACCATCCCACTCTCAACACTCTTCTGCCAACACATTTTCCACTGCTGGCTTCCCACAGCCAGACAAGCAGCTTTTCTGTGCCCAGAGTCACTGGACTGCAGCACCCTGGAACAGCAGCTGGAATCAGCATCCCAAGGGACTGAGCTGGCAGCCCTGCTGCCCTCGAGGTGCTCAGAACCCTGTGGTGCCAGGAGCCACGAGTGCTGAGCACGAGGAGCTGCTCCCGACTCCAGCCCAGAGCTGTTCCAGTCTGTAGTGAACATGTCTCCTTGCACAGCATTAATTTTGTAAACAGAGCCAGAAGTTCTTGTACAAAATACTGCAATGACAGTGATTAAGACACACCTGGAGCAGTGTGTTCAGCATTCTTTTCACAGAAAGAAGTGCCTGGATACTGCCTGCCACCTTCGGGTTCCCTTAAGGCCACAGAGTCCTTGGGCTCGAGATAGACGGGCGGATGCTGCCTTTGGGGGATGGCTTTGACCCAAACCAGGACATCTAGGACACAACAGCACAGCACACATCACACAGGGCTCACACCGCCGAGGTGTGAAAATAAAACAACATGGAACACAGCCATGTTCTCATCATTTGATGGAAAGAGCTATTTATAACTCAGAATGCTCCAGACTCCAGACTGAAGAAGGGGAGGCAGCTTCACACAATCAGATCTGGAAGGAACAGCACCCACTGGCCACAGGTGAAAATGACTGAAGATTATACTTACATATATTCCTTTAAAATAATTTCAAATTAGAACTCTAGTCATTTAAACACGGTGCCTTTAGTCAGTGTAGCATCAGTGTTCCCTGAACCAGATGGTGAGGAAATCTCTTCATCTGCAGACTGAGCATCCCAACTGCCTGGGTGGGCAGGGATGATGCAGGACCTGGAGCTGAGGCAGCACTCACTGTTGAACATTCCCTAACCACCACACAGCCAGGGCCAGGCAGATCTCAGCCCACGGAAAGGAGACACAGATCTTGGTGTCTGAGCCCAGTGCCAAAAGGACAAACCCAGAGTTAGGCTCTGCTGTTAAACACTGACTCTGTTTGGGCAAGGAGCTCCCAACTTCTCCCCTCAGGTCAAGTCCACTGGGCAAAGCTGTGCTCCAGCTCCTCTGAGCACCAGAAAGCTGCCATGTCCCTCACTGAAAGGGACAATTCCTGGCACGCATACGGTCAGCTAACATTTTAATAATAAATTACATTCATTATTCTACCTAACATTTGGAAAAAAGACACTTCTCCTAATCTCCCAGCATCTAGGAATTTTAATTGTCTCATTAGAGACCACATATGGCACCTAATGGCACCTTACCTTGTACTCCAGAGTTTCTTTGAGCATGTTTTCTTCCTCTTGTGAAAAATTCAGTAACACAGACACAGCTTTAATGAGATGGAATGCCTGAAAGAAACCACAGAGTTGTGTTTCAAACATGTTGCTGTTAGCTATTTTGTTTTATTGCCCCCACTGTACATTTTTTAATTGTAAAATTATGGAATTGGCATGAAGTGTCCTTAGGAGGCGACAGGTGGCAATTTCTAGAGAAAGACAGATGTAGAAAGAGAAGGTAAGTGGCACCTTTACCTCAGACTCCCTGCAGGACATGAACTTTAGTACAACATGTTTAAGGTACTCGAAGTTTATCTCCCTGGAGTCGTTCAAGTCAGAGTTGTTGGTGACAGTCACAGAAGCATTAGGCACTTCAGAATTTGCACGTAGCTCAGGTACCTCACTGTCAGGCCTTATTTTCTACAGAAAAATAAAAAATCCACAGAAGAAAAAGAGAAATACATTGCAGATGCTGTTAGCTTGACACTGGGAGGGGTCTGGGTTCAGGATATCTAAAGAGGGTTGTACCCACAAACTGGGCATCAACATTCATGGAGTCACAGCAGAGAAGTGTCTCCAGCTCTCCCTACACCCCAGGACAGGAGCTGGCTGATGTCAGCATTCTGTGTACATTACCCAAACCAGCACAGAATTGGCTCCATGGTGGAAGCTATCCTAGGTAATTTTCTCCTATCACTAACCTGCTCTGAGCCTTTCAAACATGGGCTTTCTTCAGAATAATTTTCAACATCAGAGCAAAACCAACAATTTTAAAACCTCTGTTAATTTTCTTTTAAATCGATTTTTTTTTTCTTGGAGAGATAAACCATTGCAGAGGGATGCAATGGGAGTTAGCAGTGAAGCTTTTGGAATAACAGTGCAAGTACCTGCCAGCAAGTGTCATCTGAAGAGACTGAAAACACACAACCCTTACCAGCTCTTTCTGCAGAGTTTTCTTCAGTTCTGTCATTCTTTGCTGAAGTTGCTTTATCATCTGTAAGCACAGCAAAGGAGAGTTTAACACAGTACTCATTGTCAGGACCCCCAGGTATCTGGAAAAACCCATGATAAACAAGTACTGAATGAAATGATAATTAACCAACACTGACAGCTGTGAAGAAGCAACCTGAGAGCCTTGGCTTGCCAGCTGCACACAGCAGCAGCCATGTGACAGGACACTTGGGCTTTCATGTGACAGCACTGTGGAACTGAACCCAATTCACCCAGAGGGCTCTGCAGGAAAGCTGTAAATAGCATCACTGGGTGCACCTTTCTGCCCAAATACATCAGGATTCATGCAGCTTTTGCTGCAGTTTTTATTCATGGTTGGGAAATGCTTGTGCAATCCATAGAAAAGCATTTACTCACAGCATAGTGGATTCAAATGGAACAGGCCTGTCCTTTTAAGGCTGCAGCAGAGGCAGCACCAGCTACTTGGCTTCCTAATTAAAAGGGGAAAGACTACCAGCTGTTTCTGTTCACCTTGTTTTTCTCAGCAATTTGCTGTTCCAGCTCTCTGTTATCCTTCTGAAGTTGAACAACATCTGCAGCTGCCACCTCTCCATTCTGTTCCACCACAGAGTTTTCTGGAGAAGGCAAATGCTCACTGTTCAAGGCCCTCGTCGATTCCTCCAGTTCTAAAACCTACAAAAATAAACATGGAGAGATATCATGACATTTGCAGCCCAAGAACACTCCCCAGGGAGAAAGCCAGACTTCTTTCTGGTTGTCCAGGCAGGACACAACTGGGGGGCTCCTGCACACCTCCCTCTTTTCCTGAGAGAATGGATTTGAACTGCACTCACGTTTTTCTCATGCTCTCTGGCCAACAGGCACTCCTGTACCTGCAGCTTCAGCTCATCAATTTCTTTTCTTGCTGTTTCCTCTATCTCCACTGCTTGGCTCTGCCTTGCCTCTATGTCCAGCTGTAACTGGTGCACCTGCAGCAAGACAGCTTCATGGTCTGGGAAAGGAGAGACCTGCTTAGTATCAGTGCTGCACATCAGATGGGAGATTCTAATCCATTTGGTCTGTCATGAAGACAGAAAGCCAGGGGACAGACAGAAAGACAGAAGAGAGACTGTCCAATTGTTAGTGAACAATAAACCATTTTGAAAGTACTAAAAGATAAAATATGAAAGAGAAATCTAGAAAAATTACAATCTACCAGGCAAGGCCAGAACTAGAGGCTCTACTTAAATTGTTTGGAATGCAGTAGACTCATTTGGTCTAACCTTGACTGAGTTGGTTCAGTTCTTCCTTCTGTTTTAGCAGCAGATCACATTTTTCATCAATCAGCTGGTCTTTCTCCTTTATTAGGGTATTCAGATCTGAAACCTTCAAAGCAGGAAAACAATCAACAGAAGTCATTAAAGATATAAAACAGGAAGAGGGTGTTGAAAGATCCTTCAGAGGCCCAGCAGGCATCACCTCCACAATGCTGCCCTCAGGAACAAGCACTGAAGTCATTGCTGGAAGAGCTAAACCCCACCTGGCTTCTGTGCCACCACCAGATTGTCACAGCCAGCATGTGGCAGCTGCAAGGCCCCTGAGCAAAACAGGAGATGGCCTTAAACCCCTTCTACACAGATTGGCCCAGCAAGCACAGATCCACAGCAGTCCCAGAAGAATACAGAAACCAAAAGATGGGACTGACTCCAGTCAAACTCGCTCAGCTGACAGTTCCTACTTTAAGCAAACACAAGCTCACACATCATCCACTATTTTTTATACAGGAAGAGCAAAACAAGACTTTCTAGAACTGACATTTGGTACTGGATACAAGCTCCTCCCTGTGAGGAAATGTACAATTTTACCACTGCTCTGCTCCAGAGGAACCCAGATCCACTGCTGCCTCACATGCTGTGGATACGATTCTGACCAAGGGTCTTGCATGTTAGGATAAATAAATCCAAACCTAGTCTGCTCTTTGAAAGGTTGGGATGTCTCAAATACATTTGAAAACAGTCATTATTAACCAACCTGCTGTTGTAACTCCTCTCTCTGTTTCCTTGTTTCTTCCAATGCTTTGGCAATTTCCACACTGACAGTTTCTCTGCTGCTCATCTCATTCTGCAAACCATAATTAATTGAGAGGTTATGTGAGACAATTAAATCAAGTCAGTCTCTCATCTTTAACCCCAAGTCTACTAGGACTACAATTAAAGTGTTCTGACACACTACATTTTCCAAATGAGTTAGGTTTGTTTTACTGGCTGCTGCTCTCTGCATATGCAAGAGCAGCACAGAACTGATGTAAGAACCCAAACAAACCCAATGCTTACAAGATCTTTCAGCTTGAAGTATCTATTACAAAGAAGTAGCTCCTTGCTACAACAGATCTTTATTTCAATTGTGCATCCAGGAGTAACTATGAAAAAAATTTCAACTAATCTAAATCACAGTCAAAATTAGATAAACTGTAAACACCCAACTAATGCAAGTTTTTAACTTTTTGGTTTGAACACTCTGAGTGGAATCTGATGTTGAACCATCCTGTATTCACCACTGCTAACAGGATTTCCTAGCTCTTCACATCCCTGACAATATGGGAATTTATTATTTCTGCCTGATTTAGGCAGACCCAAGCATTCTGGTTCAGAAAAGGGCTATCCCTTTGTAATGCTTCTCAAACACATTTCTGCTGAGTACCAGAGATGATTTACAGCTCCAAGTACCTGCAACCTGAACAGAAGAGGCCTCCAAGCACTGAATGTAACCCACAGTGGTGTTTGCTGCTCCCCAGCCTCAGCTCTGTCCCAAGACAATGCCAGTACCAGTCCAGCCCTTACCTTTAGCCTGTTCAGTTCACACTCTTGTTGTTTTAATGAACTCTCATACTCTTCTTTGCTTCCCTTGAGGTTTTCATTTTCCTTTTCCAATTGGCTCTGTAAAATAAAGAGTGTTTAAATACACAGTACAATTATTCTAATGCTTTGTTTAAACAATTAAACACATCTAATATTTTGCTCATATTTAATGCCTCAAAGTATGATATCTTCTATTATAATGCCAGGAGTGCTAAATAAAAACATTCAGACAACAAGCAAGCTCTACAAGCTGTGTTAAAATCATGTTGTGAAGACTCTCACAACCCACCAGACAGTTTCTATACTTACAATCCTGTGCTGAGTTGTTGTTTTATCCAATTCCTGAGCTTTTTCAAGAGCAGCAATCTGAGACTCCAGCCCAGTAACTTTCTCATCATACTGATGTTTTTCACTTAAAATCTGTTGCTGCAGTTGTTTTCTTTCCTCCTCTAGATCAGTTTGCTTAAGAGAATAAAGAAAACCACATTAACAGAATGGTATTTTGACATCTTTCTGACAAGATCTGACACCATTCCATGAGACACTCTCAAGCTGAGGAACACTATTCCTTTGGCAGCAGTGTCATGCACTCACCGACCGGAGTTCAGCAGACAAACAGCAAGAAAACAAAACACTTGAATAACAAAACAGAGAAGTGATTGTCTCTGGGGATGCTGAAGACTGATCTGTTACTGGTCAGTGAAACATGCAGGATACTCACCAGCTTCTGGATCTTCAGATCCTGGTCTGCAGCTGCTTCTTTGCTCTTTTTCAGTGTTTCTGTTGCGATCCGTAGTTTCTCTTCCAGTTCTTTATTCTAAAATTACACCATTAATTAAATTCCTTATCCACTGGCACCTATGTTATTTAAAAAGTTTGCATAATACAGAGTGGCCCAGGAGGGGAAGGTAAACATTAAATCCCTGAAGCCACAGAGATAGAGAGGCTGCCTATTTGACACATTCAGGTTTTAGAAATTCTTCACCACAGCACTGCTTGCACCTGAGTTATTTGTTTCTTACTACAGGGAGGATCTGCACAAAACCTCTGCATTCACCTCTAGGCCCTCCTCCACCCATGAAGTGGGGAGATACCCAGAGACACTGATCAGTTATTCTCCTTTCAAGACTAAATGTGATTAAATGTGCAGTCTCACCTTGGGCAGGGAGTGCAGTGAGGGGAGTAGGGCATAGAGGACGAAAAGAGTGGGAATCTGTGGTGAAATTAGAAACTGCTCACCTGTGTTTCCAGCTGGTTCAGAGCCTGGCTGTGCTGTGTCCTGTCTGTCAGTATCTGCTGCCTGCTCTCCTCCAGCCTCTGCTCAAGAGCAGCTTTCTGAAAGTTACATTGAGGTGAAGAAAATGAGCAAGGATGGACAAAGACATAAGTTGGTGGGGGGTAATAAAAATTTTCCTTTTTATTTAATTTATAAGGTCAAACTAAAATGGGACAGAATGTTTTAATATCTCTAGATAACTTTAAACTGCCTTGAGTTTACTAAGCTAAGTTCTTTTGTCACAGCAACAGAGGGGTGATGTGACTGTAGGCACCCTGACCAGAGAAAAGCAAACATCCCCAAGACCCAGCTGGGGAAACATTGCTCCAGGCTGATTCTGAGCAGGAGCATCAGTGCTTGAGAAAGAGATCAAAAAGCAATGAGAGAAAGGGGATTAACCACAGCTAAGTTTCTGTTTCCAGCTGTTCTTTAGCACTCCTGAGGCTGAGGTTTTGAGCATACAACATTCTGTTTGCACACCTGTGTGCAAACAGTTCCCCTCCCTGCCCCATGCCTTGCCAAAGAACAAGGAAAAGCATTCACTGTGCTTGTGAGGATTAATTAGAAAAACCCCCAAATTGTTCCACCCCCTGTGGGGATGGCAGAAAGCTGCTCTCCTCCTTCTAAGCACTCAGATGCAGTGCCCAAACAGACAATGCAGAAAGGCCAGCACACACATCTGTGCAGGACCTACACAGACAGGCTCAGTGCAGCCACCCCCAGTCCTGCCCAGCACAGGGTGCCAAAACACTGCCAGGACAAACATGCTGTGTGACATCAGCAGCTTGCTCTGCATGGGGGAGATGTAATGTAAGACCTAAAAACCCAAAACAAACTCACAAATACTGTACCTCCAAGCAGCCTTTAACTGTGTAATTACCTCCTTGAGCAGCTCCTGCACATGCTCATCTCCTGAGAGATTTCTTTCTAGCTTTTTTTCCAGGGAAGACACCTTTTCCTGCAGCTGTTCTGTATGTCTATCTCTCTCAGCAAGTTCAAAAGTCATCTGTGAGGATGAGAAATCACAGAATCTTTTTTGTAATGAAGCTTCCATCTGATCTGTTGTGGTTTGACTTTTGGAAATGCCAATAGAAAGGAAAGTCCTATTTAAAAAGACAATTTTACCCCAGAACACTTTCTGGACACCAAACTTCCAACTACACAAAGGTGTACATTACCCAAATGTGCACACCAGGAGCAGCACGTGCATCTGAAAGCACCTCACCTTTTGCTTCTCCTGCTCATATTCCACCTTCAGAGATTCATGCTCCACTTGTAACATTTCCAGTCTCTTCTCACAACCAGAACCAGCCACTCGAGCCTAAACATTTTGAGAAATTACTTACTTTGAAACTTAAATTTCCAACACCACATAACTGATATCTAATCTAACTTCTGCAGACATGGAGCTCTTTGAATCAAATCTCACTTGGCTCAAACTTACATTTTGCAAGTCTACAGAAAGCTGCTGTATGACAGTTTGTAGCTCCTGTTCTCTTAACTCCAGAGCAGTGATCTTATTTTCTGCATTTGTCTCAGCTGTCATTAGTTCATCTCTTCATAGAAAGAGAATAAAAACAAGTGACATACCATTCCAGGAAAATAATCTATAGCAGATAATCCTGCTGCTTATGAAAATGGACATCAACAAAATTTTCTTGTCCTAAAACCAGTCACCATCATAAATCACTGCTTGATTACACATTTTCAAATAAAAGTGACAGTTAAGCATCCAAACTATGAAAAAAAGAAATAATTTACAAAAAAAGTATTACTATCATTGGCTTGGCATTTACATCCCCATGGCCACAGCAGAGGCAAAAATTCAGTCAGCTCACTACATATATAAACTCTTCCAAAGAGACAGAAGTGAGCGTGAAGTAAAAACAGAGGGCAAACACAACCACTGCTGCTGTGAGACGCCCAGCTCCGTACCTGTGAGCCTGCAGCTGCTGCAGCTGCTGCTGCAAGTCCTGCAGGTCCCTGCTGAGCGCCGAGGCCTCGGCCCTGGCCTCCTGCAGCTCCGCTCGCGCCCGGCCCAGCTCCTGCGCCCGCGCCTCCAGCTCCTGCTCCGCTCGGCTCACACACTCTTCCTTTTTCAAAAGCTGAACATTAGAGCATCATCTTGGGCATTACAGTGACCAGTAACACTGATAAACCTTTGCACTGAAACCGGCCTGGGGCTGAATTAAGTGAGATGACAGACTATGTAATACTGTGTTCAATACCTACTGTTGGGATTTTGACGCTAACCAAATCTGTGTACAAGCACAAAGGCCGAAAAAATGTATGCTGGGATACCACTAACTTAATATCTGGTAAAAATTTTAGGAAATAAAAAGTTGAAGATATTCTTACCATGTGTTTAACTTTGGCAATTTCCTGCTGCTGAAAGCCCTCCAGTTCATCTATTTCATCTCGTTTTTGGAAAAGGTTCAAACTCTGCTCCCTCATTTCTTGTAACTGTGTTTGAAGCACTTTTTTTTCCTGATAAATGAACAGAACCAAAGGAAGTCAAAGGATATCTGTATGCTCATGTCAAGTCAATGTGAGTTCAGGTAAACTCTCTGGGAAAGAAATCTTGTCTTGCAGCCATACAGCTCCTGATGGTGCTCCATAGAGAATCAGAAACCCTTTCAGATTCATGTCACAGTGAAAATTACCAAACTCCAAAAAAAAAAAAAAGAAATCTGAATTCATTACAATGTCACGACCATCTAAACTGAACTCTTAAAAATGGACTATGTTCCACCTTACAGAAGGACAACTTTCCCATCACAACCCCTCGTTCTTTACTTCCCTGCTGAAAAATAAACCAAATAAATCCAGAAAGACCTCCCTAGGCATTTGGGCTGGCAACAAAAACCATATGATTGGCCTCTCCCACTGAACAAAGACCAAATAATAAAAAGGGCTGAACAGAGTCGAGTTCTGATAGAGCTGCAAGTGTGCAGGATGGTGTTTGCAAATACACACAGAGCTACACTACACCCCCTGAGAAAAACATCCAAGGTTAATTACCTTTTCAACTTGAGCGAGTTTTTCCATCCACTCCTGAACAAGAAAGAAAGAAAGGAGAAAAAAAGATATCAAAATCTATTTGCAGACTTTCAAGGACAGCAATTATGGTTAAAAAAAAAAAGAAAAAGAAGAATTTGTACTGCTAGCAGATACTAAGCTTTGGTAATGATTAAAAAATAATCAGCAGCAGCACAGTAACAGCCAGCGCTTGAATAAAGGCTGAGGAATCATTCGTGCTACCCGAATACGTAAGTTTTATGCAAGTGAAATAAATGTGACAACAAGCCTACTGCCATTGAATCTCGTCCAAGCACAAGCTTAACCTTTCATTAGGAATTTCTGTGGGCTCTTGTTAAAACCAGTCTGAGCAGTGACAAGTTCTGCACCATTCCTGGCACTGAGCTCAGCACTCACTCCTTCCCTCAGCGCTGGCACGCTCACACAGAGGGCTGAACAATTATTTTAATTAATAGTAACACCTGCTTAAAATATCAGGGTCATGAGAGTCTAAAGTCCTGCTCAAGCTCTCTTACCTTGTCCTTCTTCTCCAAGGCCAAAGCCATTCCTTCAGCCATCTTGGCTCGACTGGCCTGGTGAGCTTCATTCTGCTCCTGAAACTTCCTCATGGAGGCTACCAACAGAGAACCACCAGCTATATTAAAAACTCATCTTTTAAAATTATTTCTCACTTTCCTGTAAGTTATTTATAACTTTAAAGAGCTTCTTCTGCAAGTAATTAGCCCCATCTTGACTGTAGCACTAGCACTGTGCTACTCATTCCCTCACGCTGCTTGCGGGCTGGCAAAGGGCCAAAGCTAACAGCAGACAGGGATACTGCTCCTTGCTGGATTAGAACAAAGCTGCAGGTTTCCAAAAGGTCTTTCCTGCATGTGAGCCCCAAATTCGGCAGAAGGAGTGTAATAACAACCTCATTCAACACACTGCTGCTGCTTTTTATGCTGTAAATAAGGTAACAACTTGTGTTCTAATTGCTCACACTACAGAGGTGCACAGTTTGAAAGGAAATCATTAGCAAACCTCTTTCCTTCCAACAACAATTTTCAACTGAACTGAAGAAAAAGGAAAAAAAGAAAAATACGTACAATCCTGATGCTTTTCTAATGCATTTTCAAGCTTCTCTTTTATCTTCTGCAGATTTCGGATCTGATCAGCATAATCTTGTGTGAGGAGGGAGAACAGACCAGGAATGGACAGACATTGGGGAAGGACATTTTTAGGGTAACACAAAAATAAAAAAGAAAGGGAAAAAAAAAAAGAAAAGAAAAAATGATGAGTGGCAAATGACAATGATTTTCTCAATCAGAAAATCATTCCTGCTAAGGAATTGGGTGACCACAACAATGAACACAGCAAATAGCTCTCTACTGTCCACAGGGCTGGCACAAACAGAAGGGCCTGTCCCAGGGGTGTCAGTCACACAGACAAGAGCAGAACCAGAGAATCAACAACTGTCCCTCCCTTTTCACTTCATCCCAGAACAGTGACACATTTCCCTCTGCTCAGGAAAGCTGTCTGGCACTGCAGGCTGCAGGGAAGGGTTAATTCATGGCCATTGCATCCATCTGCAGTCCCACAGCACTGCCCTCACCCTCGCTCAGCAGAACTGCCACAGGAGGGAATATGAACCAAAACAGAGTGTGCACACACCCTGGAGAGGCTCCTGCACAATGGAGAAGAGGATTTGCTCACTGGCTGGCTGCCTGCATGAGACTCCTGATACCCAGAGCCTCCCTCTCTTGTGTTAAGTCCCAGCCAGCACTTTTAAGTTTACCTTGTGCAAGCAGACGAGCATTTGGGCCTTTTGAATTCCATGTGAAATAATTTTTGAAGCCTATATTTTCTTGAACTGAAGCCCAATAAGTCTCCAAAATAAAATAATCAAAATAATCTTTATCTGGCTGTAACCTTCCCTAATTTTCCAAGGCCTCCCATAAGCTTTGGGAAGCAGCAGTGTAACACAGTTCAGCCCAGTCCTGGTCTCTTCCCTACAACAGGGATGGGGAGCAGTGCCAGCCTTCACTGCAGCTTTACAGAACAAGGAATTAGACAGAAAAAACCCTCAGGACTGTTTTATGTTGAATTCTTTGTTTTTTCTTCATTTCCAAGCCCACTTCTTTAAGGATTGTACTGTGTTACTGTCAGAAAGCTCAGACCCTATCAGAAACAAACCATACACACAAGTGGGGACAGATGCTGTTTGAAACATGGGACAGAAAGCTATCCCAGCTGTTCCAAGCAATCACACAAATGTATTGTTGAAATCAGCAAATCAGTTGCCTTCATAAAAAATTAATGATGCTGGATGGTCCCTTCTTGTCAATCAACAGGGCTGCTACAAATCAATCTTCAAAAGACCCCAACCCCATGGACTTTTAATAAATTAAACCATGTACATTCAAGGGAAAAATTTCCTATAGTAACAAGTTTTGTATATATCAGGGCACATACCAGATAGCTTCACCTCCAGTTTTCTAATTTGTTCATTTCTTCTTAACAACTGGGATGAAAGATCCTCTCTGGAGCTGCTTCCATCAGAAGCCTTGGGAGAAAAGCAACACTCTGTAACTTACAAAATTCAGAAAAAGTGATCCTCCCATACATCAGTCTGGGATAAAACACTCTCCTGCCTAGGAACAGCACTTGTTTTTCCCATAGAGGGGAAAATTGTACTAGCACAGCAGAATGTGTTAAAAATGCTGAAGGAGAAAACCAGCAAGGCTCAATAGTGCCAGGCTGCCTGCTCCCCAGAGCACAGAGCTTGGGAAGGAGCTGGGGCTGGGACCTGTGTGTCCAAACTTAACTAACTTATGAGTCCTCTGGTGAGTTTTGCTCCATAAAAGTCAACAGCAAGAGCAGTTAAATGAATATTGATAAAACAACTAACTCTTGGAGGTTTTCTGAAGACCATTTGTTTTGCCATTTCATTATTTTGTTTTGCCATTTCATTATTTGTTTGCTGTTCTACAAACTTGCAAGACGGCAAAAAGAATTTCTACATGAGACTTTCCTAAGTGCAAAAGGAAAAACAGCCTCAGAAAAACACAAGACTAATATATTTTCACTATAACATGTATTTAAACATTAGGAGCTCCAACCTCCTGCTTAACACAACTGAAATTTCAGCTGAGCTTCAAAAAAATTTACTTAAAGCCCAACTGTGTAAATAAGTTCTTCACTCTGCAGACACCAAACAGAGACTTGCTGCTGGCTGTGCAGTGGGTCCTGCTGGCTCCAGCAGTGGGGTGACACTGCCCTAATCCAGGTTTTCAGAAATGTGACAGCCAGCCATGCAGGGCAGAGGAGCCAGAGCATTCCAGGGCCTCACTTAACCCATGCACTCCTGGAACTTCACCGCTGGTTTAAACAATGTTTTATCGGGAAAGAGAGGAACTAAAGCGGTTTTGACTGCAACAACACTGCACACGTTTTCAGCAGAGACATATACAATGTCTCAGGTAGGAAGACTACCAGGAAGCCCAGAGGTAAAATGAAAACTGTTTACGTGGGAATGAAAGACTCCTGGCAACTACTATGCTTAACAAACCTTTTCTCTTCAATATTTAATTTCACTCAAGCTAATGATACATTTATGCATTAGGAGATACACTTACAAAGACACCACATCACGTTTTCAAATCACACACTAGACTTTAAATGCTTGTCTGCAAAACCGTAATAAAAATACTGTCAGAGAAAGGAGATTTCAAAGCAAGGTGTAACTCACAAAGTCGTCTCCGGAGTCTGCTCCCACAGACGTGATCGATTCCTTGCTGACAGACCTGGGCATGCGGGCATTTCCTCCGGGCCGGGGAGCCACCGCCGCCTCCTCCGCGATCTTCTTCTTCAATTTGGCAAACATTTTACTGCTCTACAGCCCTGAAATATCCAGGGCCTTTGGAAAGCCGCGACCGCCAACGTTCAATACGCTGACACTCGGGTCTAAAGCTTCCAAACGCAGAGACTGAATTCTGAGCCTCATGCACGGGTTTACTGCATCTCCAGCGCCACTGAAGCCCTCAAGGCCTGGCAGTACCTGCAAATCAAACAGAAATGGGTTCCACACCAAAAAATCCCACCGGCATGGATCATTTAAAGGGAACAGAAAGCCTTTTAACATCGCATCTGTTACAGCACGTTAAAAATCGGGTCTCCCGGAGCAGAATCCGTTAAAGCCCTGAACCAACGGCCCCAAACGGCGGCGGGGCCGGGGCCCGGGGAGCGGGCGGGTCCCCTCAGCCCGGCCCGGCCCGGCCCGGCCCACGGAGGCTGCTCTGCTGCGAGGCACCGAGGCCTGTCACCGCCGCTCCCCCGCGGCCTTGGCCCGGCTGCCCCCTCCTCTCCCGGTCCCCCGTCCCCTGGCTCCTCACCGCCCATGCCCGGCCGAGCCTCGCCGGTCCCGCGGCCGCCGCCGCTTCCCCGGACACCGCCGACCCGGAAGCGCCGCGCGGGGCGGAAGCGGCGCCGGCCCCGCTCCGCCCCCGGTCCGCCCTCCGACCGAGCTCCGCCCCCGGCCCCGGTCCGCCCTCCGACCGAGCTCCGCCCCCGGCCCCGCTCCGCCCTCCGACCGAGCTCCGCCCCCGGCCCCGCTCCGCCCTCCGACCGAGCTCCTCCCTCCCGCCAGCCGAGCTCCTCCCTCAGCGCCGCTCCGCCCTCAGCCCGAGCCCCGCCCCCTGACCGAGCTCCGCCCCCGCTCCTCCCGCTCCTCTCCCGGCCCGGCTCGTCCCTCAGCCCCGCTCCTCCCTCCCGCAGTCCCCGCCCGGAGCGGAGCAGGCGCCTCGGTACGAGCGTTTATCACAGTTTATTGACAGCACAGTCCGCCGGCGGGGCCGGGGCGGCGGCCGGGACAGGGACAGAGAACGGCTCGGACACTGCACAACCGCGAACACCGGGCGGGAGCGGCCCCAGCGCGGCGGGGACAAAAGCGAACGGAAATCTGCTCCAAAGTCTCTGTAAAAGGCGGTGACGGGCGGGACGCGGGGCTGGCGCCGGTCGGTGGTGCCCGGCCGGGGCGGGACAGGCGGCAGGGCCCGGCTCCATCGCGGTTCGCTCCTCCCCGCAGTGTCCAGCAGTAACAAACACGCTCCTTCCCTCCCCGAACGGCAGAGTCGCTTCTGGCATCACACAGCTTTGGCGATTACACATCCCTTGCAAAAAAGTCCATTTGCTCCAAAAAAAGTTTATTTATATATCTCTATATATTTTAAGGAAAATATCCGTTTTTACCAAAATACGATATACAGGCACACAGCTGTAAAATAACTTTAAACCAATTCACTATAAAATTACTTTTGGTAATAAATAATTTGATTCTCAGAGAGGCAAAACGCTCCGTGTGCCTCCGCAGCTGGGCTGCCCGAGGCACGGTCCCTCTGCATTCCCAGAACGCTCCCACCTGCGCTCCCCTCCTCGCTGGGCCGGGCCCAGGGCAGAAGCCACTTGTGCTTTTCAGCCTGCATGAGGCAGAATCCTGCTCCCAACAAACCAGTTCAATGGCAGAACCATCACCAACACGTGCCAAAGCCATCTGTGAGGGGGCAGATCCTCCCAGCAGGGTTTGCTCTGGAAGGAGGGCTGGTGAGATCTGTTCTGCTCGGGGGCTCCTGCAGGCCAGCCAGCTGTGCTGGGGTCTGCTCCCAGCGGGAATCAAACCAGGAACAAAACATCTGTGCGTGCCTCTGGGCACAATACAGAGACAGTCCTTAACCCCAAAAAATGCCAGATCAGAAATCCTGAACTAACTCTCCTCAGTCTTGGCAATGATTTAGACAGGAAAACAAAAAGTGGCTGTCTCTCCTAAATCTGAAGCAGTTATGTGTATGCTCTGCTCTAGTGAGCAGATCCCTATTGATCTTCAAAGCACCTGAATACATTTGGTCACAGATCAGTATTGCTCTAAAGTCCAACGTTACAAATACGGGAGAGCCCCTTCAGCAGTATCGGCTGCTCTGTCCAGTCTGACCTTACGAGGTGCACAGAGCAGTTTTCAGCTCTCTGTATTAATTTTTTCCCTTGCTCATGTAAGTGTTCCTGCCTGCAGAGCTCCCTCAGCCCCAGGAGCAGCCCCCAACAGCACCAGGAGTGAGTGAGGCTGCTGCTGCACCACTGACTGAGCTGCACTCACCGACAGTTACTGAGGAACTGAACACAGGTAAAGCTTTTACAAAAGAAACCTCAAGACAAAACACTTGTTCAGACAGATTCCAAGGTTTTTAGCTTTGGGAAGAGCAGACTTGCAGCACAGCATGGTTACAGGACACGGGAGGCAGTGAGGCAGGGGAGGTGCTTCCTAACTCAAGCCAGGGGTGGGCTATGGAACAGCACTTCCATCCCATCCTGAGGGGAGAAGCCTGACCAGAGACACTCAAATTGTAACTTCTGAAGATGATTAATTGAAGCCAGATTTCCTGTTGCCCTCATCTATTTCCTATGATCCTTTAAAGACATCTCTGCACATCCCCCTGGGGAACAGTCTTGAGGGGTTTAGTCAGTTATGACTTGACAGACATTATTTTGATGAACTACTCAAAGAAAGGTCCTGAAACTTCTCAAGAAAGCACTCCAGGGAGCAAGTCCTGTTTGTGCAGCTCACAGAAGGCAGTGCTCCATTTAGCTGGTGCACAAAGCAAAATGACACATCACATCCCAAGAGGAATGAAAAACCAAAGCATTAAAGACTCATAACCCTGCATTGCCCTGACACTGTTATTTTGAGAAGTCAAAGGGGAAAAAAAGGCAACAGCAGTAACTTTGGCAAGATGTTCCAAAGCCAATTTGAGCAGGAGCACAAACCTACTGTGGGAGCAGGATTCATCTGAGCACACCACATGCAGGGAGTAGGGAGCCAGGCAGGAGCAGTCCTGGAAGGACACAGCTGGTCCAGTTCACCTTGTCCTCTCAATGTTTTACATGCAGAATTCACCCCTTTAATTTGGCATTGCCTGGTGCTGGCAAGTCTTCTCCGCTAATATAAGCAATAAAGATACATGGAGAAAGGGAGAGCGAGACAAGAGGGAAGGCATCAGGCCCGAGAAGAAAAGGATTTGTTCTCTTCTCACTTAAAAATGGTTCAGTCTTTGCTTGGCTTCCACACTGAGGACTGCGAGATACAAAACCAGATTTTCTTCAGTACACACAAGCATACACCGAGAGGTACCTACGACCATAGCACAGAGCACACAGTAGCACAAGTTCAGAATGACTTAGTTCAAACAAGACAAGCTTTTACTTGGAGGGGAAAATATCAACATTTTCATATTGAATGCAGTTCTTTGGGTGGGAAAGAAGGGGCTGGCTCAAAATCCAAGAGCAGACACTCATCCTAGCTACAGCTAGAGCAGACAGAGGGTATGAGCCCTCTGCTTCCACAGTACAATTCCACACTCCTCCCAACACAACAGGAGTGAAATCTTTATCTTTGAACGTCCCAGCACTGGACCTTCTAACAAAGATCAGCGGGTAAGAGGAGAATTAGGAACCTCAAAAACTAGTTTTTCACTAGAATAGTCATTGCTGATAAGTTCAGCTTCTGAACTAATTTTTAAGGCCTATATTCTCCTCCTACATTTCAGCTTCTTCTTTTAAAAAGTGCATTCTTCTCTGATGAGATCTACCTTGGCAAAAAGCAAACAGAACTTCCTCGAAGGGCTGCAAATGGTAGAAGCCCCTCAGGTCACAAGCAGGGACTCCCCACTTCAGCCTAAACAAAGGTGAGGACCACCAAGGCTTTCCCAGTCAGTTCACGAGCAATGTCCCAGAGCTTCACCAGCCCACACGAGTGGAATCATCATCATCATCACTCCTATGCTTGGAAACAGCATACTCTTTTCTTTTCCATAGAGATGGAACCAAAAAAGGAATAGCTTCATCAAAGCAAAAGCTAAAGCAAAGCAAAAGCATTTGGTTGGAAGGCAGTGAGCTGGGGAAAACTCAATTCCCTTTTTCCATGCAAGCTGAACGCTGCTGGTAGAGGAACAGCAGGCAGGGCAACAGATAACCTGCCTCACTTGCTGCTGCATCAAAGGCTTCCTGCATCTTTAGCCTCCACATACAATCCCACGTTTTAGCAACTGGGGGCCTCCTACCAGGCAGGATCAGCTTCACAGTAATACATGGATCTTATCACTGTAACACATACAGGGATACCCATTCCCTTGGCTAACTGAGGGCTCCTGCACCTGGAATCAGTTATCAATTACTTCAAGGCCCAAGGGTAAGTCCCTGGAAACAGCAAATTACAGTGGCAGAAGAGCCATGACCTTTAGTACAACCACAAATGATCTGCAGCACCTTGTGGCTTCCACCCAACATGGCGTATGTGTGTATATATAAATTTTGTATATAGACATCGTAGTGGTTCATTCTTTTTAATACATATACAAGTACCTGTACATAAATACATATTTACAATTTACACCAGGCAGTAGATGCATGTGTACTGTACATACACACACAAACGCCGAGCACACACATGCACACACCAACACACACACTCGTCACAACAGACTCCACAGCCTGGCAAAGGAAGTCCTGCCAGAGTCCAAAGAGCAGCACCAAGGGGGGGTCTCAATGTACCAGCTTCACGACTGCTTAGGACAAACAAAGCATTCACAGGATTTTGTACACTTGGGAAATAAAGAATGGATGGTGCAAGCTTCAGCCCAGCTACAAAGAACCTTCATGCAAACTCCCCAGCTACACTGCAGCGTCCCTGCTGTTCCACACTGTGCTCCCTCAGCTGAATGGATCCACCAGGCTGCTCTGGCTGACCACACCACACCCTGGCTGATGCTCTGCACCCAGGACTGCCATGACCCTGCAACAGTCACCAAGTTCTGCTCTGTTTCCACCTAAGCACAGAGGCACGGCTGGGGTTAAACAAAAAGTACCAATTGGACTTGTCCTCTCACTTCTAGCAGCCCACAGAACAACAGTGACAATTGACTTTTCCATTTAATAGTTTAAAGTATCTCCATTCCCTCATCCTTGCTCCCCCTGCACTGCCAGAGCTCCTCCAGCTCTTCAGGGCAGGCAGAGCAGTCCCAAATGAGGCAGCCAGCCCTCTTCCAGCAGCCACGAGAGCCTTCTGCAGCCAGCCCCTTCCCAAAGGTCCTCCTGCAGACACCCATCCAGCCGAGCTCTCGGCTGGGGAGTGATGGTGCTGCCAAGTTCCAGCCCCTGGCTGCTGCAGAGGGCAGGGCTGAGCATGGGGGGCATGCAAAACATCCGGGGGGCTCTGGCAGCTCCCAGCTGGCCTCACGTGCAAGGGAACATCAGCACCTCTCTGGGGCTGTGACAGCAGGGTCACACACACGAGGGACAGGCCCAGCGCTGTGCAGGGCATGCTCTCAGCTCTGCCAGGGACTGCTCATGCTGTGGGAGCCACACACTCCATCCACACACCTGCTGGAAATGCTGGAAATTCCTAACAGTGCCTCAAACTGAAGAATGCCCCCTCCTGCTGTGGCAGGATGCCCCACATGCCAGTGAGAGGTGGGGGCTGACCTGCAGGGTTTGCAGTTGGTTCACTATTGACCCCCTGCCCAGCCAGGTCCTTGGCCAGCAGTACACAGCTCAAACAGAAAACTGCTGCATCAAACTTATAGGGAGCATTAAGTATCTTTACAAATTCACTTCAAAACACTGCTCCAAATGCAGCTTAATTGCCCACAGTTTTGTTTCCTCGCTTGCCTAAGACTGAAAAAATATATTTGTTATGAAGGAATCTGTGTTATTGCTATTGTTGGTTTGCACTGTGTGGTTCCATCTTTACCATTTCAAATCCAGACTCTTTGGGGATAAAATATTGGGTTTTTTCTGTTGCTTTTTTTCTTTCCAATTTCTTAAAATTGTATAAAAATAAAGGATTTCCACAAATGTGGGCTAAAGGTAACCAATAATACTTCTATGCTTAGGATCAGCTGTTGGAAATGTGGTTGACAGCCACAAGACCAGAAATAAACCTCTTGTGATTCTTTAGTTTAACATTTAAAAGACATGAAAACTTCTGCTTATAAAATTGACCCCATACAGAATGGAACAGCTCAACTAACAGCTGTTTATTATTACTTTTTAAAATAATGGTCCTAAATTTAAAAATAAAATCAAGTACTTCCTTTTATGATTTTCACATTATAAAACTGCACCATTCAAAATCTGTGGCCAGGGAATCCCCTTTGCAATAAGACAGTTTCTTTTAATAGTCATCGAGTGTGTTTTCCAGGAAAACATTCCTAACATCCAGAATGGAAGCCAGCTCCAAAATGTGCTTTTGGAGGTGAGGGTTCTCCACCGTTTCATCTCGTGGCAGCTGAGGATAAGATTCAGGATAATTTCGAGTCTCCTGCTAGATGACAGTGAAAACAAAGAGAATCAGACACTCATTTCTTTCACACCCTCTAGGAAGAAGACTGCAAAAGGCCAATTTCACCCTAATCTATTCAGTATGGCAGAGAGACAAAAAACATTCTAGAATTTTCAGTTTTCTCTTTCCATTGATTCAGAGATGGTCACAGTGGCAATACAAATGCCTGTTCATCTCAGATAGTTATTGGTATGTTCTCTGAGGCTTTGCAGGAAAAAAAAATTAAACCACTAAAAGAGACAAAAAATATTCACCTCTACTTACCCACTAGGCTGGAGTTCATTTCTTGAAATTACAGACATGTAAGCATCTCCAGTGGGAGATTCATCTCATCCTAAAACAAATATCTAAGACACTGGGGGCAAATCTCTCCCCACTGACACAGACCTGCTTCTTTTCCCTGGTATCAGAGCAGCTCAGGTAGCTGACTTTGGCCTGGAGAGCTGCTGGACATCTGCAGTTCCACAACTGAATACTGCATCTTTCAATGCTCCAGTCCCATGTTTCCCTGCAGTACTTAAAATGGAGCAGGCAGTTTATATGCCAACACTCACATAAAATGGTGTAGATTCAGAGCAGACTTCTCTGCTGGCACAGCTTTAACCAACAGGGAGGCAAAAATACCATCTTCCTATTTAGTGTATTCATTTACACTTCAAAGACCTTTCAAAACCCATTCACATGAACACATTCCAGAAATAATGACCCACTCCTCTCCACTTCCCCTTATATTCTTGCTCTATACCTATTTGGTTGTGTAGAAATAATAATCTCAAGTTATAAAGAGGAATTTTTCTAGCAGACAAGGCTGTCCAGAGTGACATAATTGAACCGGAGTGTGCCTGCTGTGTTATGTGCAGGATGAGGCTCCTGCAAGCCAACAAAGGCACAGCCTCAGTGCAAGCTGCAGGAGCAGCATGTGAGCATCAGCCCCTTTCTGAGGTCACCTGGCCCTCCCACCTGAGCAGGGCAGCTCTGCAGCTCCCACAAAGGCACACACATCCCTGCGTACCCGGAAGATTTTGTGCATCCTCATCGTAGCCGAACAGAAGATAAATCTTGTGAGAAGCAAGCGAAGGAACTCATCCCCAAAAAACTGAAGGAAGGACTGATCTGTAGAGAAGGCAAAGAAAGCCCATTTAGAAAGGCTCAGAGCCCCCGAGAGGCTGGGCTGGGCCTGGCCAGGCCGTACCTATGGAGCGGGAGTGGGTCAGCAGCTGGGCAATGTCCCGGTTGATTTTCCGGAGGTAATCCTGACACTTCTCCCACAATCCTCGGCGCATGCTTGATAATCCAGAGACAAACAGGAATGCCATTAAGGGATTGTTCAGAAAGAGTGTGAAGAGGCTACCCCGCTGAGACTGATCTAAAAGGAAAAATAAATCAATAGACAAAGGGATACATTTGGCACATGAAACAGAAACGCTGTCCCTGCCACACAACGAAGCCGCTCACCCGCTAAATTCCGTCACAGAGGAGCTACTCCTGGGTGTTAGTTACACCTTCCCTCGTGCAGGCCTGATCCCTGGCTGGCAATAAAGGCTTGCTGGAGACATGCATTAACAGCAAGGCACCTAAACTGGCTCTGCTCCCTTTCTGGAAGCAATAATGCTGCCCAGAGCTGTAACACCCACCGTCACCCACGCTGGGCTGGCCATGCCTCAGTGTCCCTGCAGGACAGCCTTTGCTCCAGCCCTTGCTGGAGCCAGAAATGTCACCAGCATGGGAACAAATCATTTATCACATACACTAGCTAAACTTTATCATACTACTTCAGGGACTGGCAACCTGATTTAGGGGTTACACAGTAGTGGAAAGCTGCCTTTTCCTGAGGAATCCACGTTCTGTTTGGGACAGATACAGGAACTGCAGCTTGTTGGGAAATGCAATACTGCACATACCTTGCAATGCTTTTGGATATGCTGTTGGAGAAAGCAAGCACACCAATGGCTGTCCAAATAAGTTTGTGAAATTCTGTAACAGATAAGAATGTTGAAGTATTGATGGTCACTTTGCTTGCCTTGAATATTCAGCAAGTCAAGGGTACAAATCATATTAATGACAGAAGACATTAATGCCCCTCACACAGCTCAGCATTGGCAATGAGCCTGACAAATTCACTTACTCAGAGATCACAGCGCAGAAGGAATATAACCAACTACATTTTAAATTAATTACAATTCTCTCATTTCATTGCTACTGATGGCAGACACTAATTTCATGGAAAAATGGCTTTCAGTAGTAACACATTACTTGAAAAAAAAATCGTGTTCTGCAGTAAAAGTGAAAGCAATTTGATTTAATATTTTCCCTCAACACCAACTGAACTGCCCAGTCAAAACATTTCTTTGCCCTTTTCCTTCTAGCAGGAGGAGCTATGTCTGATGAAACAGGAGGGCCCAGAGAAAAGTTTTAAAATTTCCTTTAAAGCAAGTATGTCACAACCTGGGAAAAAACCCAAAAACCATGCAAACAACCTCATTAGCTGTCACCAGAAGAGCTTTCTTCAACTGAAGGCTTGCAAAGCTATAGAAAATGTGATTGTGCCTGCATCCTTTCAGAGCACAGACTCAAACCCTGCCTCCAGAGCATACGAGTGCCACACACATCTGCAGATCAGATTCTTAAAACTGCAGTTTATAAGTGTAAGACATACAACACCACAAGTATTTGCTTGTGAAGAATCCTCAAAAAGTTATTTTTGAGGATTCCTTTTGGCATCTGCATAATTCAAATGAACTTTCCCTTCCAGGCAGTATATTTCGGTTATATTAGTTTTACAGTTAATTTGATTTAATCTGCTAAATACTAGAGACAGAAATCTAGTCTAATCAAAATAAAACATTTCCCATCTCTGACAGAGTGCTGAGTAGTGCTAGAAACCCTTCTAGCTGGATACTAAGGTTTGGTCTCTAAGGAGGAAACAAAGACAACTCCCTTGCAGACAGTAACAACAGGTCAGCCCAGAATTGGTGAGAGAAACATTTCAGCCTCCAGGAGCACCCCAGACACGGCTGGTTTGAAGTGTACACACTGGCAAGGTTTTACCCTCTCCAGTAACTCATGTTCTCAGTACCAGGAGCAGGCTGCCCAGTTTAATGAATTCCATGTGTGTCGCTCAGCTCCAGAGCAGAGCAGCCAGGCCAGCAGAGGGAACAGCCCTGCAGCCCCACAGAGCACCTGGGTCACCTGTGGGTGTCAGGCTCTGGCTCAGACACTCTGCACTCTGCCCCAGCAGGGGTTTAGCCAGGAGAACCTGCCCTGCAACCCAGATGTTGACAGGAGGCCTGGGTATGGAATGCCCTACCCCTCAGTGCATGGACAACTCCAAAAAGGATAAACCGCATTTTGTTTCAAATTTGACTGGATTTTTACTTCAGTGCTCAAGGTTTCCAACAGAAGTATTGCTGATTTTTACAATGCATGTCATGTGCATCTCCTTCCAAGAAAGAACTGCCCATCATTTCCAAAAGAAGTCACTTCACATTTAAGCTTTGCTAAGCTGAGTATTTATACCATATCACTGACAGAGGCCTTGCATTCCCACTGGCTGGAGGTTTTGGTTTGGTTTGGTTTTAAAACCTTGCATTTTACCATGATCCTAGACAACCACAGCTACAGGAAGATATTGATTTAAAAATATTATTTCATCCACATATGCAGTGGTAACCTTCAAGAACACACAGACAGCTATATTTAAATGGAAGTGTTAAAAAAAAATTCACGGCTTTCAGTAGATATGCTCGATTTGCAGTTATCTTCCACTTTCAGCTAAATATACAGGGGAGGAAGCTGTTCAAGTGCTGCTGATTTGACAAACTGGCAAGTCACTTCCTAGCAGGACTTACTTTCAGTCATCACCATTTAGGTCCTGCAGAGAGAGGGAGAGGACGGGGATGCGTGCAGGAGAGCAGGGACGGGCTGCAGAAAAGGATGTGTGAGCATTTGCTGTTCCTGCTGCTACTGCTGGCAGTGACATTTAAATGTCAGGATAGCTCCTGTCCTATCAGGGAGGATCAGAGCAGCCACGGGGAAAAAAGCCAGTACTGACTTCAGTTCCTCACACAGCTGCTCTTTGCTCATGCAGCACTGGAGCCCCCAGACACCTCCCAGCCCACGGGGGACAGTCCCAGGACAGCTCTGCCAGGGCTCTCTGGGGACAAGGACCCCAGCACAACCACAGGCAGGAGTGTGCAGGGCTGGAACACTGACCTTGAGAGCTCTGCCATGAACCTTCACTGGAAAACAACACCAGACACCCAAACCAGTCCCCTGACACGCCTGCCTGTGCTCAGTGGCAAGAGATGGGGAAGGTGAATGTCACTTCTGAAATGCTGAACATATTTCTTTTTAGGTGCCTTGCACTTGTGCCCACACTGTTCTGATCTGGGTCAGTACTCCTAGCAGCCACTTCTATAATCCTGTCCTGAAATACTTCCCAAGCTCACATTTCTGCGCTCCTTCCACACAAGACAGAGCTGGATGCTCTCCACCAGCTGTGCTGAACAGACTGCTGGGTTTGACACCCCTGCCAGCTCACTGCAGAACAATGAAAAGAAACTCAATGGAGGTTACAGAGTTGCCTACTGTGCACCCAAAAAACAAAGAAAACGGAATTATCAAATTTAAATGCAATACAAAAAGCAAATTCTACTGTAAGCCTTTGGGATTATTCTCACAGACCTACAAATCTACGTGTGGAAATCCATTGCCCCAAAGAGGTTCATTGCTCTAAGCTTTACACAGAACCCCAATCTGTCCAGAGCTGGAATCCTTTGCTCTCTTACAGAGCTGATCCATTTGACATCTTCTAACAATTCTATTAGAGAGGAAGGTGGTACAAAAACCAAAACCAAACCAAGAACCCAACACAAGCCATACCTTTTATCCCTGAAAGAAAACCAATCCTCCTGATGTTATACTGGAATGAATGCCAGGAAAGAGCATAGGGAAATAAATCCTTTCCAAATGCTCACTTTCTCAGGAAGACAAGTAAATCACTCTAACTGTGTTTCCCTCCATTTAAATGGGGAAGAGAATTCAAGAAAAAAGCGGATTTGTTCTGAAACCAGTGCAGCGAATTTAAATAAAGTGGTGTTTAAAAACCCCTCTGAGATACATTTACGCTACAACAAACCAAAGAGCCAACAGAGAGGTCAGATCATTATCTGGCTGTCGGGCAGGAGTTCCCTGGCTCATTTCAGAACTACCCTGACTCACACTGACCACTGATTTAGTACCTCTCCTTGGCCAGCACATGCCTTCAAAGCAAGCAGCACAGCCTGTGGACACTGAGCAAGGCACACGCTCCTCTGGCCACTAGACGTCCCTGTTCCTCCTCCGAAATGCAGCTGTGGATGTTCCCTCCCTCCCTGCACATAATGGAGCTATAAAAAGGCACACAGAAGAAGTGGCACTTTCCCCAGATATAGCACATTCTTATTACCCCATTCATGAATGAAATACATGTGTAATACTCTCCAGATTCAACTGGCCACCATGAGTGCAATGCCTGCTTCTGCATTACCCGAACTGCAGATTCCCAGAGGTGATTTGGCATGGAGCAATTCTACTGTAAGTCCAGAACACCCTAGGAAGGAGGCTCAGTGTCCAAGCAAACACCACTCTACAGTAACACTGGATGCTAATTTGAGGCTTGTTACTTCCTTGGTTCAGACACTTTTCAGACACAGACACCCCGTGTTTTTTAAGATCAGGCTCAATGCTTTGACTCCTTTCTGTTGCTTAAAAGCAACTGAATGTTGGATGACTGGAAAAAAGAAAAGCACATTAGTTATCTCCCTCCCCCATGCACACACACCGAGATTTGTCTTTGGTATAAAACAAAAGTAAACCTCCCACCAGAGACCTTGGAAATCTTGAACCTTTTTTCCCTCCAGGAGGATTTATTATTTTCCAATGAGCGGCTGTTCATGTGCTTCTCCTTCTTGTTCCTATTCATAGGGTCAGATCCTGACTAGCATGCACAACCTCAAAAGAAAAGAAAGACTGAATACAAACTGTTTAAAAAATAGCCTGTTAAAAGTGTAAGCTAACTAGGGGTTGGCACTGTATCCTACCACAGGAGGAACAGCCTCCAAGGGCCTTACCTTGTAGGCGACGCTGTTGGAAGAATCCACGATGATGAACAGGGGCTTTCTGGTGAAAGGGTACAGATCTCCAGGGTGAAGGCTGCAAAGGAAAGGGACCCCTCAGAGCACCACAACAGCTGCACAGCTGACACTGCACAAGGGTCTCAGCCACAGAGCTGCCCAGAGCCAGATAAAAAGCAGACAGATTTCCCATGCTGCAGTCCCCAGATTCATCCTCAGAGAGCAGCTGCACTATTGTCTATATTTGTCTATAATACGGGCTGTGGGACTTCTCTTTAGTTCAAGAGAGAGTTAACTTCTTCAGAAGTCATCCACCACTGATCTGAAGTTTGTCAGTAATTAAGAACTCATACCAGCTTACCTAAGTAAGGCTGAAGTGCTTAAATGATCAATTAAAGCTGCTCATTCACTTCTGAGTGTTCAAGCCAATCCCTGCTATGATGTCCCGCACTGAGGAGCCCGAACTCCAGAGGTGCTGATGCATTTCCCCTGTTGCAGACAAGCTGCTGTGGCCTTGCAGGCTGCAGCACTCACCAGTGCATCTCCTTGTAGGCCTGGTTGCGCTTGTGCAGGGCGTCCCCGTTGATGATGTCGCGGTTGCTGTTGGTCAGCACTCCCCCGAAATCGTAGGGACCTGCCCGGGGAAAGGGAGCTCAAATCAGCAGGGGCAGCTCACCCTGCTGGACATCAACTGGCTACAGGACAGGGAGGAAGCCACAACAAACCCCAGAAAACTAAGGGAATCTGAACTGCTGCAGCTGTAAGGAGGGGAGAGAGGAATGTGGAGACTTCCCTAACTGCGTATTCCTTTTCATGCTTTTTTAGAAATTTCAGCATCTATCAAAGAGAAGCAAGGAATGCAATTTCATAACTTGTAATTTAATTATTCACTATTAACCCATAAATTAATGCAAATTATCCCAATATTGGCTCTTGTTACACCATAGAGATAAAAGATTAAAACCCCTTACATGGCTGATACAGGAAAATCAATACCTTTGTAGAATTACTGCATGAGTTTCCAGATTCACAATTTGATCAAAAAATAAGGTTAAATTAATAAAAAAGACTAGAAATACTAATATCATTTGCAGTTCTAATACTGCAAAGGGGAGAAGAGAGAACTCAGAGAATGACAAAGGGACAAAACAGCTTTAACCAGATTTCAAATCTGTATCAAAGGTATTTCAAGATTTCAAAGTTGGAATTCACAATTTTCACATACACACGCCCTGGACATGTGTTCCCACTGTAAGCTGAATATTCTGTTAAATTTGCAAAACTGAGCTACCCCCTGAATGTCTGATGGAGAGCAAACACAAAAGCAATGGCTATAAAAATATCAAATCCCACAAGATACCAAGAAATATTTCTGCCATTGGTATGGGTATGAAATGTCACTAACTTTAGCAAAATAAAGTACAAGGGTTTCCTCATTCTGTCATACATTTGCAGACTTGGCTGACCCACATTTGGCCACCAAATGCAATTTTTTCAGGTTTGGATACAAGGCACCTTTCCATTTAAGGGAAGCTTTGGGGATACAAAATCAGGAACAGGACAAACATTAATTTAGCACTGTTACAAACACCTCACATGGTCTGCCAAACACACGGCCTGCAGGCAATGCACAGTGCAACTTGCAGCTGCTCTCCCCTTTAATAAGGCAGAACTGTGTGCAGGCCACACCACCTTATTAAAGGAATGCAGCTGTGATGGGTTCCGTGGTGAGGCTGCTCCGCAGCTGGCTGAGCCTCGATGCCTCTGCCACAAGCTCTTAAGCTGAAACAACACATGCAGAGAGGGGCACACACCACAGGCCTCAGAGGACACACTGCAGTTAGGACCTATCACCAAGCTGCAGCAAGAAGTAAAATGTTAAAAGCATTTTTAAAAAATCACTGCCGCTGTCCAAAGCTGACAGGGATTTTCTTTTTTCTTTTAACATTTTGAGAGCTCTATAAATCATGCACAGGGGTGGACAAAGCATGCATCTTATAAAGGAATGCAAGTCTCAAACAGATGAGGTTTTTTATAATATTTAGGATGTTAAAAAATTATTTTGACTTTTTTCTGGAATTAATAAACAGATCTTTGGACCGTGTTTACTTCAGCCAACCAGTTTTCAGCTTTTATATTGCAGCTGCATCCAAATATTCTGCTAGATTGAAAAGAACAGGAGGGTGAGGTGAGGGGAATTGTTAAAAATCATGAGAAGGGCTTGAATTGTCAGGTTAATGAGCGTGCAAATAGACCAGTCCCTGCAGCTGCTTGAGTCCTTCCACCACCCACATCCTGGCCACACGTTCTCCTGTGCTGGGCATTGGAAAGATCAGAGTGCCATGGAGCCATTTTATGAACTTTGTGCTGATGCATCAACTGAGCCACGTGGTCTTCAAAATTGGGAGGCTTTTAATACTTCAGATGCATCAAAACCTGGATGTGTCCTTTGAAAAGTTCTCAGGCTAATGCACACTAATTAAAACACAAAGATTGTATTATTGTTTGTGGAAAATAAAGGCTATCTTACTAAGCAGACAGGAGAATCGAATTGACTTGTCTTTTTAAAGGAGCTTTGTGACATCATTCTTGGTCACTTGTCCTGGAACATCAGGAGAATTCAAGCCCTGTTCATGACAGGGAGCATTCCTTTATTGTACCTTCACTATCCGAACGACCTGATGGGAACACGCCCGTGGCAGACAGGTAAATCAGCAGCACGCTGTTGGCAGGCAGCTCCTGCAATGCAAACAGGGGCCCAGGGCCAGGGGAGAAAGGTACAAGTTTATTTTAGTACTCAATCATCACCTCCATAAACACACTGTCATTACAATTGTGCTACTCCTGCTCTGGCTCCCCCCTCTCTGCTCCTGGTGCACGGACTGGCCCTGCCCCAGCACAGACACCCCTTCCAACTGACCAAAAGTGTCACTGATGAAATGTCTCAACTTGTCTCCACACAAACCTCCAGGCTGGTACCAGAGCTCCAGCAGCACTGACAAAGCACCTGCTCCACACAGACTCCTTCACTATCTATGCAGATCTGAGGCTCTCCAAGATATGGAACCCAAAAGCTGCCAAGATCCACACAGAGCCCAACTCCCAAACAATGCACAAGGGAAGCTTTGTTTACAGTTTGAGTGGGATACAGGACTGGAGATTCAGCAGCTGTACAGTGCTCGAGAGCAGCAATCTCCTGATACACCTCCCCCATTTTGGTTCGGGCTTGGCATGATATAAAATGAGAGAATACTCTTAAGATTTTTCTATTCTCCAGATCAGTGGAGATCCACATTTCATTCAGTGTCACAAACACTCCTGGATATTTTTGATTACAAATAAATTCAGTGATTTCACAAACCTTAAATGATGCTGCTAAAAATGTATATAGCTGGCTAAAAGTTGGTTTATAAAGCAGGTATTTATGGGGGTTTTCCCGCCTGGCTGGTTTCTCTGTTGACTCCTGTTAAAAGAAAGAAACAAAATCCTAATCAAAAAAACCCAACAACCAGATATTATCAAAGCAGTCTCATAACCCTCTAAATTTCTATTTATTAGAATGTTCCAACACACTACCCATACAAATGGTCTGCCCATTCTGCATTTCCTACTACATAGGAAAGCAGGATGCAAACCACAGTATTCAAACCATAACTTTGTATTATCCCTCAGTGAAATTTGTAAACTAAATCTTTCTTACTGTCTCAAGTATCACCCAAGAAATGAGTGACAAAATTCACACTTCATCTCAATTAAATAAATGAAAAATCTCCATATTTTCTTTTGGCCCCAGATAGAAGACTTGTTACTTTCTCTGAAGGGGACATTAACTTTCAGAGGACTCAGTAATCTGATGAATCCATGGGTTTGAGCTACTCTTCACTAATTTCTAGTGGAAGTTACACCACCTTTACTAACCTGCTCTGCACAGTGGCAATACTGAAGGAGTAGACTACTTAAAAGCAATCAACCAACAAAACACCCAGTTAAGATGTGCTGCCAGGTTTGTCTGAAGTGGAACTGACCTGCATTCCGGGTTTGTTCATTTGAGATGCCAAGTTCATGGGTTCCCTCTCCAGAGCCTGCAGCATCCGGAACATGTCGATTGTCAGTTCACTGAACTTGACCTGCAGGAGAGGCACACAGTTCATTCTGCCAGATACACATTAAACAGAATTGCTCTGGAATTATGCAGCTGAGAGACTGCACTGCACACCAGAGAGGCCATTCTCTCTCAGGGATCTGTCAGTGTCATCTTTGAATCTCTGAAGAGCTGTGAATGACTTCTACAAGAGCTCACAGAAGACAAAGTCTATTTGTTACTGATCTACCACTGCACTGCAGACCCCTGCTTCCAAATTACAGGCTTCCCTGGGATGTGGACTAATCAAGTGCTGAAATAGCTATGTACTATGAATTCAGACAAAATCTGACAAAGACAGATGAAGCTGTAGTTTAAAAATAACTCCCTTGCTTACCTGAAAAGAGCTCAGAGAGAAGCCAAGAAATTTGTACAACTTCACTATCATTATCATCTAAAAACAGAACCTAGAATGTCTTTTGAAAACCTCTTCCTGTTGCCACTGAAGTTGCAACAAGCTGGAGTGAGTCATATGAAAGCTCAAGTCAAGCTTTTTCTAGAGGTATCTTAGAGGTCTCCCATGCTCAAATGTTGTTACAAATAATCCAGTATAAGAAAATCAATTGTGTCTACTTAACTGACAAGTTGAATATAAACAATAAGAGGTCAGTACCACAGATCTAATATCTAACATTTCATTTTTAGGTCTTATTTCTGTGAACCCTCTTCCTCTTGCTACCACTGCAACCATCACAATAAAATATTTCAGTGTTCTCCTCTGTTGGAATCTCTGTTGTATGATCAGAAGGGATGTCACAGGGGGGACTCCAAGGATGCAAAGCCAGGTGCCCAGAATTTCCTTTACCTGGTTGTTGCAGTTCCCAATAATGAGCGCATCTGCAAGAGCAAGCTGTCCCACTATCATCCCCTGCTCCAGCAACGGAGCTCCCGTCTCAGAAAGCCTGTTAGAGGTGATTACAATGGTGTTGTCATCATTTAAAACCATGACAGGGTCTGCCTAAAAAAAGCAACCAGAATAAATCAAGAATTCAGGAAAGCATACAGATTTGCAGTCAGAGAGAAGTCCGCAGGTCTCGGCACTTACAATAAACATCTCACAAATGAGGCAGATTTTTTAAATTACTTTGCCACACGTGTATTTGTATATTTGTATGCAGGCTAGAGAGTAAAGCCTTCCCAGCTGGAAAAGCAAGGTTCTTAGGGACTGCAAGAAATACATGAAGCACATGACAAGCACATGAAGGTACAGCAGTGAGAAAAGCGTGCTGCCTTCAATGACATGGACTCTGCTTCAGCTTTGCTGTATCTGAGGAGTCAAATGTCATCAACAGCCTTACAAATTCATGCAGAATAAACTACATATTCCTACAGTCATAATAATTTTAGTTTGCCTATTTTAGCTTGCTTTCCCTTCGTAGAAAAGAATAGCTAAGGAGGAGAGTGAATGATAATGGTGCCACCCATTCTGGCAATATTTAAATATTCCTGTGAACACGTGTCAGTGATTCATGGGACAGGCATACTGCCCCTGCACCGGCACACCTGCTTCCCTCACAAATGTGGTGATACACAACACTTCCATCAACAAGACAGAAACTCTGAAACAACTAGAGGGGATGCTATTCTCACCTCAATAAATGCTGCCACTTCCTGAAGAACCAGGTTCCACTCCACCTGATCCTCAGTATTGAAACGATGCGTGTAGTCTTCAATTTCATCTGACAGCTCCTGAAGTAAACAGTTCAGAGACAGACACAGTCACTCCTAAAACCAGACTTTACCAGGCAGTCAGTAACCTTACATTTGGTTAGCTGTGCTGGCCTTTAAGAATAATAAATAAATAAATTCCTTGAGAACATATGCAGCACACCCCTGACTAACATGCCAGCCAAAACGCGCTCGTTCAGCAGACAGAGTGCCAATGCTACACTGAGTTCTGGCAATGCAAATTGTCTTTTACGTAGGTCCAAATGCAAAGAATATCTGGAGTTAAGTATAATTATCCCACTCACAGCTATGTCACCGGTTATTACCATAAGCTATGGATACCAGGGACTCAGATTTCAGCCTGCAAGTAACTTTAAATACCTTGAGGAAGGGGATGGTGTGGCTGGTTTAGCTGTGCTAAGCAAAGCCTGCAGTTCAGGGGAGCTGTGACACACACAGCAATGCAACCTACACAAAGCTGTCAGGCCCAGGAACTGCTTGAAGCGAGGTTGTCAGAGGGCTGGGAAGCATATGCTGTGGGGAGCAGCCTGCTGTTCCTCTGCTGCACTTCCAGGGCACCTCCCTGTCTGGGCTGCAGCTTCTGGAACATTTTTACTTGCTGTTCATTCAAACAATGCAACCAAATCATTTGATCCTCAAGTGTCATTATTAAATGTCTGAATGACAGAAGGTATTCCCTGTGTTGGATGTCAGACAGACTAGAGAAGCAAGGATCAGCAGCCTCCCACCCCTCAGCACCTTTGTCCTGATTCCAGCATACCTTCACAAGGTCCTTTACAACATCCATCTTGTTGAGCAGGAGACAAACCACTATGAACCTTGCATAGTAACGTAGCTTCTTAACCACTAGTTCAGGCCTAGACACAACAACAAAAACATCACAGCCAAAACTGAGATTAAAATAGAACAGAGGCAGGTAGCAGGAGTAAGGGAGAGGAGGAGTTTAAGACCACAGCAGGGCTGAAGAGTTGCAGATTAAGAGTTCTGACTGAACTCATGTGGTGATGAATAGCCACCTGGCTGCTTGGAGGTTCAGTTAAAATTGAGTACAGGGACATAAAAAATAATTTAAGAAAGCAACAGCCTCCCTACTTGACAGGAGCATGGGAGTCAGATATCATGGCAGGCTGTTCAAACCTTGCTGTACTGCAGCGTGAGCTGCTGCTCCCCTGAAAGGCCTGATGAGAATCACACAGATTCCTCTGCTCCAGCCCAGCTGACCCATCTTCCACCCACAGCATTCTAGCTCCCAGCACTGGTACCACTCAGGATTTAAAATTACAAAATTTTGGGGCTAATAGCTTTCTATCTAGAACCAGGTAACAAAGTATTCTTCCAGTCATACAGCAAAGCTCTTATTTATCCTGAATTTTTCAATAGTGGCAGAAGGATTAAAAAAAACTTCCTTCAACAACATGGATTTTATCCTAGTTATGCTCCTACAGTTTATAGCTCCTTGCTGCTTCCACATACCTCTCTAGTCTTGAAAAAACAAGGGCTTCCATCCAGACATACCTGTCTTCTTTGTTGACTTGGGAGTAGTAGGACCTCTGCCTGATGGCTGAGTAGAAGGAGAACGCCTCGTTGAGATAGCTGGTCTCAGAGGTGCGCAGGCTGCGGGGAACAGGGCGTCAGCTCACTGCCTCACAGCAAAGAAACCACAGCAAACCTCCCTTCCTGCCCCTCAGCCGGCCTGTGCCTCCCTGCACAGCTCCCTCCTCAAGTGCCAGCCCAGGAGAGCCAGACTCTCACTGTGGGATGTGTCAGAGCTTGGATCCCATTTCAGAATCAATCAGAGCTGCCCATCCTGCACCACACATACGGGTGATGGGGTCACTGAATGGTGTTAAGTTCCCAAACTTGTAAATCACATTTTCCCACAACATTCCAATGCAGCACATGTGGAAGACCCTTTGGAGGCAGGAGAGAAGTCCTTGGGCAGTAGCAGTGGCACCAGGCTCACAGGGGCCCTTCCCTGCAGCACCCCATGCAGTCCCCAGGGCCCTCATTCACAAACTGGCATCATGACCAGCCCAGTCACTGATTCCTCCTGACTGGGCATCCAGGCATTTGGCATGCAGCTGCCACTAACCCTGCATTGCCCACTGAATCCTCTTCTGTGCTTACTTACTAATAATGGTAATAGAGCTGCCCAATCTTGGAAGCAATTTCCCCAATTTGCCACCTCTTCAACCCATACCGATTGTCCAATACTTGTCTATGTCGCAAGAGAGAAAAGAAAGATTAAAAGGATTCCCAAATTTCCCAGAACATCCCACCAGACAAGACAAAGAGCCACTGCAGGGCCAAATTCAGCTTTCATTACTGGTGCAGCATTGCCAGCAGCAGCCCCACAGAGCCAGCAGCACACACACCCCACAAGAAGGGCCGTTTATCTTGCATAAACTTGCCAGAGCCAGACGTAAGTGTGTTGCACAAAATACACACAACAAAAGGTCACCACTTCCCAGGAGAACATTCAGACTATGCAGCCAGAGGAAGGTGTGAAGGATCAGAGCCCACGCTGCAGCAAGAGACTTCACACCATTCCAGATCCTGCTCTGCAGAATCCATCACCTCCTCAGTAAGAAATTAAAGCACCACACACTCAGGTAGAGCAAAAGGGTTTGTTAAAAAGTCCCACTGAACACTCTGCAACATTTTAATTCAATAGACTGTGAGCACTGCGGGAAGCTGCTGTTCCCTCCCTTCATGCTTGAACAACACAGTGAAATCTCAATCTTAGCTGGGGCTCTGGGCATTCCAGAGATTAAAGCTGCACTTAAACCCACACAACACATCTGCCTACAACATTTCCTTACCGGTGCTGCTGTTGGAACTTCCAGAGTTTGGTGTAAACATCAAATGTTCGCCCAAAATAGGATTGCCACTGCTTCTGCCCATACTGAGGTAAATCCCTGCAAGAGACAGTGACAAAAGCAGAATTAGGAAGCAGAATCCAGTCAGCCCAACACAACAGGAGCACGTTTGTGTCAAAGTCAGAACTGATTTGTCCAGGATTCATTCACATACTTTAGAATCCTGCCTGCACCCAGAACTACAAGAACTATGATTGACAGTTTCTCAAAACCTGTTGTTACTGGATCTCTCCAAATAGGAAATGATCGTGTTCCTACATGCAACAGGTGTTTGAAAATATCTTACAATTTTGCTAAAAGAGAAGTAATTATATGGTTATGTGCACAGAAAGACAAATTGGACTCCTAAAATATCATAATACAGAAAAACCCTACCCAAGAACAAGCAGATGGAAATTAGTTAATAGAGACTGGTAATATTTATTGTTACTGATGAAGGAAGGAATCTTTCTCAAACAGATACAGCCATGTTTCAGAAACAGAGCCTGTGACATCACAGCCAAAACCAGTGCCCCACTATCAGCAGGTCAGGCCAGCAGATGGATGCTCACAGTCAGCACCCACTGGGTTCTGTTACACCATCACCACATTTGTCACCCTCTCACTCACAGCTAGTGACACGACACAACCTGAGAACTTCTGCTTTGTTCCTGTCAGTCTCCAGTGCTCCAAGGTGAGACAGCCAACCCAGTTCAGCTCTGCTCTCCTGCCTCCCCTCCATTTCCAGGCTGTGCTACATTTCCACCCCACAACTATGATGTATTCCTAAGGATTTTGGCTTTAAAGGTTCCTGCTCTCAACCCTCACTTCTCCTGCCTCCCAGGAGTGACCTGAATCTTGAAATAAATGCAACAGAGGGGACCAAACTCCCGAGTCCCACTGAGCACACATTCCCCACACACCTACACCAAAGCTCATTCAAAGGAGGTGCACAACTCTGCAAGTGGAAGTAGAACGGCTTTTCCAAGACAGAATCCTCTTTTATTTGATTCAAGATTGATTTCCACAAGGAATGCTCTCTCAAATCCCTGTGCAGGCTCATGTGCCACCTTCAGCAGACAGAAAAGCAGCACACGCCACATCCAAGCCTGGAGGGCAGAGACCAAGGGAAGCAGCACCTCTAGGAAACCTTGCCATGTCCTCTGAGGGAGCCAGAGAAGCAGAGCAGTACACACCACTTCAGAGCAGTGTTCTGGCCTGTTTCTGCTCACTGTAATTGCTTTAACAGCACCCGAGGTAGGAAAGGAAATTAATATTCTTCTGCTCGTCAGCCAACTGTACTTCCCACACAGCTTGAAGGGACCTAGCTCAGCTACTACAAGTAAAATGAATCCTTACCAGCCTGGAAAAGCATTCCAGTACTTGGTGCTGATATTCCATGAAGATGCCAAGGAATCTGGGCAGGATTTTACCAAATTAAAAAACAAAAAAGATCCCTTCAAACTTGCAATGGGCTGCTCAAAATCTTGCAATGTATGTTGTGTAGCAAGGGGTAAACAGGAATATAAATATGTGCTTCAGGGTACCAACATCTTCATTCAAATACAGCTTGATACAAACACATGCAAATTTAAAGCATTTTCTGCAAGGAACAATTCTCTCCTTGTAATAGATGTAAACATTTTAACTAAACAAAAGAAGCTAAGGCACTGTCCAAACACACACCCAAGATACAGCACAGACTCTGACACAGCAAGAGGTAGCTTTAATTTAATTTAATTAGCACATCCACAAGATTCAATGCTAAAGTATATATTAAAAAAATGTTCAATTAAAAACCAACACTGAAATGGATAATTTTTTTAAAAAACCATACAAATCAAAGTTCCCTGGCACTAACCTATAGAATGCCTGAATTAACAAGCTGACTTGAAGAACCCCAACCCAAGAAAGCACCCTTCTCTCAAACACTGGTACCTGCACAAACTAAGCATTAAGCAGACAGGGTTATGGTGCAGGTATGGGCTGACGATGCTCATGCATCTACCCCTCATCAGTGAGCTAATTAACACACTCACCTTCACCTCCCCCTTCCACACCTTGCTCTGCACATCCTAAACATTCTAATATACCCCAAAGCTCGATTTGTGCGCCGCACTCGATGTGAGTGTGTGGCAGTGAGGGTGCCTGCAGAAGCCCCTGCCAGGGCAGTGCCCCTGTGCCTGGCACTGCTGCCTGCAGCCCCTGCTGCCTGTCCACACGGATATTCCTCCTGCAGCCTGCCTGCCTAATTGCAGCTGGCATAGCTGCACAACACCACGGATTCCTCGGCTCCCCGGGGAACGGGAAGGATCTCCATGGAAACAGACAGTAGCACTTGTTCTTTTGATAGTATTCTGACACGGCTGTAATAAAACTTCATTTATGACAATACATTACTGTGCTTTCACTACTGCTTTTTGCAGACAAGAGCTGCCCTTCCTGCCACCCCTCTACTGCTCTGTGCTGAACATCACACATGCTGCTCCTGTGTACCAAGAAATTCTGCCATGAGAAGGAGATGCATAAGCAGAAGAGGACATTTAGTGCAGTTTTCTAACAGAACATAGGGATGTGCATTATTGGGTGAGAATTAGCCCAAAAGAATCCCAAAGCCTCGGCTGATTGCAGAGTGGGCTTTTAGCACAGCTCCTCCCACCAAAGGAGACAGGGAATACATGGCCCAGAAGCAATTATACACCCAAGGTGAGAGCTCAAGAGCTATGTTATAGCAAGACTTATTGCTGCCTCCAGATCTACAGGAGGACACCAGGGCAGTGAGGAGAGACAAAGGCAGCAGGTTGTCCTGTGGGGTGTGCCCAGCCCAGGCTCTGGCTCAGCACTGCTCTGGCTGAACACCACTACAGGAGGGAAAAAGGGGCAACCAAAAGAATCCAAATGCAGAGGAGGGACTGGAGATTTGATTTAGGACAGTACAATAGCCTGCAACAACAAGTGGAAACCATTTCCAGTTCCTTGGCTTTTAGAACATTCCAAATGGGATGTGAAGACACAAACTCTGATGGTCTAGAATGATGGGTTTCTCACACTGGGCACACAAGACTGGTTCTCTTGCTGCACTAGTGTGGCTGGTGGGCAAATTTCACAGACAGAATTTTATCCAATTTTTGCTGTACTCTTTGTCTCTGCAAAGGCCAGCACTACTTATGTGCTCATAATTAATTCTCTGTCAGGAGTTCATTTCAGCCATGCTGCCAGATAATACTGGCTGAAGCCCAATTAAAGGTGCTGAGGTGTGCTTGGCCAGCACCACATGGAAGCTGTCACACAGGGACATTAAAGATGCTGAGAAAGTCCCAGAGACTCAGCAGCATGCTTCAAAGAGGAAGGCTACAATAACTGTAAGTTTAACATTCAAAGCTTTAAAGACATTCACAGTTTTGACAGGTGATAAAAAGAGACAATTTCCTTTTATGTTCATGGGCTTGTAGTAGTTAGAGGCTCCTGTTCCCAGAACCTGAGCAGCAGTGGGATAGAAATGCTGTGGCACAGAGCCAGAAGGTATCTCCTGAGCCTCCTTTTCTCCAGGCTGAGCCCCCCAGCTCCCTCTGCTGCTCCTGGTGTTCCAGACCGTGTCCCAGCTGTGTTCCCATCCCTGGACACGCTCCAACCCCTCAGTGTCTCTCTTGCCATGAGGGGCCTCACCAGTGCCCAGTACAAAGGGACAATCACTTCCCTAAAATACAGTTCAATACAGTTGCTGAAAGTCTTTTAATTCCTTGAAGTTCCAGGCTTCTTTGTGATACTGAACACATTTAAGCACTTTTTAACATTTAAAAGAAAATAATACCAGTGACAATACACCATGACAAACTGCTTCCTTACAGCCTCCCTCTTCCCAGCCTTTTCCAAGAAAAAAGCAAGTGGGAGTGGGGAAAGGGGAGAAGAGAGCCATTGCAGCACACTTCATCAACAGTTTATTCTAGCCTATAGCCCAGGGTAGAGCCCAGGATGACAGCCCCCAGGGTCACCCTGGCAGCATGGCCACAGGAGATGCTATCACTGGAGCACTTTCGAGCAGCCACCTTGGCAGAGCATCATATGTTTTCCTCAAATGCTGTATTTGGCATCTGTATGGGGAAGAGAGGAAGGAAATGCTACTGAAACAAAGACGTGGCAGGCTGAGCCCTTGCAATTTTTGGCAGCAGCAACAGCTAAGCAGCTGCCAACACAGCTATAGGCTCAGCTCCCCGGAGCTGAAGTGCCCAGAGGAGGTTTTGGGGAGGAAATCATTGCTCTCCTCCCTCCCCCATCTCTTCTATTCTATAAAATGTGGTAGGGGCAAGAGAATAGCAAAAAACACAGCAGCAAAGGCTGTCATCATCTTCAAAACAGAAGGTGTCAGGCATGAATCAAACGCATTTATTATGAAGCAACTGGACTAAGAATTGGGATGCTTGCCAAGACATTTCCAGGTGAACTCCCCAGAGAACAAGCACTAACACAGCAGATACCTGAGAATTATAATGTTGCTTTATCCTGTCATTATGCCCACGGGAATCACAAGTCTCAGAGGTGAAATGGTGGTCAAGTGTAAGAAGTAACAGTGCCAGGTTACAGTAAGGACAGAGCTTCCTGTTCTGCAGTATTCCTATTTTCACACAGCAGCACTGGCTGCTTAATCCCATCTCTATTTTTATTTACCATACTTCATCCAAAGGTATTCTCCATTTTCTTTTCATTTAGCTGGACAAGAAGGTTTCTTTCTGGAAAAGTACCATGGATACACTGAGAAACTCCATCTCTCATCTCGAAATCTGACACAAGCCCTACCTCCCTCCATGGCACAGGAGGCACAGAATGGCTGGAGGTTCTCTGCCACCCTCTGATCTGAACTGGAGCAGCACACAGCCACACATCAACTGTGCTCATTCCAGGCCAAAATTTCAAGCAAATTATATCAGAAAGCCAGTGTAATGTCATATACAGTCCTGGAAATCCTGGTCTCAAAATCTCAGCCCTTTTGCTTTAGACTGCCTTTCATGGGGGGTCAAACACAATCACCAAAAACTCCTTGTCTCTATTGCCCATTTGCCATTCAGATTTTGGAGCACAAAATGTTTGTTTTGGATTTGGTAATCAACTTCTAAAGCACATGAAGGGATTATCAATAGCGGGGGGTGGAGGAATTAAAAGCATCTTTGCTAACCATCTGTGTTTGACTAACAGCAAGCTATAAGGGCCCAAACATACAGCATTACTCAGAGACCAGTAAGAGGCTGAACTGCCAACCAGATATGAGCTCAAACCCCTGTTACTTAAGAGACTCTACAGCAAAGCTTAGAAATAAAGCAGCTTTGGATACATGCTGTTTAACTCAGCATATATTGACAAAAACAGGATATCCATATTACTGTCCAAACGTGTATTCCCCTGCAGACAAAGCAGTTGGACTTTCCAGCTGTTGTTGCAGCTGCTTAGTAGATAAATGTAGATTTTACCTTTCTCCACAGTTCAGATGAAGCACTTGTTTCAGCAGACACATACAGGCTATGGTTTTGATGTTTCTGCTTATTACTAAATTTCTTCCCCAAAGATATTCCCTTTCCTACTTTCCTCCCATCCAGAAAAATCCTCCTCATTTCTTTCTTTTTCCACAGAGACAGTAGTGGTTTGCATTTGCATATTGTGGTCTGCACACAGTCACATCTAATCCTTAATTGTGGCCCTCAGACACACAATTTCAGCAATAATCACATCAATTTAATGGGATTTCCAAATCCTAGTTTACTATAAACTGGAACCTCTGCTCCTCCAAACATTCTTACATACATGGTCCAAAAGTACCCATAGAGGGGTGCATTACTCTCTCCTAAACATACTGGTTTGGGGTTTGAAATGTTCACTGTACTGACTCCAGCATCACATACTGCAGTGTGTGTTCTGAGGCTTTTCTGAAGGAATACTGTCAGAAATCCACTAACCTTAAGCCATTGAAGAGCTGCTTAGATTTATCCAATAAGTAGCAAAAGTCTGTCACCGTTTTTCTCTCTGCTTGAGGAATATCATCTTCAGCTCCCCCTGATGACATGGTTTCTTTTAGGGCAAGCTCAGTCCTATGAAGATAAAAACAGCCATAATTACTCAAAAATCAACGGCTGCTACGAACTCATCCAGACTGAGATGCATGTTCAGTTCCATGGGGATGTAACACAGAGCATGCAGTTCTTCATAGGTTACTCTTCTCAAGACTCATTAAAAAAAACAGCTGAGAATCCAGGCATGGGACTAATTATTGAACAATGCACTAGTTAACAGAGCAAAATTAAAAGTAACAGTGGTACAAGAGTCACAAAATAAAATAACTCTGAAGACTGTCTTCACAAACACAAAACTGACAATGAAGGACTGTAGCACAAACAGCACTTGGGTTTCACACTTGGACAAAGAAATCCTCTCCAAATTTGCCTTCTGCAGAGGTATTTATCCTGGAGCTGTATTTAGAGACTAGCCTCAGCTCTCTTTACATTTCATTTTCTTCTGTTGCTTTGAAAACTGTAGCTCAATGGCTCCTATTGCTGAAAAAAGGCAAATTTAGCCAGAATGCTGAAAAGTACCCTACCATCCTTCCTCTCTGCAGGCTCATGACTGTTTAATTCCATGGCCTGCATTACCCACAAAGATACCTGCAGATCTGTTTTTATTCTTCACCTGAGTAAAATGTTATATTGTACAATAAACACCTGAACAAAAAACTAAGATATAATGTAGGTAATTGTAGCATTGAGTGAGTAAGGGAATATGAAAGCTTACAGAGGCAGAGTGGCTTTTAAAAATCTTACTCCAAACATCCACAGATATCAAATTACCCTTTTGAGCATACACAGATGAGCTACAGATTTTGCAGCAGAAACAACAACAAAACATCTCTGGAAATGGCTGCTAGGTCTTCAGCTCTGCCCTGCTCAGGATTTTTGTGCAGGATAAACACACCTCTAACTGGGCACATGCAGGGCTTTTACTTCCAGCAGCTTCCCTGCCAGTTCTGGTGTGTTTCTGGTAAGCAACAGGTTTCCATTTGTGCAGCACTTCTGTTGGGATGCTATCTGCACAAATAATTACCTACATGTCCCAGTCCAAGCCAGGAAATGGCAAAGCTCACTCTTTCCAGCCATCAGGAAGCACCCAGAAGCATCTTTCAGCAACTGGCACAAAAAAATCCTTCACAATAACTGAAGAGGCTTCAGAAATGCTTCCCTGAACAAACACTTCATGCCTAACAAGCACAGCAGGAACTGGCAGTTTCCACCCAGCTTTTGGGGTAAGTTAGAGGGCCACCCTGCCAACCCAGCAGCCTCATGATTCCCCAGTTTAGACAAGAGGCAGCCCACACGGACTTGTTTTTACACACCCACGGGACAGCCCACCAGAGCAAAGTCGTGGGGGCATTGCACAAACCACTTGCTGAAGAGCTCCAGAAAAAGGTTAAAAGTGTCTCTGTATTGTCAGGTAACTGCACTATGGGTGCCAGAGTCTAAAACATAGCACCCAGATGCCACAAGCTTTGGCGTGAGCCTGGCAAGAAGGACATCAATACTGTGAGCCCCAGCCTGGGCCTGAAACCTCTGAGCATTCACATTTACACAGCACAGAACAAACAACACCAAGCACCAGAGCACCAACACATGAGATTGGAGTGAACAGCGAGACCTGAAAAACAAATGTCAGAAGCAGCCAGGAGGCGATTCAGGAATTTCAGCAAGAGGGACAATACCCCAGGTCCTGTGTGCTCCACAGCAAGGGTGACCTAAATCCTGCAGCGAGCCCGTAGGTTCTGCGCTCCACCGTGGCACTCCAGGCACTCCAGAGCAGCTTCAGACACTTTTGCAAAAATTGAGGAGCTTGCTTCAGTTGCAAAGTATGTTTCAGACAATCTAGATATCAGTCTTTTCATTTCATGGCAGTGAATTTTATTTTACATCACCCTAAAGTTATACTACCCAACAACCCCAACCACTGCCAACATAACCTGTGCCAGCCCTGGCACAGGCAAATAAAACCAGCTAGGCTTTGGGTTGTTTTTTAAAACCAAGTACTTCTCACATGCAAGGAGTTCACCAGACCCACTGTGAAGAGGCCATTTATGCAATCAATAAAAGATACACAAGAAAATCCATAGCCTGCCAATGTGAAAGCTATCAGAACGCCGGAAAAATATGTGAAGCTGTCTTTTCCAGCTGACAGAGAAGGAAAATAAAATTAGTTATTTCATGCACTGGTTTTGGCTTATCGTGCTCTGGAGAGGGTGGTATTTGGTGCTGTACAAAGGAAGAGCTACTATCAGGAGCAGCTCGGGAGAGGAGGAGGTGCTCCTGCACTAAGGACTGTGTTGTAATGCAGCAGCAGTACAGACAGGAGGGAGAATTATTATTAGAACAGCAAGTGGGCACAGCAAAGGGAGGAATACAGCTCCTGACATGGCCCTTTCCTGAGGGACTGCTCAGCTCCAAATGAACAATGTAAATAAAAAGCAACCAGGAGCACATCCACAACGGGGACCTCTCCTTCCCTTTGATACTAGAAGTTATCACATGGATCATCTGCAGACAGACAGTTCTCCCAGTTTTGACAGCCCAACTATACCAGGAATATCACCTACTTCATTTCTTGTTCTCTGCTTGATGCTTTTTGCTTTCTTTCGTGCAAAAGAAACTGTTGGGATGTTTTGAATGACAATTTTTTCTTAAGTAACACATTAAAAAATGCTCTCCAGAGTCTGTAGGAGACATTGAAACATTGGTTTAAAAGACTGTTAGAATAAGTCAGAAAATGGTGGCTTCCAGCAGAAGTTATTATTCTCTCAAAGATTTTGCCAACTCCTCAGGCCATACAAGGCAGGAAAGCCGTGCTCGCCAAGCCCCACACTTGGTGTGCCAGGTTCTTCCCTACAAGCTCTCAGAACACACCATTCCAGGTTTGCCTAATGCAACACATTACTGGATTTGACAAATTCATCCCACTGCAGCAGCCAGGGTAGCAGAGCTTCACAGCCACCCCAGAGGATGGCAGCTGGAGCTGAAGGGCAGCAGAGGAGGGACATGGGACAGGGACAGGGGTTTCACGGTGCTGGGCAGCATTCTCAAAGTCAGATGTCACTTACATCACACACGTCTCCACTTCCCTGTGGTTTGCTGTCTTTTGGCTAAGGTTTTCCAGGCTAGCTGGAAGGGAAAAAGAGTGCTGAAGTTAATGGTATGCACTCTCCCTGGCCCTGCCCTGGGATCCAGGCCTGCAAAGCAAGGCAGGCTTCGTGAGCCATGAGGGAATGCTCTGGGTCAGGGAAATCCAGCTGACAATGCAAGCCCAGCATGGATATGTTCAATAAGTGCATTACATCCTCTCAGATTTGCTCCACAGCCAGCATCACTGTAAGCTGCCATTCAGTGCCTGCTGGAAGGGGAGGGTCACAACTCCCCACCCGACGTGTACAGCAAAGGAAACCTCTCACACTGAAGGTGCAGCCGTGGTGTGACCTGAGGGCACAGGGCACAGGAGGATGTCAGGGCTCTGTCAGCTCATGTATCAGTGAGGACAGGCAGGATCAGGAGCAGTTTCCTGGATGTGGCACCTGGACCCCCTGACAGAGCACTTGTACAACTCAACTGCCTTTTTCTAAGCCATCACTTCTCAGTTATGGAACCTTGACTGGTTTTCAAATGCTTCCCACTCCCTGCTTAGAGACACAAGCAGTAACCAAAAACCAAAAGCAAACACACTTTGTTCATCTATCTTGTTGATACAGGATTTTCCCCAAACTAAGATGTTCCTAGAGCTGCTCTCTACAAAAACCAATGGTGGAAAACACATTCCAGTCTATCAGGATTTTAAAGCTGTCAAACCTTGAGTGAGAGACCAGCTCTCTTTCCACTTTCCATGCTGACACATCTCCCACAGCATCACTGCCAAAAGGGGATGTGACACAAAGCCAGGCGCCCAGCTGGTATCTATTCCTTATCTGCAAATTACCAGCACAGATAAAACCAACCTCCCGATCGTCCATACACAAAGCCTGCAACCATCGTGTCCCAAAACTCTATCAAAAACCAGCCAATCTTACCTTCACCAAGCAGGATGCCTACCTTGGCACCCTATTTGCCCGTCCCTTTCTTCTGCAGACTGGCACACTCGTGTCTCATGTTTTCTTTCAACGCTATACTGCACGTTTTGGGAAAACCATCTGTGTGTTTCCATGTGATCTGCTCAGAGTGCTAGTCCTGACAGAGCCTCAGACAACACAAAATGCATTAGAAACCAAATTCATTCCTCCTGCCAGAATACCTAACTCTCCATCAACAGCCACTGCCCTGAAGTTCCCAAGACACCACTCAGTTCTGCCCAAGAAACACTGAAATAAATAATTAGCAATTCCCCCCAGACAGGCACTGAAAACCTCACAGCCTGCTGGAGTCAGGAATTCAGAGGGAATGGCAATGAGCAGTTATACATCAAACCATTTCTTCGCAAAATGTAGGCGGGGGGGGGGGGGAATATTTCTTTATGATTCCAAGGTTTTTAGTAAAATTTGGAAGCGATCACAGACATTCCTCACCCCAACCACTGTTCACCTCAGGGCACGTCTGCACTGCAGAGGCTGCAGCTCTTGCAGACACATCCAGCTCCTATTCCAGCAGCGTGCTGGATGCTGCAGGAGCATCTGGGAGCAGGCTGAGCCCACACCTGAGCTCCTGGCAAGGCTCAGTCCCCGGGGACAGCAATGCCCAGGGCCAGCTCATGGAACAACCCGAGCGTTGTGTCCCAGCTCTGCTCAGTGCTCTGTGCACATGCACGAGGAAAACGGCACAGCCTGGGCTTGGGGACACCTCTGTCTGACTGCCACAGTGAAAAGCAACTTGAACTTAGGAAACAGAAACAAGCAGCTGTTGTATCTCACTGATAATATTTGTTAAATCATGTTCTCTCTGCCTGGATGTTTGTTTACTTCACAGGGCACTAAGGATAAATGAATTACTGACTTTGTGTACAAATTACAGCATGGCAGACAAAATCACCTGCAGATGTAACTATGTCTAGCAAGTACCTCCTATTGGAGGTACATAGTTACAATTCTCCAAGAAACTGGTTTTCCTACTAAAATACATATTTTTAGAGCTAACTTGCAAAAATATTATTACCTCCAAAGATTAGGCAAGAGGGAAATCACTTAAAATAAATAATAAAAAGACACAAACCCCAGTGAGCCTGTGTATGAACACACGCACACCCCAGTGCACGAACAGTCAGGGCCAGCAGTTGCTCCTACAGGCACAGGGAGCCTGGTCCCACATCGACCTGGATTGATCCTTCCCTCTGCATCCCAATAAATCCAGCTCTCCCCAGCACAGGGCAAGCTGCCACTGCCCTGGGGCTCCACACGTTCTGAGGGGCTGGCCAGATGCTTCCTTCTGTCTGTCCTTCCCTTTCATAGATGCGCTAAACACATCAACTTCTTTTGAATTTTGTGAAAACTACTCACTAGATAATCTTCAGGACCTTTCCCCCTACAACAACAACAGTTACATTAGACAAGGGATTGAAAAGCTGCTTGGAGAAGAAAAAAGAGGAAGCCTGATCATGCAATTGCATTCCCAAAAAAGGGAAAGGAGAGGGCAGGGGATAAATAAGAAAACAAGATAAACCCACGCACACATTCCCCAGCTGCACACTGCTGTGGCCAGTGGAAGTGGCACAGAGCAGGCACTCAGTTACACAAGAACTGTTATACAAGTTACACAAATTTTATTACTGCAAACTGAAAGTTTATGCTCTTACATGAATGCATCATTCCTTCCTCAGCACATCAGAGGATGAGAAGATAAGAGCTCAGATTTAAGGGGAGCTGCCACCTCTGCATTACCTGTGAAATCTCGTCAGGAACAGGGTCATGACTTCCTGTAGGGAAATAGGCAGCACCACACATTCAACTCCATTCTGAGTGAAATGAGTTGGAAAATACAACATGCAGTGTCAATCCCATTACTTTAATTTCAAGGCCTGTAGAATCAGGCTTTTTGCATGTTTCAGACGTATTCAAAAATCCTTTTATTGCTAGGAAGCACACCTGTGTGCATCCAGAACTGCAGTTTTGGCATCCTTCCCCTCAGAAACACGCGGAGGTGCTCATTAACATCGTGCCATGGAAACCGTGCAGTCCCTTCCTGCCTCCTACACTGAGATCATGGGAGCCACACCTCAGCAGCAGCCTCCTCTGAATCCTCTCTGGGCGGATCACTCTGAGCACAGGAGACATGATCTCACCGTGGGATGCACGTGGCCTTCCATCGCCTTCAGAACACAAAACTTTCGCTTCTCTTCTTTATGTTTCTGCCACTGACAATTTGTTCCAGCTTTGTCTGTTCTGCGCCCTCTGTGATCCCTCTTTCACTGCAGTTCACGACCTTTTGTGTATAGGATGAACAAAGGGCACAGGCTAAAAATGTCATCACAGTTGGGCCTCTGCTCTTCTACTGACTTCACTGGTTTGCTATTAAAAACAGGCTCAAGCTCAAAGTCAGACCAAAGAAGAATTTCTGGGTCATCAGAATCTAGGAATCTCCAGAAGATGGTGCAGAAGCAATGTGGAAGAGGACATAAGCGTTTCTTTTCATCCAAATTCAAATCATGAATCTGTGGTGGTGCCTGCATACCACCTACATGGTACTTAGCAGTCATTTGCTTTGTATGAAAGAGCAAGAGGAAAAAAACCATCAGGCTGGCCCACTCTTGGCAGGGGTGGGAGGGTAGAAGGGAGACAGAAAAACACCATCAGCTGTGGCAGTGAGCTGTGTGTATTTACATTTCACAGGCTGAACTATTTAGTGGTTTATTTACACACAATGTTCTTGGAGCAGCTAAAATGCCAGTTGTGTTTTATCTCGATTCCACAGAACCATAGCAAGAGTCTGCAAATGAGAGACCAAGCTCCTACATCTGGAACAGCACATGAGCCACTGTGAGAAAGGAGAGAGATTTTGGGAGCACAGGCACAACGAGGGCTGAAATGCATTAGTTATGACAAGCCACCAAAATACGACCCAGGGACAGGAAAGCAACGAGCCAGTCACAAAGCAAGGGCTCGTGCTGCAGGGATGGCACAGCCCAGGGTAACCCTCACAGCCAGGCCAACCCACGGCACGGCACCGCAGCCTCGGGTCCCTCCCTGCCCCTCCATGTTAGAGTGAGCAGGGAATTGCAGTCAGCTCCATTTTATGCACATTTGATGGCAAGACGCCAACACAACTGTTGACTGAGCCAAATCTGGGCCCCCTTGAACTAAGCCATCACCTAAAGCAGGGTGGAAAAGCACATGCCTCTCGCCTTCCCAGCAGCCAAGTTCCTGAAAAGCATCCCAGTCACAAGAAAGATTTTTCTTTCTTCGTCCGACAACAACTGATGCTTTAACTCTTTTATGTACACTCATTAATTCGAAATGAAACAGCTAGCACGGAGCTGCATTGTACAGCAGTGGGATGGAGAGATGGAGAGGCTCCCTTCCAGCCAGCCAAATGATTTACTGGCTGGCCCAAATGGCAGCTGAGGCCAGTGCCCGATCTGGAGGGCAGCTATCGTCACACTCTGCAGCCTGCTCCCATCCTCAGCCAAGGTGCCAGTGGCTGCCTTCCAACTGGAACTGTATTCTGACAAAGGGAGTGCAGGACAAGCTTGGGAAAGCTCTCTGATCCCTTCGGTTCAGCTCTTCCCTCCAATCCAGCGTTTGGTGGGAGCTGCCAGCACGTTTGGGAATTGCATGGAGAGCATCACCACTCTGGGAATTCACCTTCCTCAGCAGGTACTGCTCCTGAGCCGTGCCTCTGCCTCACAGCACAGAAATCCCTCTGCTCACTCCTGCTTTAATTATACTTCAAAAACTCAGCTTCTACTCTGTGTTCCATTATATTAATAGCAATAATTAAAAATACTTCAAACAACAAGTCCTCTAAACCTGCAGCTCCATCCAGGCTGTCTGGCAGCGCACACTTCCTTTCCTGACTGACATCCTCAGGGAACCAGATTGATGGTTACTGTGCTCCATCCCTGCTGCAGGGCTGTGCTGCGCTCTCTCAGCTCATGTAAGCTGCAAGGTAATATTTGTGTTGGCAACTTCCTTACATACTTTACAGAACCAGACCTCCATTTGACCCTCAGTGCAGCTCCCACACACAACTTGGTCCATTCCTTTGAACTGTCTCCTCTTGCTGCAACACATGCTCCATACCATACCTCTGCTTCCAGCCTGTTTAAAAATTACACAGCTTGAACAGAGCTTTTGTGCTTCAACAGTGCACCTTAGCTATAAAAGCCAAGCCTGCAGAACATTCTTATGCAAGAACACCAAACAAAATTATTATAAAATCTGCATGTACAGGTCTTGGTTATCCTTCTCCCAGGATTGCTCCAAAATGGAAGCAATCATTTTTATGAAAAAATGAGAACCGTGTAAAGTTCTGTATAAAAAGACATCAACATCCAGGTTTTTGTGGTCAGAATCCAATAGCTGTACTGTGCTTTAGGGGACTAGCGGGGCTGTTGGGGGTTTTTGTTCAATATCAGCTCCACTGCAGCTCTTTAGGCAGTAACACCACCTCAGCACAGACTTTCACACCAGAGATCTTCCCTCCTTACCCAAAGCACACCAAGCAGAATAAAAGATAAGCCAACAAAGTAACGTGTCCAGATAACCCAATGAATTCCCATTATCCATCTGCGCCGCAGCAGATCACCAACAGCTCCATTTAACGCCGACAGAGCCAGAGCAGAATGAAAGTGATGCAAGAAGAGGGGAGATGCGAGATGCGAGCGAGGCAGCTGCAGTGCGAGCAGGGCACTGTGCAGAGCATCATGTGACGGGAGCAGCACGGCGGGAGAGCTGCAGCCCCCGGCTCCCACTCCCCAGCCTGTGCCCCCCCTGCAGGGCACGGACACCCCCACCTGATCCAGGGCACAGCCGGCTCGGGGCAGAACCTTCTCGACGTTTGGAATCGCTACGCTCCATTTTTATTACTCCCCTCCACAAAATAAAACAGGCGCACAGGAATGATTAACAATGAGCTTCATGTTGCTCCCGCTGGAATGCACTTTCAGCATCTTTATCACTTGTAGATCGACTTTCTCAAAAGAGCACAGAACACGGTATCGTTCTTACACGTAGAGCAAAGCCCAACTAGACATGGTTGTGATAAAATATTCCCTTGTTTGTAAGGGACTTGCCTTGTAATGGATTGCCAGCTGAATTCTGATAGTTTATTGCAGCTACATTGCAAGACAGAACAACGATCACATTCTCCTCTGTAGAACAACAAAATATTCCCTCTCTCCATATAGTTTCTGTGAATGGTTTTTCTATTTCCTGCAGTAAAGGACCTGGCCATCACATTCATGACTGTCTGGATTGCTCTGGCAGCCTAGGATGACTGGAGAATAAAGCTCTCTGCTCATGGTGAAGTGACTCACTCTTTCATTTAACATAATCGTGGTCCAATTTATTCAAACATCTTGAATGAGACTGCATTAATCTAATTTGAAAATGAAGCCTCTTTTCTACACACATGGTCCCCAGCAGGGCACCAGGCCCCCAGAGTGCTTCCTCCACCCTGCAGGGACAGCACAGCCACCACACCGCGGGGTCAGGCGGGGTGAGAGACCCCAGGCAGGAGCTGCACCTGCAGATCCCACAGCAAGACCCACACCAGGATGAATTTCTACAATTTGCAAAGACTGCTGCCACCACAGCAGTCCCGCTGCCCGCAGGAGCAGAGGGAAGCACACACATTCTGGGAGACTCACTCACATTTCAGTCTTCATATGGGCCCACAGCGCTGCTCTGCATCAGCTGGACAAGATGCCATGAATTATAGGTTGCATTTGGATAGATTGTGCAAAATTCAGATATTTTTTTTATATTAAAGGGTCCATTTTACAGGTTGGAGGACCAGAAATGCTTGGCCCAGATAAAGCGTAGAAGCTTGGAGTCTGGCTATTAAATGAGAGACGTGCAACTCAGACATTGATGAAAACAGGTCCTGTTCTGTGGTAGGAGATTAGATCTAGAGCTGAAAACCTGCAGTCTTGATCTTGAATGTTTTAACAGGTTATGCACATTTTTATAAGACAAGAAATTTGAGGGGATGACACAACACAACAACCATCCAGCTTCTGTCCCCAAGGGCATCTCATGTCACCTATTGTCCAAGACACCTCTCTGTACAAAAACAAATAAAAATTGGTGACAAGGGAAGCTGGTGCTGCGATGGAAGTTTAAAATCAGAACGAACCCACGACGATTCCATCAAACCTTGGATAGTCTGGCAGCTTGGATACCCAGCCCCGCACAGACTGCTCCCGTAAAATCCTGCAACGTTCCATCCCAACGGGCTCGCCCGGCGATGCCGAACGCCGCTACCTGTCAGCGGCCGCTCCGCACCGGCGGCCCCGCGGCTGCGGGCGGGAAGGGAGCGGGAGCGCGGCCAGCGGCCAAGTTAATAACGGGGGTCGTGAGGGTGATTATCCCGGCTGCGCTGCCAGCCCGGGCCTAAGCGTTAGACGTGTCACATCGCGTTCCTCCTCTCCGTTAGCAGCAACGACAGCGGCCAGCACGGCCCCGTGCCGCCGCCGGGCCTCGGCAGCTCCCGCCCCCGCCGCCCCTCACCGCGGCACCGGGCACGGCCCCGCCGCGCCGCCGGGGGATGCTCCGGGGGGCCCCGTCCGCACCTGCCGCCTTACCTGGGCTCCCACGCGCGGCGGGGCTCTTCCGCCCGGCCCGGAGCTCTGCGGGGGCGAGACCGCGGTGAGGGGCGCGCCGCCACCGGGCCTGCCCCGAGGCGCCCGCAGCCGCCGCCGCCGCTCCCGCCCGCCCCCGCCGCCGCCGCCGCCCCGCCCGCGTCCGCCCGCGCCGCCGCTCCGCCCCCCGCACCTGGAGGCCGGGCCGGAGCGGGGCAACCGCTGCCGGGCGGTCCCGCTCACCGTCCGCACCCGCCGGTCCCGATCACGGTCCCGGTCCGGGCGCGGCCGCAGCGCCGCCGAGGTTCGCGGAGCGCGGCTGCCGCCTCGCGCCGGTCCGCGCCGGCCAGCCCCGCCCCCGTGCGCTCCTATTGGCCGCGCGCCCAGGCTAACGGCGAGATTGCGTTCTCATTGGCTGCGCCAGCCGTCAATCGAGAGGCTCCGCCCTCCCGCGCTCTGCCGGTGAGGCGCGGCGGCTGCTTGGATACGGCGGCGGCGGCGCCGCGGGGAGCGAGACCGGCCCGTCTGTCTGTCCGTCTGTCCGTCCCGCGCGGCCGCCTGCGCGCACGGCCCTGCCCCTGCCGCTGTCCCTGCTCCGCGGTGCCGCGGCGTCCGCTCTCGCCCCGCCCGCCATCACGTCCCCATCACTGCCGGTGTAAGAGTGCCGCACCTCGGCCAGCGTGAGAACACCGGCTGCGCTCTGACCGGGCTCCGGCGGCTGCCAGAGAGCGGGGGCGGCAGCCGCAGCACCAAGCGGCTCCCGCGGGGCTGCAGCCCCGGAGCACGGGGCCGGCCGTGCCTCCCGCCCTGCCTGTCAGCGCCCCGGCCGGGACCACCGTGCCTCCCGCGGGGGGCGCGCGGCCCAGGCTCCTCCCCCCGTCGTGCGCGCGTTGGTACGGTCCGGCCGCGGCACCGCCCCTCTCCTGCGCCGCTTCCGCCTTTCCGCCCCGCGCCGCCCGCCATGGTGAGAGAACCGGGTCCCGCGTCGGGAATCCGCCGGCATCCTGCGGGAAAGGCTCCGGGATCTACCGGCATCCCGCGGGAACGGCCGCCGGGCATCCACGGGCATCCCGCGGGAACGGCCACCGGGCATCCATGGCATCCCGCGGGAACGGCACCCGGGCATCCCCCTCGTCCCACCGGGCCCGGGAATCCAGGCCGTCCGCCCACATCCCACCGGGCCCTGGGCCCGCACATTCGCGTCGCGGGGGCTGAGGGCGGGCGGGACGCGGGCCCGGGGGTCGGGCGGGGGCACTGACGGCCTGTCCGCCGCCCGCAGGCCAAGATCAAGGCCCGAGACCTGCGCGGGAAGAAGAAGGAGGAGCTGCTGAAGCAGCTGGAGGATCTCAAGGTGGAGCTGTCGCAGCTGCGCGTGGCCAAAGTGACCGGCGGGGCCGCCTCCAAGCTGTCCAAGATGTGAGTGGGGCCGGGGCCGAGGGCAGCTGGGCAGGGCCGCCGAGTCCCGGGCACCGTGCCTGAGGCGCTCCCGCAGGCTGTGCTGGCTGCGTGCTCTGGAAAAGAAAAACCTGAAATCGCGCGTGGGAGAGGAGCGCATCTCCCTAGGCCTGAGGGCCGGTGCATGTCTGTGCTCGGAGGGGCTGGGCCGGGCGCTGCCGGTGTTGGCTGTAGCGGGGCTCAGTGTGGGGGCTCCGGAGCACACGCGGGTTCTGTAGCCCGGGTTCGGCCCGCAGAGCTGCTCCTGCACGGTGTGCTCACATCCCTCTCTTTCCCACCTGTAGCCGAGTGGTGCGCAAATCCATCGCCAGGGTGTTGACCGTCATCAACCAGACCCAGAAGGAGAACTTGAGGAAGTTCTACAAGGTAAGGACAGGCATTTTCCGTAAGTGGCCTTTACACTCTTGCCGTTCACAATTACAAGGTTTCTGGGAAGGATTGCTACTTAAAAGCTTAAAACTATAATTTATGTTCAGTTTAAAGTTCTGTGGTCATGGTTGCTTTTTAAATATTAGTGCAAGAGTTCTGCAAGCTTGGTGTGTCTCCTATTGCAGGAGAGTCCTCTGGCAGCATCCCTTCTGTGGGGTGGACTTGCTGGGAGATGTGGTTTGCAGAAATTCAGATACTCTTATTTTCAATTTAATCATCTCACAGGTGGCCAAGAAATTCTATATGGTTCTGTAATTTTTAGACTATCACTTCCTGGAGTTTGAGTTAGATCATATTGGTTGGGGAAAAAAGATCTTTTCAAGGGGTGCTGGATAAGTGGGGCTTGTAAGATCAGGCCTTACTTAAAACTGAATCAGAGCTGCTGCAAAAGTCACAATGCACCCGTGATTCCCAGTGGAGAGAAGTCTCCTGAGCTCAGCTGCTGTGTGTCTTTGCAAACAGGGCAAGAAGTACAAGCCCCTGGATCTGCGGCCCAAGAAGACGAGGGCCATGCGGCGCAGGCTCAACAAGCACGAGGAGAACCTGAAGACCAAGAAGCAGCAGAGAAAGGAACGTTTATACCCAGCCCGGAAATTCGCCATCAAGGCATAGCCCCGGGCCAGCTGCACTCGGGGCAGGATGGCTCATTAAATGCAGTTTGCTTTGGAAGTGTCACTGGTGGTTTATTTGGGGGTGGTGGGTAAAGAGCCCATGAAGGAGTCATCAGCCTAATGGAGGGAAATGGGAGGGTTCACAGAAAGTGTGCAACTGCTAATGGAAATACAGACCTGGCAGTTGATTTGCCTCTGAGGAGCAGGCAGTGAATGGGTACAGATCCGTGAGACTGCTTCATCCAAACGGGTATTGATCGAGAACGGAAGCTTTTCACAAATGTTGGCAGTCAGTCAATATTTATCACTATTTATTACAGTTTAAAATTTTATCTTGTGCCTGTATTGAAGGGTTAATAGAAAAAAATTAATTAGCTGAGGGATTTCATGGGACATCATGGAAACTTGTCAGCACTTGGTTCAGATCCTTGGGAAGCTCCTGACTCCACTGACAACCCTCTGGGGGAGGGATAGTGTCAGATCAGGTGTTCTCTGTGGGTCTGGGTGCTTCTGAGGGCACATGAGCTCGGGGTATGAAAAAGAACTGAACTCCCAGGGCATCCATGGCCTCACAATTCCACACTTCCTTATACCTGCAAAGCACAGCACGGGTTAAATGGTTTGTCCCCCATGGAGTTCTTTGGGACTCAGAGATGGAGCTGCAATTCCAAAAGCCTTTTTTGGTTCTGATTGTGAGCAAGAGTTCCACAGTGCTGCTGGAGCGTGAGGGCTGCAGCACTCATGGTTTGAATTAGTGCAGCCAATGCATTCGAACATAAGAAATTGCCTATCCATTAGGGAGTTCCTAGATTGGATCCAGATTCTGTTTAGGAAAAATGTCTTAATTCTGCTCCCTCAATTAGGCTTTTTAAGCCTCAAGCTAGTTTTATGCAGAGAGGCCCGATCACGTGTGGTGCAGGGAGTTTTCCCTACATGGCGGCATTGCGAGGGTGGCTGCGCTGTGATGTCACCTGGGCTGTGCTGGCTCTGTCCCTGTTTGGATGGGGTGCGTGGGACGTGTCTGGCAGGAGAGGAGCGGGGCTGGCACGGCGCTGGGCGGGCAGGCTGCGTGTGGGAACGGCTCCTTGGCTGGGCTCTGCTCCCAGGCAGGGTCACAGGGCTGTGTCTGTGTGTCCGTGTGTCCTGCTGGGCCTCAGAGCTGCTCCAGGGAGCATCAGCTGCTTGTGCCCCAGGAGCAGGAGCACCCTGTGAGGATCCCAGATCTGCTCACTGCCAGCCCAGGAGCTGATGCTGGAGACAGAGAGGGGCTGGTCCCTGTGCTGGGAGCGGGGCAGGCTGGGGCAGGTGGTGCTGCCAGATCGTGCCTGGCTGCATTCGGGCTTCTCTTGGGAGAGCTGTGTGCCCTGTGCTGCTCCAGCAGCACGGCTGAGGGAGCCTGGCAGCTCTGCCAGTGCTCCTGACAGCTCAGCAAAGCAAGCACGGCCCAAACTCTGCCTGCAGAGACTGGTGAGTGCCAGGGTGTGCTCCGGGTGTCACCTTCCACCCCAGCCACAGGAGCACTGCTGAGAGAGGATCTGCTGTCTCAAGGATCCAGTCAGGGCAGATCACTGGCATGCCAATCAAGAGGGTGGGAAACACAAAAATGGGGAAAAACCCCAACTGAGCAGGCTCTGAACGTCCAGAAGCCATCCCCATGCTGAGTGGGAGGCAGTACTGGAGAACAGCTCAGGCTTCAGTTTGGGCACAGCCCCCAGCAGCCATTTGAGGAGGTGAGCATGTTTCTGGCACTGCACTAAATCCTGGGGCTGAATTACTCCATCCACCCATAGCTGTGTGAGAAAACCAGCCAGTCTGGCCCTTCCATCAGAGCTGCCCTGTCCTGTCACAGGAGACGTCCTGCAGACAAGCAGCCCTTTAAGTGACCAGGAACAACAGAGTGATTGAGAGGACACAGAGGTGAAGTGATGAGCTTCCTTCAGGGCACTGGTGGAGAACACTCTTGTTCCTGCTGTGAGAGCAAGGCCTGTCCTGGCTGGGGTCTCGGCGGTCTGTGCTGGTTCCCTCTTTGCCAGCCAGCCCCAGAGGGTGCCCATGGTGCCCCAGCTCCCTGGCAGAAGCCACTGCTGTCAGCACTGAGTGAACACTCTCTGGCCTTGCTGGTCCCCAGAGGAGGGAGACCAGGGACAGGAACCCCCAGGGAAGGGCCACCCACTCCCCAGAGCGCCCCAGTGTGCACTGCCTCTGTGGGGACCACAGCATGTCCCCTGTGTCCCTGCAGGCCGTGTGTCCCCTGTCCCCTATGTCCCTGTCCCCCTGCAGGCTGTGTGTGTCCCCGGTGTCCCTGCAGGCTGTGTGTCCCCTGTGTCCCCTGTGTCCCCGTGTCCCTGCAGGCTGTTGTCCCCGGTGTCCCTGCAGGCTGTGTGTCCCCTGTGTCCCCTGTGTCCCTGCAGGCTGTGTGTCCCCTGTGTCCCCGTGTCCCTGCAGGCTGTTGTCCCCGGTGTCCCTGCAGGCTGTGTGTCCCCTGTGTCCCCGTGTCCCTGCAGGCCGTGTGTCCCCTGTCCCTGGTGTCCCTGCAGGCTGTGTGTCCCCTGTGTCCCCGGTGTCCCTGCAGGCTGTGTCCCCTGTCCCCTGTGTCCCTGTGTCCCTGCAGGCTGTGTCCCCTGTCCCCGGTGTCCCTGCAGGCCGTGTGTCCCCTGTGTCCCTGCAGGCTGTGTGTCCCCTGTCCCCGGTGTCCCTGCAGGCTGTGTGTCCCTGTGTCCCTGCAGGCTGTGTCCCCTGTCCCCGGTGTCCCTGCAGGCTCTGGGGTCGGTGTGGGACCCCGCCATGCTGCAGCGCTGACCCCCCACCTGCCCACGCCAGCCCTGGGTTAACACCGGTGTTTGCCGAGCCTCAGAAACTCAAACTGTTTATTTGCTCCCTGTAACTGAAGATGTCCCTCAGCACTGCAGAGGTTTCCTGGGAAAAGACGTTTTTCAACAAATAAATAATTTCCCGGGTGGGGACGAGGACGGAGGAGCAGCTGCTGGCTGGCTGCAGGGCACGGCCCAGGGCTGGTGCTGCTGCAGAGGGAGCCCTGGCCCTGTGCCCTGGAACGCCTCCAGCAGGACCAGATGTTTCTGCCCAGCACAGCAGGACCGGCCCGGAGCGGATGGTGTCAGTGGGAGCTGGCAGCACCCACTCCTGGACCCCATTCTGCATCTGGGGCTGGGGAGGAGGGGCTGCACGGGGGCAGAGGCAGATGTGAGCTGTATCATCACTGTCCTTTAGGATGGAAAACACCCTCAAGATCGAGTCCAACTGTAAACCAAATATTGCTGAGGAAAGCCTAGGACCCACCTCCCTTGGCTGGTGCTTGCTGCAATGGACAATCCCAGGTCTCCTAACGCTCCTGGCATTGCTCCTGTCACTGCTTCTGTCACCTTCCTCCTCCAGGACAGTCCTTGGCTGCTGCCCCGAGCGCTGCCACTGGGCTGGCCCTGGTTTCTGGACACAGTGGGACACAGAGGGACAAGACAAGGGCTTTGTGGGCAGGGAGCTTGGGAGTGACCACCTGTGCCCACCCCAGTGCCCTTGGTGTGCCGTGCCTGCCCCAGTGCCCTTGGTGTGCCATGCCCACCCTGGAGCCCTTGGTGTGCCTGCCCCGGTGCCCTCGGTGTGCCATGCCCACTCCGGTGCCCTCGGTGTGCCATGCCCGGCACAGCATGCTGGGGGAGCTGGCCCTGTGTTGCTGCGTGCGAGCAGCGTGTCTGGGGCAGCTGGGACCACAAGCCCCGGGCTGTGAGGCCTGGCAGGAAAATGCCGTGTCCCGCTGGCCTCACAGATGGCCTGGGTCTGCCCGGGGCAGCCGCCCGCCTGCGCTGGCCCTGAATGCCTGAATGCCCGTTTTGTTGGCCACTCTGGGGGAGGACTGGCCCCACGCTGCCCTGGTCCCACTGCTCCATGAATGCGGGCAGTGTGTGCACACAGACACAGCTCCCGCCGGCCTGGGGGCGCCCAGGGCTGGGGGCTGCTGCCTTCTGGGGCTCCTGGCTCCCAGCCAGCCTGGCTGAGCATCCCTAGGGAGATGGAGACAGCCCCTGCAGCAGGCTGAGCAGAGCCCGGCCACGAGAGCCCCTGCTCTGTGCTGTGCCGTGCCATGCCGTGCCATGCCATGCCATGCCATGCCGTGCCAGGGAAGGGGTGTGTGCAGGTGCACCCTGCCAGCCCCAGCGGCTGCCATGGCGAGGTGGGTGCTGTGGAGCTGGTGCTGCAAGCCTGGGAAAGGTTTCTGTTTCCACTGGTGAGTGAGTCAGCGGCGGCACCGCCAAGGCCGTGGCTCCCCTCCCTTCCCTCCGGCCACCACCCGCTGCCCAGCCCTTCCCACAGCTGCTCGGGGTCGTCAGCCTTGGCACCTGTGTCCCCATGTCACACCACGTCCCTGCACCTCCCCGCAGCTCCTGGAGACTGACCAGAGGCCCTGGTGGCACCGATGTTCTCCCACCAAACATGTCCCAGCATGGGCACGAATGGGTGGGGGCACAGCAAGAGGGCTGTGGGGCTGGCACTGAGCCTTCTGCTCCCCGGGGATGACCTGGGGGCTACTGGTGTGGCTGGGCACCATGTGCCAGGCAGAGCCCTCTGCCAAGCCCCTGGTCCTGGAGCCTGGCAGTGCCCAGACAGCTGAGCTGCGGGTGATCCAGGCAGAGGCAGCTTCTGGGGTGGAACAAGCACTGAAGTTTTGGTGCACCCTCAGTGGTGCCAACAGACTGCAACCATGGCCAGAATGGCACCTGCCCACTGCACATCCTGCCCACCCAAAGACTGGCCAGCGCCGGCTCAGCTCAGCACTGGGCTGGCACCGTGGGGAGAGCAGGACGCCAGCAAGGAGGCAAAACCACCACAAACAAACCAGCCCGGCCAGTAACTGAGACGGGGCGGGGGGATCAGGGCTCGCTGCCCGGCTGCACCGAGCACAGGAGGAGATTTTGGGCACCAGAGCCACCTGCCCAGATGGCCTCAGCTGCCCTTCCCCAGGCGCCACATCGCTGTCACGGGGGCTTCGAGCACCACAGCCCCCCAGCATCCCTGTCTCAAGCTTCATTTGCTGCTTGCTGCTGAACTGAGAGATTTTAATCTTTTAATCACGTTATGAGCCGAGGTGGTGCCGGCCACGCACAGGAGGAATGTCTGGAAGTCAGCAGCTCCTGTCGCAGCGGGAGCCCATCCTGCCCCCACCCACACGTCCCCACTTGGGGACCCCTGTCCTCCCCAGCCCGGCTTGTCCTGCGGCTGAGCTGGGACCCGGGGCAGAGCTGGGAGCAGGGACCAGGACCAGCCTGGGGCCCGTGCCAGAGCAAGGATCGGCTCACAAAGAGCTGCCGGGACTGGAGCTTCCCCACCGCAGCCCGAACACAACGAGAGCTCTGAGCGTGCGGGTTCCACTCCTCCCCTCCCGTGTTTTCTGAGAGAGGGGAGCAGAGGGGTGTCCGCAGCCCAGCCCAGCACAGCGCGGAGCCGCGGCAGCCCCTGCGGAAGAACAACAAAACCCTGGAATTAGAGATGTGCTGGGAGTTTACTTTACCACAAAAAAATGTCAGAAATCCGTATTGTTTGTACAGGGATTTGCTGGGGATCGCTAGATAAAAGCCTGGCAGGGACCAGTCGGGGGGAAAAGTCGGCCGGCTCCTTTTTGGTGGCGAGAACCCACGGCCGAGAGAGGGGACAGTGCCTGGCCAGCGTGGGGGCTCGGGGCAGGGCAGGGACAGGGACAGGGACAGGGAGGGATGGGGACGGTGAGCACCCACCCTGCCCAGCTCCAGGACAAACGACAACACACGCAGCCCGCTCTCACATCTGTTATGTTTTAGTACTGCTCATGTCTAAAATGACCAAAACCAAGCCAAGCGCCCACAGCCCCTCGCTCTGCCTCACACTGAGTGAGAGGCCCGAGGGTGCCCTGGCCAGTGCTGGGTGCGGGCAGGGGTGTGGGCAGGTGAGAGGGCAGGTGAGAGGGCAGGTGAGAGGGCAGGTGTGAGGGCAGGTGTAATGGCAGGTGAGAGGGCAGGTGAGAGAGCAGGTGAGAGGGCAGGTGTAATGAGGGCAGGTGTAATGAGGGCAGGTGTAATGAGGGCAGGTGAGAGGGCAGGTGTAATGAGGGCAGGTGTAAAGAGGGCAGGTGAGAGCAGGGGTGAGGGCAGGTGTGAGGGCAGGTGAGAGGGCAGGTGTAATGAGGGCAGGTGAGAGCAGGGGTGAGGGCAGGTGTGCGCGTTTCTGTGCAGGCAGGACACCCCAGGCAGGCTCCTCCATGCCTGCTGCCAAAGGGGACTTGCGCAGCTCCAGTGAATGCATTTAAATAACAAACTCATGATCAGCAAAAGCAAAGGCATCTTAACCACACTTCCTAAAATAGCGACTGGCACCTGTTCCGGGCGCCGGGCAGTGGGGGGCCCGCGGGGCTGTCCCGGCCCTGGCACGGCTGGCAGCGCTGGAGGGCACACGCGGTGCCCGGGCTGGGGGCAGCGCAGGAGGCGCTCGGGGCGCTGCTGCAGGGCGGGCGGGCGGTGCCAGCAGCGGCAGAGCCATGCGGGGCTGGGCTCCTCCGTGTCCCCGGGAAGGCGATGCTGGCCGAGCTGCCACGGCCCCGGGGCCACGTTGTCACAGCGGTGGGTGTCTGCTGCTGGGGGCTGCTCTGACGGGCTCCCCATGCCCTGCAGCACGGTGGGCACGGGGCAGGTGGTGGCCAGAGCAGATGGGGAAGCTTTTGAGGGGGAAGCCGGGCTCTTGCCACAGCCCTGGCTGGAGTGGGGGTGCCAGGGCCAGGCTGCGTCAGGGTGCCCCAGGCAGGGTGGGTGCAGGAGTGCAGAGGGACCCGCCCGGGCACTCAGACCACGAAGCTGAGCCCGTAGGTCATCTGATGGCCGTTGTCCCAGGCATAGAGCACCTTCTCCTTGGGGTTGTAGTCGACCTGCGTGGTGAAGGAGTAGTGGTTGAGGAAGGGCAGCCGGAGCTCTGCCTCCGTGTCCGTGTGCGTGTCGAAGGCATAGGAGATCTGCCCTTCCTTCTGGCTGTAGGTGTCCACAGCATAGAGGATGCCACAGATGATGAAGCAGTTCCCGTAGGTGTTGCGCTTCAGCCCCGTCTTCCAGGTGGTTTCCTTGCGCACCGAGAGGTCCACGGGGTCCAGCCGGCTGAGGACGATCACCTCCTGCTGGGAGTAGTCATAGTCCACCGAGGGGTAGATGACCCAGAGCCCGCTCTCATCCACGGCGAAGTCGATGTCCGAGTGGCCCCTCCACTTCCAGGGCGTGGTGTCCTCGTACACCACATCGTGGAGCTGCGCCCAGCCCGCCACGTAGCGCTCCTTCAGGTCGTACTTGATGATGTTCTTGGTGAAGGCTCGGTTGTAGTAGAAGGCCCCCCTGTACACCACGTGCCCCGTGCCAATCCAGTTGTAGGGCAGCTTGTAGAGGTTGCTCCAGCGGCCTGTGGGTGGGTGGGAGAGGTGTTGGGACCCTCCACAGCCCAGGGGTCCCATGCACGACGGCCAGAGCATGCCGGCAGCAGAAGGGGCCTTGTGTCACCCTTGTTGCCCTCTGGATGCTCCCCTCAGCTGCCCACCGCCCCAGGGCCCAGCACAGCTGGTGTCACCCACCTAGGGGCAGCCAGGGCCCCTGTGCCCGCTCGGCCGCTCGCCCCTCACCCTGCTTGAAGCTGTCGAGGCTCCTGAACTCCACCAGGCTGTTGCCATAGTAGTAGTTGGTGACGTAGATGCGGTCATCCTTGGCTGCCGGGTCCTTCATCCAGGCCCCCTCGTTGCGCCCGTAGCTGTGGTGCTCCCTGGGGGGCTGCACGGCCTCGATGGTGCCTTCGCACTCTGCCTCCTTCACTGGGTGCGAGGGGGAGGAAGAGGAAGGCTTACCCCTGCCCTGGCACCCGACCCCTGCTCCGTCCCTGCGGCAGATTCCTGCTGGCTTAGGTTGGCAGGGCACCGGGAGTGCGGGGCTGGGTGCCCTCCAGGCTGGGTGCCCCCTGCCAGCCGCCCCTGTCACCCACCTCTGTTGGGCGTCTCGGGGTCCCCGGTGCTGTCGGTGCCCTGCCCGGGGGCGCTGCGGGCGGTGCTGCGGGGCACCGGGGCGGTGCTGGGCACGGCCGTGCTGCCGGGCACGGTGCTCTCCGTCTGTGCAACAGCCCGGGCCGGGGTGCCCTCGGCTGGGGCGGGTGGGGGGGCCCTGTCCTCCTGCTGCTCTGGCACGGCCGCCCCTCTCACAGGGCTCTCTGTGGGGGGACGAGCCGGGGGTCAGTGAGTTTGCAGGGCTGGGGGTCAGTGTGTTTGCAGGGTTGGGGGTCAGTGCGTGTGCAGGGCCGGGGGTCAGTGTGTTTGCAGGGTTGGGGGTCAGTGTGTTTGCAGGGCCGGGGGTCAGTGTGTTTGCGGGGCCAGGGGTCAGTGTGTTTGCAGGGCCGGGGGTCAGTGTGTTTGCGGGGCTGGGGGTCAGTGCGTGTGCAGGGTTGGGGGTCAGTGTGTTTGCGGGGCTGGGGGTCAGTGCGTTTGCAGGGCCGGGGGTCAGTGCATGTGCAGGGCTGGGGGTCAGTGTGTTTGCAGGGCCGGGGGTCAGTGCGTTTGCGGGGCTGGGGGTCAGTGCGTTTGCGGGGCTGGGGGTCAGTGCATGTGCAGGGTTGGGGGTCAGTGCATTTGCAGGGCTGGGGGTCAGTGTGTTTGCGGGGCCGGGGGTCAGTGCGTTTGCAGGGTTGGGGGTCAGTGCATGTGCAGGGCCGGGGGTCAGTGCGTTTGCAGGGCCGGGGGTCAGTGCGTGTGCAGGGCCGGGGGTCAGTGTGTTTGCGGGGCCGGGGGTCAGTGCGGTTGCGGGGCCGGGGGTCAGTGCGGTTGCAGGGTCAGGCCCTGGCCCCCCCTCGGTGAGGGGTGCCCTCCCAGCCCCCATCCCTGCCCTGCCCAGACTCACCGCGGCTCCCGGCCGGACCCTCCGCTCCCTGCCCGACCTTGTAGTAGGTGATGCCCCGGACCACAGTCTGCTGCTGCGCCAGGGGCTTGGGCTTGGCCGTGGGCTGTGACCCCGCCTTGGCCTTGGTGTTCTCCTTTTTGGGCTTTTCGGGCTTCAGCGGCTTCTCCTTGGGCGCTCGGGGGGCTGCCCTGTCCCCCAGGGCCTTGCGGGGGCTGGGGTACCGTCCTGCCTCCTTCTCCCGGCCCCCTGTCGTGTCCTGGGGGGCACAGCCTGGTCAGACCCCCTGCCCTCCCATGCCCTCCTCTTCCCTGCCACCTCTGTGCCAGGCAAAGGGCACAGGCACCAGCCCAGGGTTACCCCAAGGATCCTCCCCAAGCCTGGGGGAGCCTGGCCCTGCCTGGCAGCACCCGCTGTGCCTGCATGGGGCTGGGCCCCGGGGTTCCTGTGCCTTGGGGTTCCTCTGCCTCGGGGTTCCTGTGCCTTGGGGTACCTGTGCCTTGCTCTCGGGGATGGCAGCCGCGTCCTTCTGCAGCAGCTGGTAGCCCAGGTTGGAGATCTCCTTCTTGATGCTGATCATGATGTCAGAGTAGTTCTCGTAGCGTTTCATCTGGTCAGTGAGGTGCTGGACGCTCTCCTTCATGAAGTCATTCTCCCTGCTCAGGTTGGTCTTGATGGTCTGCAGGAGAGGAGAGGAGAGGAGAGGAGAGGAGAGGAGAGGAGAGGAGAGGAGAGGAGAGGAGAGGAGAGGAGAGGAGAGGAGAGGAGAGGAGAGGAGAGGAGAGGAGAGGAGAGGAGAGGAGAGGAGAGGAGAGGAGAGGAGAGGAGAGGAGAGGAGAGGAGAGGAGGAGAGGAGAGGAGAGGAGAGGAGAGGAGAGGAGAGGAGAGGAGAGGAGAGGAGAGGAGAGGAGAGGCTGGAGCCCCACTCAGGGGCTCACAGAGCTCCTGAGCTGTGCAGGGGGGAGCACTGCGGGCATGGGGCTGCTGGAGCTCGCTCACCTCCTCCAGCGTGTTCATCTGCGCCACCACCTTGCTGATGTAGGAGTGCACCTTCATCAGGTCCATGCTGTACAGCGTTCCCTCCAGCAGGTCCACCATGGCCTGCAGCTGCAGGGGGACACAGGGATGGGGCCTGGGGTAAGGGCTGGGGCACAGGGCACGGGGCACAGCGCACGGGAATGATGGCACAGCATGGGGAGGGGGCCTGGCCCCAGTCCCACCACAGCACAGATACCTTGAAGAGCTCGGGGGCCTGCTTCTTCAGCTTCTCCATCTTCCACTCGTTCTCGCAGGGGTTGAGCGAGGAGGGCGGCGCGGTGCAGGAGCACCGGCAGTCAGCCCCCGAGCTCACTGTCTCCACAGTGTAGAAATCCTCCACGCGCGCGCTGCCGCTCCGGACGCGGCTGCAGGCGTCCCTGCTCAGCGGCCGCAGGATGCACTTGCAGCGGCAGTCGGAGCCCTCGGACGTCATCCGGACCTGGTCCACGTCCCCCAGAGCCTGAGGGACACGCCATGAGCCCGGTGCCCACCCGGGTGTCCTGCAGAGCCAGCCCCAGCACACCAACACAGCCAACCCCTCACTGTGCTTGCCCACAGATCTCCCTGTGCCCCTGGCTGTGCCCAAAGGAGAGAGGCACTGCCTAGGCCAGAGCACCCTGTCCCACCGCTCTGCAGCCGGGCTGGCAGTGACAAAGCCCAGGGACCTGCTCATCCCTGCAGTGCTTTGTGGCCCAGGTACTTCAGTCTCATTTCCCTGGCTGCTTCCCAGCCTCCCGCAAGACCTCAGTGAGCAGGGATGGTGGCAAGAACACCCAGCAGTGTCTGTGTGAGCAGGGATGGTGCAAGAACACCCAGCAGTGCCTGTGTGAGCAGGGATGGTGCAAGAACACCCAGCAGTGCCTGTGTGAGCAGGGATGGTGGCAAGAACACCCAGCAGTGCCTGTGTGAGCAGGGATGGTGGCAAGAACACACAGCAGTGTCTGTGTGAGCAGGGATGGTGGCAAGAACACCCAGCAGTGTCTGTGTGAGCAGGGATGGTGGCAAGAACACCCAGCAGTGCCTCAGAGAGCAGGGATGGTGGCAAGAACACCCAGCAGTGCCTCAGAGAGCAGGGATGGTGCAAGAACACCCAGCAGTGTCTGTGTGAGCAGGGATGGTGGCAAGAACACCCAGCAGTGTCTGTGTGAGCAGGGATGGTGGCAAGAACACCCAGCAGTGCCTCAGAGAGCAGGGATGGTGGCAAGAACACCCAGCAGTGCCTGTGAGAGCAGGGATGGTGCAAGAACACCCAGCAGTGCCTCAGAGAGCAGGGATGGTGGCAAGAACACCCAGCAGTGTCTGTGTGAGCAGGGATGGTGGCAAGAACACCCAGCAGTGCCTCAGAGAGCAGGGATGGTGGCAAGAACACCCAGCAGTGCCTGTGTGAGCAGGGATGGTGCAAGAACACCCAGCAGTGCCTGTGTGAGCAGGGATGGTGCAAGAACACCCAGCAGTGTCTGTGTGAGCAGGGATGGTGCAAGAACACCCAGCAGTGTCTGTGTGAGCAGGGATGGTGGCAAGAACACCCAGCAGTGTCTGTGTGAGCAGGGATGGTGCAAGAACACCCAGCAGTGCCTGTGTGAGCAGGGATGGTGGCAAGAACACCCAGCAGTGTCCCTGTGTGAGCAGGGATGGTGCAAGAACACCCAGCAGTGCCTCAGTGAGCAGGGATGGTGCAAGAACACCCAGCAGTGTCTGTGAGCAGGGATGGTGGCAAGAACACCCAGCAGTGTCTGTGTGAGTAGGGATGGTGCAAGAACACCCAGCAGTGCCTGTGTGAGCAGGGATGGTGCAAGAACACCCAGCAGTGTCTGTGTGAGCAGGGATGGTGGCAAGAACACCCAGCAGTGCCTGTGTGAGCAGGGATGGTGCAAGAACACCCAGCAGTGCCTCGGAGCAGGGATGGTGGCAAGAACACCCAGCAGTGTCTCAGTGAGCAGGGATGGTGGCAAGAACACCCAGCAGTGCCTCAGAGAGCAGGGATGGTGGCAAGGACACCCAGCAGTGCCTGTGTGAGCAGGGAGCAGGATGTGGCAAGAACACCCAGCAGTGCCTGTGGGAGCAGGGATGGTGCAAGAACACCCAGCAGTGCCTGTGTGAGCAGGGATGGTGGCAAGAACACCCAGCAGTGTCTGTGTGAGCAGGGATGGTGCAAGAACACCCAGCAGTGCCTGTGTGAGCAGGGATGGTGCAAGAACACCCAGCAGTGTCCCTGTGCCCCCACGGCGGCTCGGAGCCCACACAGGGTCCCTTGTCTGTGGTGACACGCAGCCACCTCGGGGTGAGCTCGGCCCCTCAGTCTGCCGCGATGGCCCGAGGCACAGGCTCAAGGACTCCCTTGTTTCCACACATGGCCCTGATTCACGCCGCAGAGCCCAGGGTGCTTTTCGGCCAGTTTAGCTCATTTCTCCCGCTGTGCTCAGGAACAGGGGAGCTGGGTCCCTCCCAGCCCCTGCCACCGGCCGTGCACCTGCGGGGACCCCAGGGCTGGCAGGAGCGTGGCCAGGCCGCTCTGGGTGTCCCACGGGTGGGGATGTGCCTGCTCCGAGCACCCCGGAGGGTGGGAGAGCAGGGAGAGGCAGAGCGGTGACCCCGCAGGGAGAGGGCTCTGCCCACAGGGACTCTGACTCATCCTGGGAAACAGAACGGTGGCAGAGCTGGGAAACGAGCTGAGCTCTGGCTCCCGGTCCTCCCCGGACCGCAGCGGAGCACAGAGCGGCGTGGGAAAGGGCAGAGGCCCGCGGGCTCCATGTCCTGCCCCAAGGCAGCGCCCAGGGCCGCACAGGGATGGATCCTCCGGCTGTGCTGTGGCACCGGGGCTCCCTGAGCTGGGCACGGACCCCGGCTCCCCACAGCCCACAGGGGCCAGGGGCTTCCCCCCCTTTCTGAAGGGCTGCAAACCCTCACACATTTTGCATTTCAAAAAACCCTCTTTCGTTCAAAGGGAAACCAGGTCCTGCTGGCTGAAGGGAACACTAGGACGCCAAAGGGCTGTAAATTGAGCAGAATCTAATCAAGCTCTCAGCAGGGAGCGGGGCAGGGACCCCTCCCCAAACACCACCTCGCAAGTCCCCGGGGCCCCTGACCTCCCCCACGGCCACTGGCGCTTGTGCAAACAGGCAGGACGGCTCCCAGCCCGGCCACACACCCAGCAGCGCCCGGAGCTGGGCTGTGCTCGGGGACAGTGTCCATCCGTGTGCTGCCCGCCGAGCTCACATCCCTGCGGGAATCCCTGGGAGATGCTCCCCACTGCAGGCCCGCCTCAGGTCCGAGCTGGGCTCCCCCGTTCCAGAGCAGCAGCCCCCGGTGAAGGCGCCGCTGCTGCTGGAGCCCATCCCGGCCCGGCACAGCTGTGACCCCACCGGCTGTGACCCCCCTGCTCCCAGCGCCTTCTGCAGGGCAGCGCTGCAGGAAGCTCGTTCTGCGGGAGCAGGGGACCCTGGCTGTGCATCCCCTCCTGTGACACTGACAGCGGGGAGGTGTCCGAGGCACAGAACCTCTCCAGGGCACGAAGGACCGGCCCCTTCCCCGAGACCCGCCCGGCTCCGGCCCCGTCCGTGCCGCGGGGGCAAACGCGCTGCGGGTGTCCGCACCGAGCCCGGGCCGCCGCCCACCTTCAGCGGGGCCGTAACGCTAAACCTCGCTGCGCCGTCTGCCAGCTTCCCTAAACAGGAACTGCATGCTCTATTTATACAGAAAAGCCCATAAGCAAGGAAGTATTAAAACCAGGCTCCCACGCGGGGAGCCTCTGTGAGGGTCCGCGGTACCTCGGCCGGTGCCCTCTGTCAGCCCGTGCCCGGCTGTGCCCGGCTCTGCAGGGACAGCCCACGCCAGGGCACCACAGACCCTCTCCCAGCAGCACACAGGTGGTTGGGGATGTGGGTGCAGAGGGCAGCCCGTGCTGCTCTGCTTTCTCCAGGTGGGAATCTGTGAGCTCCCCAAGAAACCCGCGATGGGGCTGATGCAGCCCTGCAGGGCTCTGCTGATTCCTTCCCTGGGTCCCCCACTCTCTGCAGACCCCAGCCCAGGCTGCTGCAGCCTCTCCTCCCAGCGGGTCCCTGTCCCCGGGGCTGCACACCCATGGCTGCTGTGGGAGAGTGTCCCTGCACTTTGCTGAGGGTTTCCTCACTGCGAGTTTTATGAGCTGGGTAATTTTCCCTGTTTCCGGGACCTCTTGCAAGAGCATCCATGTGAGCACAGAGTTTGTGACATTATTTGGAGAAAGCGGGACCTTTGACAATGACCCTTGGCCAGCTTTAAAGCTGTCCCTTGGCTGCTGCCAGAGGACTCGTCTCGGAGGAAAACACGCTGTGTTGATAAGCTGTGGCACAGCACGCCTCTGGCACAGCTGCCGGGAGGCATGTCCCCGCCACGGGAGGGAAACCATGTCACCCTCCTCTTCCTCCTCCTCCCAGGCTTGGCACAAGGTGTCAAACACGTCCTGCAGCTGAGGCAGAACGGGGCTGGCAGGGCTGGGCCGTGGCTGACGGGGGCCAGGCCCCGGCGCTGGCGCTGCTTGGGCGTCCCGTGTCAGTCATGGGGACACAGCCGTGCCAAGCGTTTGTGTGGCACACGCATGCCCGCCGATGCGATCTCATCGGGAAAACACCTCTGAGCACAGCAGGCAGCACCTGCGGGCAGGGAGACGGCACCGCGTGGATCGCCGAGTCCTGCCAGCATCACCCCTGGCACCCCGCCGGGAACCCCAGCAACAGGGCATTCCAGGCTTTGGATATCTGTTCCAAGCTAAGTGCTGCCCGACAACAGCTGCGTTAGCGCCGTTTCCCACCAAATGTCTTGGAAAATCCTGTCTTTTTAACACTGGGTGATCCTAGCAGTAGCTGCTCCCACCACCATTGCTCTGGGCTGGGTCCCGGTGTCCCGGCCCCGCTACGGCCACTGACCCCGTGGGAGACGTCTTCCAGCTGGAACCGAGGGCTCCTGAGGCACGGGGGAGGCGGGTTCCCCCCGCTGCCGGTCCCGCTCCCGCTCCCCATCCCCGCGGGGAAGGCTTGTCTGGGCTGCTCTCTCTGGCACGGAGTCGCTCATTGCAGCGCCCATCACCGCAGCGCCAGGGCTTGGGCACCTTCCAGCCGCTGAACGCGCCCGCAGCCCGGGTCACTGCCTGCGCCGAACCCCCGCCCGCTGGGAGCACCGGCACCCGAACCGGGACCCCTCCCGGGACCCCCGCCCGCCGCCCGTGTCCGGCCGCGCCCCCGCCGCTCCGCCCGGGCACAGAGAGCAGCGACCGCCGGGGACACCGGGCCGGTCCCGCAGCGACGGGGCTGCCCCTGCCCGCTCCGACCCCCGCCGTGACCTCTCCCGGCCGCGATCGCGATCCCGGTCCCGACCCCAGTCGCTGTAGCTGCCGGTCCGGCCCGTCCTTACCGTAGCGGCGCCGCGCACCGCGGCCAGCGCCGGGAGCAGGAGCGCGGGGAGCAGCAGCGCCCGCATGGCGAGAGCGGCGGTGACCGCCCGCACCGAGCGCCGCTCCGCCCGGCCCGGCCCGTCCCGTCCCGGCGGCGGGGAGGAGCCGCCCGTCCCGTCCGCCCGTCCGTCCCGTCCCGCCCCGCCCCGTCCCGCCGGCGGCACCGGCCCCAGCAGCGGCGCGGGGGCGGCGCGTTCCCCCGGGTGGAGCTGGCCGTGCCCGCCCCGGGGCTGCCGCCGCACCGGGGCTGCCGGTGCCCCGTGCGGGGCTGCCCGTCCCTCCCCGGGCTGGCCGGTCCCCCCCTCCGAGCGGGAGGCGGTGTCCCCGGGCAGGCGGCCCGGACCCCCGCCGGGCTGTGCGCTTTCCCCGGGCTATGCCCCGTGCCCGGTTTCGCCCCTCTCGCGGTGCCCCGTGCCCGGTGCCCGGTTCCCCTCTCCCGGTGCCGCGGGCAGCGCTCGGGGCCCGGCCGCCGGGTGCCCCCTGGCGCCCCGCCGCTCCCGGTGCACCGGCCCGGGGCAGCCCGCGGGGCGGGGCGGGGGCTCGGGGCGGGCCGGGGGCGCGGCCGTCGGGGCCGGGCCCGGCTCCCCGCGGGCGGCGCTCGGACTACGGCTCCCGTGGTGCCCCGGGGGGGCGGGGCGCGGCCGGCCCGGCCGAGCGCGGCGCGGCCCTGGCTGTCAGCAGCGCCCGAGCGGCCATGGGGCAGCGCGGCCGCCGGGGCCGCTGAGACCGCCGAGCCCCGGCCCGGCCCGGCGCGGCCCCGGCGCCGCCATGGAGCTGGAGCCGCCCGCGGAGCTGCCGGAGCCCCGCGCCGCCAGCAAGGGGCCGCCCCGCAGCGGTGAGTGCAGAGCGAGGGGTCCGGGCGGGCCGGGGTTCGGGGCCGGCGGTACCGGGGGGCTCCGCCTGCCCGATGCGGGCCCGCAACTTTCCGCGGCCGCGGGGCGCAACAAAGGGCCGTGCCCGCCCGGTGCCCGGTGCCCGGTGCCCGGGCCGGGGCCGGGACCCGCTCGGGGACACGCGGGGGTCGCCGCCCGCAGCGGTGCCCGGGGCCGGGCCGGCGTGCCCCGCGGATCTCGCCCGCCCGGCAGGAATCGCCTTTGCCCCGCTGCTCCAGGGCCCGCGGGGAGCGTGCGGCGGAGCGGGGCCGCTGCCGGCTCGGGCCGGGCGCGCCGGGGCTGCCCCGCTCCCGGTACCGGCGCCGTGTCCCGGCCGTGCCCCGCGGCTGCTCCCGGTGCCCCGCGGGTGTCTCGGCTCAGCCCCGGAGCCGGTCCCTGCCCGGGTTTATGGGCACCATTTGGGACCCTTTTACACTTCCCGTATGCAGATGCCGCATCTGCACTTGAATGTCCCTGCCAATTTTTATGGTTTACAATTGCATTTTACCATCTTAAGGTACTCGGGTTCTCTACAAAGGGTTTGCTCAGACAAAAGAGGCTTTTTATCAGCAGCATCCTCGGTTTTCGAGATACGGGCGGTACCGAAAGATAGGCGGTGTGGGAAGGGCAGAAATGGGCATTGCTGTAAGCGCCCCGATGTGTAACGTGGAGTTGTCCCTGGAAGCGCTTTATTCCTCCTCGCTTAATTAGATGTCCAATTGGATGAAAGACACTTAATACTCTTAGATACTTTAATAACACTCTTAATGCTTTAATATAGCTTTAATACTTTTTGAACTTTCTGATTTAATTTGTGAAGTGTCTGTTGCTTTAGTGTCCCTAAGAGCACAACAATATTAATGCCTTGTCCACATTTGCTATTTTTCCCAGAGATGTGGGATTTTGAGGGAAATCTCTTTTGATTAATCAGATTAGCTGTAAGAGTTTTTTGCGTAGCTGTTTCTTGTGACAGATGTACCTGTGGCTGTGGTTAGTCTTTTGAATGGGTGATGTAACAACCTTTTACTACTTTGCCTTCAAAAATGTGAAATACTGCCGCGGTGTTGAGACATTGCTTGACCTTCAGTCTTTCTAAAGCCTTTGGGGGAGGAGCAGGAAAGATTGGGTTGTTAATTCATGGTTTTATAAAATACCTGCAAATGATAATGGCAAACGAAGGCTCTGAATATTTCATTTTCTTAAGAAAGATTCATAGTGCTTCTGATACCTTGAGGAACAGCATCTTAACAAAACCAGTGGAAATTGTAGGAGGACAGAGGTATAAAAGTCAGATTGTATTCTTGGTGTTAAAATGTTAATGTTAAAATCATTAATGAACTTAAGCTGTGCACGTGGCTTCTGTGTTAACCCAGAGTAAACTGCTGCAAGTTTATTGGCGCTTCAGTGAGAGAAGCCTCAGGATAACTTTGAAATGCAGGGTGTACTTTTATTTCAGCAGTTACAGGCAATTGCAGCCTCATTATTGGAGGGGACACTTGACGTTCTTAGAATATAAGATGATGGTTTTCACTTGCCAATTTGAGTACTTCCTCTTCCATGTAAGAAACGTATTTTGTCATTGAGCAAATCAATAGCAACGCATAAAACCAGTTTTTTTAAAAGCAATTTCATTAAGGCATTCATTTTTCCTGCAGTAGTAGCAATTATTTCACAACAGGGTCCCATTTAAGATCAGTCTTGCTATAGCTTCAGTTGGCATCTTTTTCCTCTGTGAGACATGATGGCTTTTACATCGTTTTAATTATTTAATGTCTTGGGTAAAATAGGGACACAAAAGATTAGCTGGAATTAAGGTAGCTTTGGACACTTTGTTGTGTACTGTGGTCTTGGAAGACAGATTTATCAGGAACTAAACAGAAAACTTGAATTTTGTGTTCCCGTAAAACTATCGGAGTTTCAGATGGGCAGATTACTGATCTGGATAAACTTCATACCAGAGAAGAGAGGAAAGTTGTCAGAGCACAAAGAATGTAAGGTTTTCAAAGAAAAGTCCCTTTGCCTGCATCCCTTCCCTTTTCCACAGCATTCCCAAACTTTACTGGCACACACTGACATTTTTAGTGGTTCTTTATGCTTGGTTGCTTTGCATCTGATGAGATAAGCCTTTGCTTAACAAAGACTATTTCATTGATATAGTTGGGTCTTAGTTTACTTGCTATAAACATTTCTTTGAAGATTTAGGAAGAAAAACAAATGGAGTTGTCGAATGGCAATGCTGCTGAAGTCAAATGTCTCTGAATAAACAAGAAGCTACGGTGTTATTTCAGCTCAGTGTTGGCTTGTTGAATGTGGATGTCTCTTGCTTTTGTAAATAATAATAGTTCAGAACCCTATGCATTATTTTCTCAGTTCTGTGGTGGGAAGTGAAAGACTTGTAATTTAGGAACAGCTTAACTCCTTTGTTTGATTTGATGGTAAAGATGGAAAAATACCTCTTGGTATAAAGTTGGAATTTGGTATTGATGGCTTCTGTAGATCATTAATCAGGAAAATGGGTTTATGCATGCCTTTTTGTGCTGAGCAGGACTAGTGCTGTATGTTGAGCAGATGCAGTGTGTGATGTGACACTGCAGCAACAAGATTTTTTTCCCTGCTTTGCTATAAAACAATTTAAAGATATTGAATTATAGAAAATGAGGGAACTTTCCCATCTGGGAGACTAATTCTTGGTTGTTGGGAAGCAATAGCTGTCTTTCTGTCCTGCCTCTGGCAAGTCCTTTGTGGGATTTCTTTTTTTGATGGGGAAAATGTGCCAGTGGTTTATTGAATTACTGTTCAACTTCTACGTAGTAGAGCTTTGAACAGATGCATTTACACCAGGATTCTGTGAGAATGGGAGCACAGTTTATCCTGTTGATAAACTGCCTATTTAAATAAAGCCTTCAGCAGTGTAATCTGGTAATTCTAATTAAGTCATTTACATAGGGAATTGGCCCAGGGTTTCATCAGATGGCTGCTGGGGAGCTGAAATGCATTCTTTCCCTCCAGCTGTATTAAACCAGCCTTTTGATCCTGTCCTTTTTTAGCCTTTAAGCCAAAGTGGTTATCACTGTGCAGAGTTAATTGAGAAAGGGAAGTTGGGGGACAAGGGGACCCTTCGAGCTTTAGCTTTGGTCTTAATTATTACACTTCTAATTACATAATTAGAAGACTTTCAGATTTTATGTGTTGATAAAAATGATTCTGTACAGGTTTTGTTAGAAAGAGGAAATACTCCACGGAGAGGCTGGCTTCAGTGAAGTTCTTTATTGGTAAATGATTGCCCATAACTTATCTTGGGAGCAGTATAAGCCTGGGCTATCTGAGTTCTCCCAGCACTTTGATAAGGAGGTTTCATTTACCCAGGGTGGACCTGCGTCCTTCAGAGAGCACAAGTTACATGGCCACCTTCCATTGCCCAATCATCCCAGCTGTGGGCTTGTAGAGGTGGGGAAATTTAAACTTAGGGAAATGTCTGCTCAGTGTGAAAGATTCATTTTTTAAGCTTTTTTTTTTTTCTATTTTTTTTTAAACAAACGCCAGACTGACTGCAAATTGCTGTGATGTCCTTGTCTGGAAATACCTCCCAGCTGAAACTTGAGGGGAAGCCTTCAGTAGATTTTGTGGGAACCTGATCTGGACTGAGATGTCCCTCGGACATTTCTCCTGTTGGACAGAGGCTCTGCAGCCGTTCCTGCAGGAGATGTGGGTGCAGTGCCTGCAGGGGCTCCCTGGGCTGTGCATGAGCACAGGGCTCCTGGCCATGCAGGGTTTATTCTGATCAGCTGCTGCCCAGCAGCCCAGGGTGGGAGTTTACCTGTGGGAATTGCTGCAGAGCCCTCAGCTCCTCAATCCAAGGGATTGAATGATGGCTGTCGTGGTTGTAGTAAAAATTTGTAAAAGAACTCCGAGTCTCTGAAAGTTCTGCCAAACACCAGCTTGTCCTCCAAAACTCTCTTCATTCAGTCTCACAGCTGTAGCTTTATGTTGTTTGGCAATGCTTACAAGGAATTATTCCTAAGTATGTTGTTTCAGATGTCTTGTGAGTGCTTTTGCCAGGAGGCTCTCCATCCCCTGCCTGTTTTATCAGCAGTGCTGAGGAAATGCCCTTTCTGTGGGTCACAAGCAGGGCTGTTCTTACCTGCACATTTTCTGTGCTCTGGTGGTACAGAACTGAAGGGAGCTGAGGAGAGGTGCCAGTGCTGGGTACCAGTTTGCTGCTGTGCCAGGCTCAGGGAGTGCCTGCTCCTGTTTGCTGCTGCTTTGTGACGTTTTCTTTGCCCAGTTCTGTTTTCCTGCTTACCTGGCACTGCCAGCTGGGTCCCTCACCTTAACACTTGAGCTGACCTTTAGTATTTCACTTGGATTTACATAAGGGCTCTGCTCAGTGAGCTGTCCCTATCACAGGATGATATCCATAAAAATGACACTTCCTAGTCTTGAAAAAAATCCCCAGGCCCATTGGAGACATGTGAAAAGGACACCCAGCAGGAAGAGAGGCCCATGGCCTGAAATATTCATCAATCATTTTCCTGGCACCAGGAAACCAATCAACTCTTCTAAGGGGAGAGAGCAATCAATCACACGATGTGGGAAACAGGGATTGCTGGCCCTGCCAGAAATGTCCCTTCATGGGGACAGAGGGAAGGGGCTGTGTTGCTCCTTACTCACAAGTGGTAACTTACACCCAGCTTTTGTAAGAGGCAATCTGTGCACACCACGGGCTGTGCTGCATCACTGCCCCAGGTTTTGTTTTCAGTAATGCTGAGTTGTTTTCTCCTTAGATTTTTTTAAATTTACCTTTTTTTCTGTAGCTGGTAGGTGAAGGGTTTGTTTCCTGTTCCCAAACCTCCGTGTTCTGAAGTGGCAGGTCCAGCAGAAGCATGTTTTTATCTAGAAGATCAGAATTTTAAAATTTTGCTCTGCCCAAGCAGAACACCACCATCTGTGGAGCACCAAAAGGAAGAACACAAACAGATTCCCTGTAGCAATGTATGTAACAATTATTTTAAAATTGTAAAACTTGTAATCATGTCTTCCAACATGGATTTTAACAAAGACAAAATTTTCATGGAAATCAACAAAACATGAACTGCTGTATTAATTAAGTTAGATTAAAAGTCAATTACAATTCAGATTGTTCTTCAGACCAGCAGTGTCTACTAAATTCAATCAAAATTAATTTCTCATTGAAAAGATTAGGAGCCTTCTCTTTGAAAATGCAGATATTTTTCTGCATTGAAGGTAATTTTCTAGTGCAAGTGGAGACAAATATCCAAATGTCAGGAAGGATGTTTCTATTCTGAACAGCGTTTTTCTGTCTGTCAGACAGTTTCTGTGTGCTTTCTAAGATGCTTAGATGTGTTACCACAATGAAAAGCTACTAAGAGATGTGGCATCGTGCAAAATGAGATTACAGCAACAGGCAGATGTGGCTGGCATGAGCCCCAAGGAGAAAGGGAAGCGTTTCTGGAATGGCAAGCAGCAGGAGCTAATGCGGTTTGCAAACATGGGAGACAGTGGCACAGAGGTAGGTGGGGAGAAAGAATCCAATTTCCCTTGATTCCTGCCCGTTGGTAATCCCTGTCCCTGGGAGGCCAAATGCTCCGTGTGAGCCTTTCAGTGCAGCCAAACCCGGGATGCAGCTGCTGCTGCTGCTGGGGGCTCTGAGTGCTGCACTGCATGGGCAGGATGGGTGAGAGGGGAGTGCTGGGGGCTCTGAGTGCTGCACTGCATGGGCAGGATGCTGAGCAGGGATGGTGCTGGGGGCTTCTGATCTCTGCACTGCATGGCAGGATGTGAGAATCAGTGTGGGGCTCTGGGGCATCTGGAGTGCTGTCAGATGGCTGGGCAGTGATTGGGTGGAAAGGGGAGTGCTGGGGGCTCTGATCTCTGCACTGCATGGGCAGGGATGCTGGAGGCTGGAGTCAGGGATGGGTGAGAGTCAGTGATGCTGGAGTCAGTGATGGGTGAGAGGGGAGTTTTGGGGGCTCTGATTGCTGCACTGCACAAGCAGGATGCTGGAATCAGTGATGGGAGTGCTCAGGGCTCTGATCTCTGCACTGCATGGGCAGGATGCTGGAGGCTGGAGTCAGGGATGGGTGAGAGGGAGCTTTGGGTCTGATGTGATGATTTGGGCTCTGATCTGCACTGCACAAGCAGGATGCTGGAGTCAGGGATGGTGAGAGTCTGGGGCTGATCAGTGATGGGTGGGAGGATGCTGGGTTGAGTGATGGGGCTCTGAGTGCTCTGATTCGCACTGCATGGGCAGGATAGCTGGAGTAGGGTTGGGTGGGGTGGCAGTTTGGGCGGATGCTGAAACATGCATGGGATGATGGGGGCTCTGATCTCTGCACTGCACAAGCAGGATGCTGGAATCAGGATGGAGTGCAAGGCTCTGATCTGCACTGAGTCAGGATGGGAATCAGTGATGGGAGTGCTGGGGGCTCTGATCTCTGCACTGCATGAGCAGGGATGCTGCAGTCAGTGATGGGAGGGAACCCTGCACTCTCAAGGACTGGGCACTTACTGCAGCCACAGCCATGTCCAGGTGGCCTCACAAAGATGAGAGCCACACCCATCTCTGTTCAGGTGTCCAGGTAAAGGGGTGCTTCCATCCCAGTGCACTTCCCTCTGGGAATGCTGCCCAATCTGCAACATGATTTCTGCCATGTTCTGTATATCATCACATGCTGTTATTTATCAGGAGATCAGTATTAATCTGCATTGATGTTAACTCCTCAAAAAATAGCCTCTCTTGTATAATATCAGTCAGTTCTGGTTTTTTAATGTAGGTAATTCTAGTGAACTCTAGATGGATTTTGCTGAAGTGGTATTCCTTATGTTGGCCAACACTTTATCAGCTATCAAAAAGTCAATAAAGAATTTCCCCAGATTTACAGACTGATTATGCAATTGATCTTTCAATATTGGAGTAGGCTGGGCTGCCTGGTGGGCAATACCCTAATAAACCAAAACGTCCTCCAGGTAGAGAAGATGCAAAAATCTCCTGCCCAGGGACAAAGGCAGTGTGCTTGTGGGCTGGGGTGCTGAGAGGCACTGGGTGTGAAACAGAGACATGATCACCTTTTAGGACAGGCTTTTTTCCTCATCACTATAATTTTTCTAAAAAGCGTTGGTGCTTGACTGTGTTTTCCCCTTTGGTAGCCTAAAAGTCTGAAATAAGATGCCAAATGTGTATGAGTCCCTTTAGAGGAGTGAGCTGGCTGAGAGCTGCCCTGAGTCCGCTGTTACCACGATCTGGCTGGGGGTACTCCCTGCACAGCACCCCATCTTCCAGGAGCAGAGCCTGCTGAACCTCCCAGCAGCTTTCCAAAGAGCACTGTGCCCTGTCCCAGAAATCCCAGAGGCTCTGCAAACCCAGCCCATAAGGCATGTGGTAATGCTGATAGCACAGCAAGATGCATCTCCTTTCTGCTTTGATTGTTGTGCCTCAGGAGGCACGTCAGGAATCCTGTGACTTTTGATGGCATCAATAAATCAGATAGCATGCTGACAGAATTTTACTGGAATGTAAACAGGCATTGAAAATAACAATGTTTGTAGAGACTTCATTGAGGAATACAGTGCAGGTACATGGAAGATGCATGGCTGTGTAGGTTTCCTTTCAGTTTTGTTGGTAAGCAGGAACTGGGATTGTTTTCCATGTAAATGAAAATAAGTAAAAATATTTATCAGGAGATGACCTTATTTCCCACTCCTCTCTGCAAACAGTGTGTGTTCTCAGTGCTGAGGTGAGACAAGCTCTAGCCAATGTAGGGGAAAGGGGAGGAATGTCTCTGTATAGTAAAATTGAGCTGATAAGGGATAATGAATCACCTTCAGCTCAGCTCTGCTGAGTAGTAGCTGCTCTGGGGAACTGCAGGCTGCTCAGCCTTGTCTCAGCCCTCAGTGGGAAGGGTATGGAGCAAATCCTCCCAAAAGGCTTCTCCAGGCACTTGAAGGACAGAAGGTAGCTGGGAACATTCACTGTGAGTTTACCAAGAGGAGAGATCCTGCCTGAGCAACCTCATTCCTTCTGTGATGGGATGGCTGGATCCATGCATGAGGAGAGAGTAATTCTGTCATTAACCTTAGCTTAGGCAGGCTTCTGATGCAGTCTCCCATGTCATCCTAGCAGGCAGTTTGGGTGCAAACCCGGGCTCTTTTGTTGAGTTCAAGCATTAACTGGTGGCCATTAAGCTGTGACTGTCCTTGGGTGTCACTGCCACCCGCCCCGTGTCACCCACCCGTGCCACCCACCCGTGTCACCCACCCGTGCCACCCACCCGTGTCACCCACCCGTGCCACCCACTGAGCTCCTCCATGCTGGGGAGGGGGCACCACAGCTCATCCTCAGGGTCCAGTGCTGAGTCCAGGCTCAGGCTAAGTTCATTTCTAGGAGTAGCCCATATACTCCTTCAATTAGCATGGACAGGGACAAGGGCAGGCAAAGGTCAAGAGAAGTTCAAAATGGCATCATCTCTTTTTGCTGGTGTTCCCAAATGTTCCTGATCCTGCAAAGCTCTCCAGTGTGTTTACCAGACCATTGGAAAAGCCAAAGAACAGGGCCTGGCTTGATACAAGGGAAGTTAGAAATCGAGGGGTTAAGAATAGGTAGCACTGTTGGTTAAAACAGGAGAAATAACTGATTTATGTTGTGGTGGAAAATTAGGCTGTAAAGTGAAAAACACTTAAAAAGAAACCCTGTGGTTTCAAGGGAGCTTTTTGCTCTGATTCCTGCTCAGCAAAGAGGGGTACCCCAATAAAGGTCATCAGCTTCATGAGCTGAATTATTAATTCCTTTCATACCACTCAGGGCTTGTAAACAGTGTGTAATACAGGAAAACAATTGGCACTGTTCACTGAGTGGGCAGAGAGGTCAGGAGGTAAATACTTGTATTGGCAGCAGCAGCTCTTCAGAGCTGAGCAGACTTCTGTCCTTTTCCTCTTTTAGAGCAATCCACTTTCCAGAATCTTAGCCTGGTCATTAGTCCATATCTCCTCTCCCTTGGATGAATTGTTTTTAGGAATTTAATGGATTACATATAATTGTGAAGATAAAAAGGGCTGGAGGAAAGGGTGGGGGATTATAGGTAAAGAGAGCAAACCAGCTTTGCCATGTTTCATAAACAACTGTGTTTTTACACAGAGAGAAATTTTTAAATCCAGCTATTCAAGGCCAGGTGTAGAATAAGCAGTTGTGCTTCTGTGTACTTAGAATAAAATCCAAGTGTGATTTTTTGAGATTAATATGTTGTAAATACCACCTGCCAGTAGTAGCACAAGCCCAGAAATGCTGATGTGTCGCTGCCCTTGGATGGCACAGCTGTGCCATGTTCCTGCAGGGGCTGTGGGGTCGCTGGGTTCCCAGCAGCACAGGGTATTGAGGGGATTGTGACCCCAGATTTGAGCAGCTGGGTGTGGTGAGCATGGTGAACGTACTGCAAACAGTCAGTAAAACACAGAATTTCCAAGTATGGCTGGGAAATAGTTACACTTTGTTGTTTGCAGCCTGTAACGTGGTACCACAGTGAACAATCTAAAATTTTAGGACTTGGAGAATGTGTGCTGCCTCTCTCTAGACACTTCCCACTCAGAAACCTCTCCTCCGAAGGCACATGCATGACTGAGTTGCTCTCTGGGTGACACCTGATGAAGCACTGCAGATGCTGGCAGGTGTGGCTTCCTGCCCTGAGTGCCTCTGCCCTCGCAGCAGCTCTCGGTGCCTGCCCTGTGCCATCTGGCCAGGGCTGGGCAGTGACCCCTGTGCCAGAGCAGCAGGGACCATCTGCTGGCTGCTGCCCTCCCTCACCTGCTAAAGCCCCGTGCTCAGGGCTCGCTCTGCACCACTCCCCAAAGAGGCACAGTGACTTCAGCCTGACTGCTTGCCTTAACTTGGATGTGTGTGAGAGCGTGTGTAGCTTTCAACAGGCAAGGGACAAAACTCTCTCCAGGAACCTGAAATGGATGTACTACATATGAAGAATATTTTTTTTTTAATTTACAAAATATGTACAGTATATGGCTAGCTAGTTCCTAAATTAGGGAGCCTGTAGTGTTAAGGTGGAAAATAGGAAGATGCAAAATAATTTTTCTTCTCTGAGCACATCAGAGACTGTGCAGTGTAATGCAGAGGCTGTTGGGAGGTCTGCAGCCAGCATGTCACATGCAGCTTTCTGAGCTCTGCTGCAGGAGCCAGGCAAGATGATAAATTCATGTGTAGGTGTTCTAGGAGTAAATGCCTTGGTAATCCAGTGGGGAGTAGGCCAGGAACAAGCCAGGGCATTGCTGAATAAATCTGTAATTGTGTTTGTTGCTGTTCTCAGCTATGGCTGGTGTTTAACATGATGAACCAAAGCTGCTGCTTTGAGTAGCTACACCGAGGAGGCTCGGGGTGCTATGGAAGTGTGGCAGCAGGATTTAGTCAGTGTGGTGCAGTGTCTGCTCTCACGTTCTGGAAAAATGGTCTGCTGAAGTGTTTACTTTTGTTTGTGGTTTGCCTAATTAGAGCAGAACTTTGCACTTGCAGTGTAAACAGTGGTCCTCAGGGAACTGCCTGCTGCCCCAGAAATGGGAATTGCAAGAATGTGAAAGGCAGGATTTGGGCTGGCAGCAAAGCCTGGCGTGGGCTGGGCTTGTGCTTCTGGGGCTGTGTTCTGTGGTTAGGAATGCAAACTTGTAGTGTGCATTTATTGGGTCTGGAGCAAAACAAGAGTTACAGAATGTATAATTACGTGGGACCTACCAGCACCAAAATCACAGAGATGGAGACTGAGCTGCTTGGCTGGGGTGTTGGTGGTGATGTGCTGAGAGGGGCTGTGGTCTTTGGGAGAGATCAAGCCCAAAGAATGCATCTTGGCTTTGCCTAATCTTGGGTTAAAACCGACCCTGTTAGTGCAAGATGGTTTTCTCCTGGTTTGAGTCCTGGAGAGGTGGATGCTTTCCAAAACACAGAGGGCAGTCTGGCATTTGTTTTTGATCACGTTCTGACTTTGAGGGTTTTCACTGGCAGACGCAGGCAGGAAGTTCTGTTTCTTCTTTCAGCTGCTAGAAAATAAAGCTTTGGAGTGTCTTGTGCTTAAAGACACTTGTTTCTGATGCTGCTCCAGATCAAATTCCAGCAGCTTGCCAGCCTTTGGAAGAGGATCTCTCTTCTGATCAGGAATCTTTTGAAGGTTCACTGGCCACAGATGGGAGATCATCATGTCCTTTCATTCCACAGTAATGCTCTGCATATAGTTTAAACCTGGTGTAATTTAGACTTTCTTTGTGCTGGAAGTTGCTCTGAATTGATATTCTCAAACCATCACAAGTTATAAATTACTAATATGACTGCTGAGAAAAGTAGATCTACAGATAATGTGTATGGCAGGAATAACTTGAGAGGGGGAGGCAGATGCTGTTGAAATTACCTGCTCCTCAAAGCAGCTTCCTCGGGTGACTGAAGACATGCGTATTCAATTTCAGTGTAAATGAAAGTTTTCAAAGTAAAACCTTCTCAGTAACATGCACATCACATCTTTCTCATTTTCACTTTCCCATTAGCTGCAGATGTGGAGCAGATGAGTTCCTCCTCTCCTGTCCTCCCTGTGAACTCCGTGGGCAGTAAGTACCCCTTTTCTTGCCATGTGGGACGGGGTAGAATTTCTCATTCTGAGGTAATCCAGAGACGTGAATTGATTGATACTCCATGGTGGAGAAGTTTTACAGCTGATGCTTATTTATGGAAATGGGGATTCCCATAGCTGAGAGCTGATGAGGTATTTCTCACTAAAGTAGCACAGACCAGGTCTGTACATCACTATTTACTCCAGCAGAATGCAAGGCTGTGTAAGACCTGTTGCCACCAGAGATATCTCGGTGAAGGAGATGCCTGCATGAGTGATAGAAACCCCTGAGGTGACGTAAATTATGTTGACATGGGAGGCTTTTTCTGTAGTGTTTCATTCTAACACTTGAAAATCTATAGCCTGACATTTCTCATAAAACTGAGAGCAGTTGGTGCAATCCTCCTCAATTTCAGGGTAATTCTGGGCCTGTAACTTTTTGAGACTTTGAAAACCTGAGCTGCTGGACACCTAAAAAAGGAGGAATTCAGAATTCCTTCTTAACACTCCATCTAGTGGCATTTGCTGTGCGGAGGGAGCAGTCGGTGGGAATCCACTAGATGGCAACAGGCCCTTGTCAGACTGGTGGGACTGGGAAACCGTGTCCTTCACAGGGCTGAGAGCCCCTCATTGAGAGCAACTTTTCATCTCATTGTGTGGGAACTCTGCGGATTTGTCAAATGTGGCAGACTTTGAACTGGCAGCTCATTTCAAAGTAATGCTCAGATGTTCACAACTGCTAAAAGCCTCCCAGAGCCAGGACATGGTCCTTTCCACGTGCCTTTGTGCTGGTGGACTTGCACTGACTTTTATTGGAGAACTGTGGTTCCTGTGTGATGGGAGTGAGAATCTGGTTCCTTCCTTTATAGTGAGAGCAGCCCTGTGGAGTGCATGCATGGCAGGCTCTGAGCTCTGAACATGTGTGCAGTTATTTGCCTGGTGATTAATAAAACACATCTTTGTTGGTATCTAGCTACGTTTTCATGCAGTTTATCACTTTTATATGGAAACAGGTAATTTCACATGCATATGTAGAATAATTTGTCATCTAGAGACATGTACGGTTCATGATGATATATTGGCTAATACTCTGTTGAACCTTTGTGGCCTGATATAGCTCATATTTACTCTTGTGCATTGACAGGTATTAAAACATAACTAAATTAACATAACATAACCCTAAATTTCCCATAGTATTCTCCCAGCAGAATATATCTGCAGAAAAAGGGCAGGGCTGTCCAACATGAGCTGACCCTCCTTCCCCCCCTTAAATAACTGTGTGTTACTGCCAGTGTGCATTTGTCTAGCTGCAGCTTTCATGTCTGTTATCTTTTGCTAAAATGAAAAATGCTTGTGTGTTCCCTATGAAGATATTTATATAAACTTTTGATAAACTAAATAAACCGAGCTCCTCGAGTTCTTTTGATGTCTCCCTGTCTCTCGATCACGGCTCAGCGCCGGTGGCCCCTGCTCGGTCGGGACCTCGTGGCCTCTGCTGGGGATGGGTGAGCCCTGGAGCTCCTGCTGGACCCGTCCCCAGTGTCCCCAGCCCAGCTGTCCCCTGGCTGTGGTGGCAGCACCGAGTGCGCCGCGCTCAGTGTCACCCTGCTGTGCTCTGGGCAGCAAACAGCTGCTGACACAAACATCTGAAGCTTCCCAAGCATGGATGTAAAAACATTCTGAACGTGCCTGTCTTTCCTTAAGTTTTTTCCCTTGCTGACTTCCTTACCAAAATTAAAGCAAAAAAAAAAAAATTCTGGAGGATTTCTTACAGCTAAGTAGGAACCCAAATTTTAATCCTATTTGTACATGCAGAGCATTTGAGAGGTGTGGAATGTGTGCTCAAGCCTTTGGCTTGTTGTGCATTGGCAAACTGGGGTAATGGCCCCTTTACTGTAATTTCCCCTGTTTGTCTGAAATGTCTTATTCAGAGTAATTGCAGGGAATTATTTTCACGTGTCCTTGAGGTAAAGATGAACCCCTCTGTCAGGACTTCTGCATTTTCTACTTTCATGCAGGTATACGTGAGGAAAACCAGTTGGCTGAAATGTCTATTTAAAATAACACAAAAGTGCTTTCTTGTACATCATGTAAGATGTCTCTGGAAAAAATCCAAATTGTGCACTCTCACTTCCGAATGAGTCTGCCAAGCATGCTGAAAATTTTGAGATTTCAAAGGCAGAATGTCAAACTGCATCAAAAATGAGTCATTTGTCTTGTTTTCATAAGGTTAAACAATCTGGCAGGCATGCTTTTGGGCTGCTCACTGTTACACTGCTGTGGTAAATTCCCTGTACCCGGGCTGTCGGTGCAAGTGCTCACTGTGGGTGACTGAAAAGGGCTCTTTGCTATCAGACCCAGGGAGAGGGCAGATTATTTCTAAAATTCCACTTTTGCAAAGTTCAGTCTGTTTGGTGTTGAACTTGGTGGAGCTGTTCCTGTGTAAAAATGAACGAGTTTAAGTCTTTGAACAGAGCAAGCAGATATATTTTGAATATTCACCAGACTGGAGTTAAGAAGTCCTTGGTGAGTTGTTCTGACTTGAGCTGTACAGAGGGACACGGTTCCTGTGGGATAGCAGCCCAGCATGTCTGAACAGGCTCCTTCAGGATAATCCTGAGAGCAACTGGAGGAGCAAACAAGGTGTAGGAGAAGTGCTTGGAGCCTTTGCTGCCCAGGGACTGACTGACACCAGTGCTGGGCAGAGGGAGATCCACCATCCCTGCTCCGAGTGCCGTGGGGGCACCACAGGGGCCTCCTCTCTCTCCTGCCCACCCTGCCCAGAGACAGGGGCATTTCTGGACAGGGATGTCGTGCCAGTCATGCAGAAATGCTTGGAGGGCAGCTGGAGAGGCTGCTCCTGTGTCTCAGGGCAGTGTCAGTCTGTCTGCCATGCAGAGAGTGTCTGCTCCTCCCTGCGCAGCCCAGAGCAGGAAGGTCCCTGCCTGCTCCAGCTCCAGCTCCTCACCTTTCCAGCAGAACTGAAGCTGGCCCTGCCCACCACAGCCCTGAAGAATGCTCTCTGCAGCAGTACCTTAAAGCACTATTTTCTTAAAGCATTATTTTCTGCTTTGCTTCCTCCCATTCTCACCCCAAAGCCCCACAGTTCAGTCCCTTTTCATCTCTCACCGGGCACTTTGTAGGACCAGTGCTGTTCCATAGCTTGGCTCACTCAGGAGGAAGTTTAATTTCCTATAACCTGGTAAAGCAGTAGATTTGTGCTTTACTGATAGATTTACCAATTGGGTGACACTTTTATTAAACCTGAACTAGTTCCTCAACTGTTGTGCTCCTTTAAAATCCCTGTGCATTTCTTAATTAGCACTCAGATCTGCTCATGAGGGAGCTGGATGAGGAATCCTGAACTCCTTTGGTGGGACAATGGCTCAGTCTTACACAGTTTTGGGAGGCAGAACGTGGACAGGGCATTTCTTTGGCAGAGGTGTCACTTTTCCAGCTGGACAGGCCACCTGGCCATCAGAGCAGGAGGTCCTTGGCTGGCTGGTCCGCAGTTTGCATTCATTGATCAGTGAGTTGATAGCAATGAAAACCCACCGACAGCAATGAATGTTGATTGCAGCCATTAGAAGCTGAAGATGCTGAAAATGCCAGGCCATGGCGATGGTGCTTCACTCCAGAGCAGCCCAAGACAAAATTCCCTGGCGTGTGCTTTGGGTCTTTCCTTATTCATGGATTCTGCAGTCCCTGGATGGGCAGAACAAGGGCCTGCACCCTTGTTAGGGCTCCTGCTGCCAGAGGCTGCAGTCCTGGGCAGCCAGCTGGGCTGGAGAAGGTTCCACGTGGGTGCCACTGAGGTGCCCAGCCCCTGGTTGGTGTTCCTTTGGAAATAAAGGCTGTTTGCTGCCTGCCTGGCTGCAGGGTGACAGCCTGAGCCCTGGCAGTGAGGTGCCAGCCCCTGGTTGGTGTTCCTTTGGAAATAAAGGCTGTTTGCTGGCTGCAGGGTGACAGCCTGAGCCCTGGCAGTGAGGTGCCAGCCCCTGGTTGATGTTCCTTTGGAAATAAAGGCTGTTTGCTGGCTGCAGGGTGACAGCCTGAGCCCTGGCAGTGAGGTGCCAGCCCCTGGTTGGTGTTCCTTTGGAAATAAAGGCTCTTTCCTGGCCTGCCTGGCTGCAGGGTGACAGCCTGAGCCCTGGCAGCAGCTGGAGCTGCCCGGGAGGAGCCGCTCCTCGCCCGGTGAGCAGCTGCTGGAATCAACTGCAGGTTCCTGGGAGCAATGAACGGACATTCCAAAGCTTTCTCCAGCAAAGCTCAAGTTGCCAGCCCAAATGGAAAGGTTTCCCTCCTGATCTGGCCTATATTCTGCTATTTTCAATATATACCATGCTCAGATTTGTTTCCAAGTGTCCCATATGGAGTGGATACGTTCCTGCTTTTGTGCTGCCCATACAAAACCTTCCATTGATCTCTTATACTCTGTTCTGCAGAAATTCTGTGCTAGTATAAAGCTTTAATTCTTTTCTTTTTTTTTTTAAGAGAAAACAAGCATTTCTTATACACCAATTCACTTTTAGAGAAAGCAGAACTGGAAAAACTCAACCTCTGCAGCTCTTAATATAATCTGTAAATCATGACCTGCTAATGGCAACCACATGTGAAATCTCTGAAGGTTCAGGCTCTCCATTGAACAGAGGGTTTGTGATAAACCTCAAGGTACAGTCAACGGTCGATGGTTTTTTCTAGTTCTCAAACTCACCGACAGCGTTGAATGTTCACTGAAGCTATCCAAAGATGGCTGTGCACATGCACTGGGCAGATTTTCCATGCATATGTTTTCCATAGACTGGCAGTGGAAACACTGCTGAGGACTGCACATTCTTTACTGTAAAGCCTTAAACTGCAAAGTATTTTAATTACGGAATGGAACCTCGAGGACTAATGAATTGCAGAAGTGTAACACTCTGGTTATGGATGCTGAGTTCACTCAGTATTGCTTAAACCAGCTTTGAATATATTGGAGTTGCAGTTGTGGAAAAGCCTTTCCTCTTGTGGATATACAGGTTCTCAATAGGAGCACTAAGGATGTTTATAATGATTCAGATTTCTTTATAAAGTTCACTTGGAAAAAAACTGGGGGTGGGGGCTCACCCACAGTGCTAAAACAACAGAAGTGAGAGAAGGGGATCTACTTAGTGGAGTAATAATGTCTGTGTTTCCACAGCTCCTGTCCCTGCTCTTCTTTCCCCTAAAAAGATGAAAAAGGGGTTTAGTCTCTTTAAATCTCTATATTGCATCTAATTATCTTCACCTTTTCCACTTGGCTTGCATGGTTCCAGAGGGATGACTTATTTGCAGTTTGTTTGTTAAAAAGTAAATCTGCTGCTGTATCTGAAATAACTTTGCTGTGAGTGCAGTGGAGCCTACAGAGTCAGGGGGGATAATTTACTGCTTAAATGCTGGAAGCTTGCTTTAAATTCAGAGTATTTTCTCTTGTTGTAGGGATCTAACAGTTTCTCTCAGAATATCCTGAGCTGATACATGTAATTTAACAGTAAGTGTATTGTCTACTAAAGTACTCGAAGCAGTCTTGCTCAGGAATACAGATTGTAGCCTGCACTTAAACTGACTGATTTTAATGGAATCATTAAACATCAGCTGATACTGAAAATCAAAAGAATTCTCCAAAAATTAGTCTCACCTTTTTCTTGCCATCATTTGGAGTAGGAGCTGGTGGAAAGAACAAAGACAATGTGAATTAATCACAAGCAGTGCTCAGCCTGGAGTGTTAAGCCTCAGGAGTGTCCCAGTGTGAAGGGTGACTACATGTGGTAGGTATAACATAAATCAAGGAAACTCAGTTCAAGTCAAGCATGAAATTTTGGTTTTAACAAACCAAAACAGTGTGTTTATATTTAAATGACATTGTGAGAGAGGCTTTTTTCTCAATTTACTACTTCTTCCTCCTTTATCCCTCCAGTGACCTTTGAGGTAGGAACTTTCATCTTCTTGTTTCGCAATTTCAGAGCCTGAATTTCTACTGTAAGTTAAACTGTACATGCTATTTCTATATCCTGGCTGCACACTCCTTCCCCTTTGCAAAGTTCAAAGCTCTCCATCAGATTTTTTGGACAGAGTCCGAAATGATAAAACAGCTCTCTGGAAACTGTAACGGGCAATATGTGCAAGGCACACTCCAAAAGTGATGGTCTGCATGACCCTCCAACATACCTTCCTTTCCCTCAGACTTCTTTCACCTAGGAAACACTGAAACTAGAGCTGACAGCTGCCACCTCTATTGCAATTCCTTCATTATTATTTTGTGTTGTGAAAAAGCATGAAGTGGACCCTCCCCTGATGCTGACAGGGGTCCCTGAGAGGCCACCAGGCAGGAGGCAGTGCCTGCTGAACGAGACCCTTCCTATGAATGGAAATATTGAACATTGGGAGCACATGGGGGTTTATTTCAAATTACAGTGGAGAATGGCTTGCTGAATGAAGAAAATGGTTTCCCCAAAATTTGCTTACAAACCCTGAAACACAGTGGTTAACCTGTTTGTAAGAGGTAACTGTTCAGGACTGAGTTGATTTGGTGCAGGTTTCTTGTGCTCTTTGTATTTATGGGGCCTGAACAATTCTTACACCCTAATCCAATCATTCTGCTGGCTCCTCACAATAAGGCTTTTATTTAGCAGGGCAGGAATCCCAACAGCACTGCCCTGAAGTATCACTAAATAAATTTTACAAATGCATCTGGTGGTAAACCAGCTTCCCTTTTCCTCCCAGCCCTGTGCTGTAGCTGTGGCTGTCATGAGGGAGGTGTGTGACCCCAGTGAAGGAAACTGGGGCCAGGACTGTCCTCAGCACATGACAGAGTCCTCCTGCCTGCCTGCAGCATCCCAGAAATGCCATGTGCAAGCACATTTGCTTTGTCCTGGAACAAGCTTTAATTGTATTATAAAAATGTGTTTTCTTTGTCGAGGTAAATGACTTCAGCAGGGTAAACATGCAAATACCCCTTGGGGAGACAAGAGCGTGGAATTGCTGCCAGTAATTTTAGTTATTGCTGTTTCACTGAAATTGGGGTGAGTGTTTAACTAGCAGTGCCATGGCCAAACACTCAGATTCAGCAATCTTCTACAGTGAGCACTGGAGGTTATTTTTAACTGCCCAAAATTCCTTGGGACTACTGCTTGACAAGTCTGGGGGCTACATAAAACTGGGGGACAAAGTCACCAAAGTGTTCCATTTGCCCTTTTAGAGCACAGTGCTGTGATGATGATCCTAGAGAAAAGAGATGCAGAGCTCTTGTGGGACCTGGGAGAAATGCTGTTAGTACCAGTTTCCAGCAATTTAGGGAGGACTGATCAAGTTCTTTTAATCTCATTCTAAGTTGACAAGCCTGCTTGTGGATGCAGCATACCCTGGACTTTGTGAGGTGTTTGACTTAATACTGAATGACAATTTAAACTGGTATGATACAAATTTGCTGTGGCAAATGTTAAAAGGATTAACAGATGACAAATGGGGAGGTCATAAATGCAATTCCAAGTGGGAACTTGATCCAGTTGGCGCAGCCTTAGAATGACTTGGCCACATCCTAGAGCGTGGCTTTAGGCCCGGGGGAAACACAGTATATCCCATATCAGCAGGTTTGGGGGTTTAGACACAAGAGTGACACACATTTGGATCTCCAGATAAATCAAGTGCAAGTGAATGCTTTGGTCCATGTTTGGGAACAGGGAATACAGACCATGTGTGAGGACGCAGGGCTGGGCCCAGGAACAGTTCTTGCCATGGAGATAATGAACTGCATGTGTGTGCACAATCTGACTCTACTACTGTGCAAACAATGAAATGTTGAACAGCAGCACAGGCTGCTGCATCTGCATCTGGTTCTCCTGAAGCTGCTGAAAGGGTGGATGCTTTAGCCAGTTCTGGCACAGGCTGCCCTGGAGACATCACTGAGCTGAGCAGGTTTCTCTAAGTTTTCAGTGGAGAGCGATTAAAGACTGTCACCAGGAAAATCAGGTTCTCTGAGGTACCAGAGAAGGTTCAGGAGTTCTGTCCTGACTCCTGACATCCTGACCTGCACAACTGAGCCAGCCAGAGCACAGCAACCCTGCCCTGGCTTTGGGAATGGGCCTGCCTTCACAGCAGGCAGCAGAACCTTGGCAGTGGGTGTTAGCAGGGAAAAATGGTCTGAGTCTTCAGAAACTCAAGGCACCAACTTGTGTTTCAAGAGCATATGAAGGAGTGGAAAGCTTTTTTGACCTACTGGGATGTGATTTTACAAGAAAATGATACATTCATGCTTGAAAAATGCTAGGCTAAGACTCAGCAAATGATTTCAATTGAAAAGTAAAGTAAAATTATTTTGGTTATGATTTTTTCCCAAATATTTTAAAATAAGGCATTTATGAATGAGCTGCTCTGAATGTTCTTGCAATCTGACATCCCAGCTTGAGTAATGCAATGCTCTGTGGTTTTTTAGGTGCTTCACCAAACTCTTTCTGACTCCTAAAATAAAATCAAACCAGTGGCTAATGGATGTTTGGAGAACGCTACAAGGAGGAGAAGCTTGCATATTTCCTGCTAATCATCTCCTGTCTTCCAGACATTTCTCAACACACAGACTCCTGGAGACAGACTTCTGTGCGTTCAGTCACCAGGAATGCATTTTTCTTTTCATGAATTTGCACAGCTTCCCTGTGAACTTTTATCCCCTGTCTTTTAAGATAACATTTGTTGCCATGAGGATGATTGGCTGTGTTAGATCCATCACTTTTAATGGAGAGGAATCTCAGGTGTCCTCCTGATGGATTCCTGCAGCTGCACTATGGCTGGGCACATCTAACGCTGGGTAAGCAGCTTTGTGAGATATAAATAACCCTGTCTTTTCTGCTGTATTAAACATGCTCACAGGTCTTCATCACTGAGGACTGCGCTGCTCCAGACCCAGGATGTGCTGCATTTATGGTGGTGGTGAATTTAGGATAAGTGCTTCAGAAGGTCCCCCTGTGCTGACTGCTCTTCTTGGCTGGCAGCTTTGTGTCTGCCAAGATCAAAAGATTTCCCATTAGCTGTGAATTCAGGCATAGTTCCTGTGCCTGTTTTGGGAAGGAGAGAGATGATCCTAACTGCAGATGATTCTGGTACTGAGATTGTTTTCCTCCTTTTAGCTTTTTAGAAATTGCTGGCGGAGTCACCAGTCTGACGGTTTTCACAACAATGGGTTCCTGTGTGGCAGAGCATTGGCGTGTTGTGCTGAGGCTGGAAGGAGCTGGAGCAGTCTTTGCCAGGGCAGGGAGGGCAGGAAGCACCAGTGGTTCTGCTGCTGCTGAGGTTCCCTTGTCATTGTTGCTGCGTGGATAATGTAGCTGGGTGATGTCTGGCTTTGGAGTGAAGCTCTCCTTGGCTTTGGTGGGCAGTGCATGGGTGGGCTCACCCCAGCACGATGCCTGCCCCTGGATGTGTTTCACAGCAATCACTTCGGTTTTCCCATGTGGGATACTGAAGATGTGCCCAGAACCTGCACTTGTAATGGGCAAACATGGGGAAAATATGGCTCAAAGTAACTGGGAGAAAAATCTGAGGTTCTGTTTTGTTGAGATGGCTTCCTGTGACTTCAGACCAGTGATGTGACCCCCATGGAACTGCTGCCATGTGTCCCTGTTCACACACTGATCATACACAACACTAGAAAAATACAGAGTTTTTAAAATATGCGAATTGGGACTTTTATATTTGATTCCCTGTTTGGAATATTAGCAATTCCATATGGATAAAGCTTAGGTTATCTGCTTGGGAAGCAGTATGGATGGAGAAGGATCAAATGGAGGATTTGCTTTTCATAATCATAATGGCTCCTCGTGATTCGTTGATAACTGTCCCTTTGAAGATAATTAGTTCCTGGTTTTCATCTTTATGATCCAGCAATTCTCATCTGATAGACTGCAAGATTTGAAGTTCTTCTCAGAAGAAACACCTGTAAAATCTCACTTTTTGGCTCAGTTTTGGCAGTGTGGCACCTCTGGGTCAGTTTTATGCTGCCACCCTGTATGACTCCATTGCACAGTACACTCACTGCAATAAAGACTTTACTTCCAGTAACTGTATAGAACTGAAGCAAAGAAAATGACATTATGATGACATTGTAACGAGCAGGAAAATGAATCCTCACGTGGCTTTCTCCCCATCCTCATAAAGGATCCTTGCTCTTTTTTCCCATTCTCACACCAGATTCATTCAGCCTTGTGTACTGAATGGTGGTCTGAACGTGCAGTGTTGGCTTCAGAGCTTCAGCTGTGTTTCTGTGAGACTTTCCTCCCACTGTGTGTGCCTCAGCACATCTTGAACTGCTCCTTCAGGTGTTAACATTTAAAATAGAAGTGTCTTCAAAGACTTGTAGAACTAACTGTGATTTGGGGGTAAAAAAAGAGGCGGTCTCTTCTATCTGGTTACCAGGCAAATATTCCTTGGAAGAAAGACTTCCTCCCCCACCTCTTATATATTTAATTTCTTTGCTTTTGCGTGCTTTTAAATATTGGATGGATGTGCATATGACCCCCAGGTGGGCAGGACTCAGCCATTCTTCTCTGAATTATACATTTAGCCTATTTAAATGCAGCCATCATGTGAAACAAAAAGGAGAAAATGTACTTATGTTCATTTAGAAGAATGATCTTTGGATAACGTCACCAAATATTGCAGGGTTTTATCTTGCCTATAAAATAAATTGGTCCCAGTGTGCTGTGAGATGCACATAGAAGTTTGAATATGAAAGTAGTATAAAATTCAGATGAGTTGGTAGAACTGGCTTTAGAATTTTGAAAAAATGGGAACAGATTTCCTAAGATTGACATGTGAGGGAGGGGGGGACGTACCGCAGGTTTTCATTTGTGAATCTCAACCCATTGGCATATTTTCTTTTTTCGTGCCCTTTCTCCTGATGTTTGATTGTATGACTGACCTTTTGTCCTGGGGTGTGATGAGAGCACAGGTGTTCCAGATGTGCTTTGTGCCCAGCACAATAAAGCCACAGAGACTGATGATGATGGTAATGCTCAAATTTGGTTGGTGGTCTTTGGACTGCGAGTTCTGCAGTCACTTAAGATCTTTATAGTTTTCTTTACACTGAACTGACTGGTGTTTAGAAAACAGTTTCTAATATTTTAAGATACACCTCCTTGTCTTCCCTCTCCCAGTGCTTACACCACCAGCACGGGGTTTGCATGGGCTCTGTTCTAGTAATTGCTTTCTACCGGAACAATCAAGAGCTGTGAGAGGAGAGGAAATTTGGCTGAAATGTTCCAAATGGAAATCTGCTTTTATGTGGTTTCAGAATGACGACCCAGCAAGCACAGGTGGATGTACTGAGGAGTGTCAGATTCAGACAGCACCATCCTTATCCTCAGTAAACAGGAGGGGTTGGGAGGGACACCTGGATCTGGGCAATCCACACCACCTCTCCTCCCAGGGCACCACAAAGCCTCACAGGTACAGACAAACAGCCTCACTCACATATTTCAGCACTTCCTTCTTTTCCAAAGTAGACTGCAGAAATATTGCATCTACACCCTGGTTACTGAAGGCAAAAAAAATGAATTAAATAGGGCAAACAAAGCTGGAGCTAAGCTATTATGTATTTCAGACTGCTTAGTATTTGGCATGTGGACCAAATGCTTTAGATTATAAGGCATAAGCCTTTCAGAACCTTAAGTTATTTTAAAATTAAATGGATGACAGGCACAGGTCTGCTGCATGGATTTGATTTTCTTTGTGTCTTAGCAGAAGTAGTAAGCAAAGTCTCTAAGTATCTAATAAAGCTATTTTCTGCTATTACAGAAAGGTTTGCTATGAGAAACAGAACTGAGAAAGGATCACATTTTCAATAAAACAAATTGAACAGATTCTCAGAAATCTAGGTCACAGTAACAGATGACCTATACATGGTCCTAGTTTTTGATGCAACTGTCTAATCTGCTCTGAGAGTACTAGCCAGACATCATTCCTAATTGACCTTGATATTCAGTGAACAGAAAGAAAGCTAGAGCCACATGATATTTAAATCTTTAGCAGAAAATAATATATGGCAAACTTGAATGTATTCTGTTTTGTAACTAGGACCTTTTTCCTGTGAACCTTGTGTGCAAATGTGTTGATCATCTTAACAGAGTCTGAATTTGAGGCTCTACTAGAGATAAATCTGAGTAGGAAGAGCCAGTCCTCAGGGCCAGTTGCAGGGGAGGGTTCTCTGTGTGCCACATCCTCCGTACCCTGGCTGCCCATGGGCTCCCCAGAGGGGGAGAGCTCTCTCCTGGCCTGCACTGGGGGCTCAGCTCCAGCAGCAGCCCCCGGGTGCCCAGCCCTGGTTATGTAAATGGAGCTGCTGCCACTCCAGGGCACTGGCGTGCGTGCAGCTGGAAATGTAAATGTGGGAGACTGGGAATTGCAGAGCCTGGTGGAACCCTGGCCGCTTCTGCTCCCAGACCTGATGAATCCTTTCTGTTCATGACCCCAGACTCAAGATGTAGCACTATTTACAGAGGCACTGTGGACTTGTACATGGGAACAGAGGGATGGATGTGTGCTCTGATGCTCAAGTAATGTGTGCTCAAAGCTTGGGAAAAGCCAAGTAGGAAAGCCTTGTATACTCAAATGACAAGGTATTTTCCAAGAGAACTATAAACTGATTTGGCTACTGAATTGAGAATCAGTAAATGTATTGACAGAATTTTGGGGAATGATGCCGTGCTGGACTCAGTGTGTTCCAGTGCACTGGATCAGCAGTGCCTGTGCCACGGCTGGGCTCACCCTGCCTGGGCTGGAGCCACCCAGGGCACACAGCCCCTGTCCCCGAGCCACCCAGGGCACACAGCCCCTGTCCCCTGTCTGGGCTGGAGCCACCCAGGGCACACAGCCCCTGTCCCCAGTGCTGGAGCCACCCAGGGCACACAGCCCCTGTCCCCTGTGCTGGAGCCACCCAGGGCACACAGCCCCTGTCCCCTATGCTGGAGCCACCCAGGGCACACAGCCCCTGTCCCCAGTGCTGGAGCACCCCAGGGCACACAGCCCCTGTCCCCCCTATGCTGGAGCCACCCAGGGCACACAGCCCCTGTCCCCCCTATGCTGGAGCCACCCAGGGCACACAGCCCCTGTCCCAGAGCCACCCAGGGCACACAGCCCCTGTCCCCTATGCTGGAGCCACCCAGGGCACACAGCCCCTGTCCCCCCTATGCTGGAGCCACCCAGGGCACACAGCCCCTGTCCCCCAGTGCTGGAGCCCCCCAGGGCACACAGCCCCTGTCCCCCCTGTGCTGGAGCCACCCAGGGCACACAGCCCCTGTCCCCAGTGCTGGAGCACCCCAGGGCACACAGCCCCTGTCCCCCCTATGCTGGAGCACCCCAGGGCACACAGCCCCTGTCCCGGAGCCACCCAGGGCACACAGCCCCTGTCCCCCCTATGCTGGAGCACCCCAGGGCACACAGCCCCTGTCCCGGAGCCACCCAGGGCACACAGCCCCTGTCCCCCCTATGCTGGAGCCCCCCAGGGCACACAGCCCCTGTCCCGGAGCACCCCAGGGCACACAGCCCCTGTCCCCTGTCCTGGAGCAGCTCTGAGCTGCGGGCAGTGCCATGGGGGGACACGTTAACGCTCCACGTGCTGCCCGTGCCCACCCATCCCACAGAGCCTGGCGTTCCCCAGGGGAGCACAGGGTAACCTCGGGGCTGAGCAGCGTGGTGCTGCAAACCCAAACTGTGCAGATCCCAAAGCTGCTGTGCTGCAAACAGACCTGCTAGCAGGCAGCAGAACTCCCATTCCCAGGCTTCCTGCAATATTCATTCCCACACAATTAACTGCTAATGCAGGAGGGTTCCTGGGTTTGAGATGCAGCACTCAGCACTCAGAAATGTGCAGTTTTACCCAGGTCACTGCTGGCAGTGGGTTCCTTTCTTTGTGTTGTGCAGCAGGGCAGCTGCAGACAGTTTGAGCTGCTCTCAGGGAGGGCAGCAATGACTGAAGTCTGTTTGAAAAGGTGATGTCATCCGTCTGTATGTCCGTGCTGCTTCTTAGGGAAACACATGCTTCCATGTTATCCTTTTATCAAAACACCCAGTTGTTATCTTTTGAGTTCTTAACATTTGAAACTGTTGAGCACTGTTAATCAACACTGTGGGTCTGAAACGATTACAGCATCTGCTGGCTATTATTAAGATAAAATGAAATTCTTAGGATTCCACATTTTTTGTTAAATTGCCAAGTGTATGGTGAGATCTCAGCATACCTGACGCATTTTTATCGGCAACCAACCCTGTAATGCAATACCATCTATTACTGCTTGGATTATGCACGCGCTGCTCTTCTGCATCTGCTGCAACTTCCAAGGCTGTCAGTGCTTGTGACAGTGCTTCAGGCTTTAGAAGCTTTCCCTTGGAATAGTTGTAGCTGGAGTTGTGCAAACTGACTTTGGAATTATCTGTTATTTCTATGTGCAGTTTAAATAAACCCTGACCACATGAGAGGAGCCATCAGCTTCCCTTTCTTATGTGCCTGATGGGATTATTGCCGTGTCCAGGCTGAGTCTGCGGATGTTGTTGGGGGCGGGCCATGCCCAGACATTCATTCCCCTTGTGGCTGTTCCAATTCAGCAGAAGTGCTTTTTGCCTACCTAGAATGGTCTGGTTTCCATTCAGAACTCTGTGCTTAACAGGTACTCAAAATCTTACAACCCAATTGCAAGGACTGAATCTAACTTTTCAGCACATTTTTTTTTAGACAGCACTTTCAAGGAGTAGGTTTTAACATTAGCATCTGGATGAATATTAAGTATTAGCAGTAGTACAGGTAACAGAAAAGCTTGCTGCACATTAAGAATACCATGGAATTTCATCAAAAGTGTGTTGTAGATAGAGGATCAATATCCTTAACATTTATTAAAAATAATAATGTTTTTGTTCAAAGGCCTACTTTGGGTAGGTCCTTCTGGGCTTGTCAGCACCAGTAAGAAAAAAAAATCAAAATAGGTGATAAGAATTGTGCTAGATTACAATCAAGCTAAGTTCTACTGAGAACTAATACACCCAAGGCATTGTACTCCATAAGGAAGAGAATTCAAGGAAGTTATATAATTACTCAGACAAAAGTGACTCCTGTGAAAAGTATTTACATTCATTCACATTTATATTTTTAATGTTCTGAAATAACAGCTGAAAATTCCATCAGCTGCCCCCTCACATGTACGAGCCCTTGTCAGTCGTACAAGAAGCACGTTTTTTAGGAGTGTGTTCTTTTAGTCATCCAGCCTTTTTTTGGCCTTCTTTGCTCAGGACCAGTGGGAGCAGGTCCATCATACCATCATCTGCCCCATGGGCTGGTGCAGAGCATTAGCACTGCTCTCTCAGGTGTCTCCCTGGGACATGGACCTTCCTTACTCTAAAACTCTTCCCCTTTTCCCAAACTCCGCACCAGGATTGTGTTGATAAAAACATGTTTAACAGCAGCAAACAGCCCAACCTCTGTTTCTGTATCTTACAACGCTTTGTATGGCTGCAGCTCATACCAAACACACACTTCCCAGCTGCAGCACACAACTCTCACTTTCATTGTTTTTCCTGGCTGAAGAAGAGCCAAGCGGTGGCACCGGCGCTGCAGCGAGGCTCACACCTAGAGACACCCTCACACCGCGTGCCTGCCGGAATTCCAACGGCACCGGCAATTTCATCTGCCTCTGAGCTGGCAGGGAGGCAGCATTTATGCAAAAACACAAAAAGAGAGCAGGACCAGCCCCAAGGCTGCCGCTCTTGGGGCGAGGAGCGCCCCGAGCCCGCGCGCGGCGCCGCGCACAGCGAGGGGCTGGCTTCTCAGCTAATAAAACCTGCTGGTTGGTTTTCTAATCTCCATCATTTCTGCTCATTGGCTCCAATCAGCAGATTAAAGCCCAGTCTCCGAGCAGTTCTCATTTTAACTCCAGACTGGGGGGAAAGTAGGGGAAATGGGAGGTACCAGACACCGAGCGGTTTGGTTTTTCTTATTTATTTTTGTGTTTGCCAAGTTGACACAACTGAACAATGTTCTTCTCCACAGCTGGTACTGGAGCTGCATGGAGTAAATTTACTGGCTTATTTTTTAGATGAAATAAGCTGCCCAGACACATCCCCTTACAGCCACCACTAAACCAAGTCCATTAGAACACCACCCCATCTCAGGCTGGACATCAGCTGCCTCGGTAACAAATCTCAGCTTTTATAAACACTTTGAGGTTTTTTGTTCTCAAATTCAAGTTCTCCCCCACACAACACCCCCCCAAATTAAAATCTCCAGCCAGATCATGCTTCTGCGTTCCAGACCCAGGGCAGCTGAAAAGTAACCATATGGACTTCATGATTTTATGTACTGCGACAATAAAGCTTTTATGACATTCTAGGTGGTTAAAAATGGCAGTCAGGAGCTCTTAAACATGGCACAGGCATGTTGCTGTTCTGAACCGACAGACCTGCCAACAGTGCATCAAAAGCTGTAATTTCCTGTGCAGTGAAGCCCCTATCTCTGCTGCCTCCAGCTTTGTGTCCCAGGGCTTGTGCCTGTGTGCTAACAAATCTCTATTGTCCAGCGGGGCGAATAGTGGCTGGGACCAAAGAATTGCTGTCTGGTTTCTATTCAAATCCAGGTAGTCAGAGATATGAATGGAGTTTCTGGAACAGCCATGTGAATAACCCCTGCTCTGCGTGGAGCTGCAGGCGCTGCGTGGCCGCTCCGCGCCGCGGCCAGCACGCCGCTCGGAAATACACTTTTGATGCTCCTCGTGGCTTTTAATACTTATTAACTTTTAAAATATGCTATCTCGCATTCCTGGACAAAACAAGGAGGGCAAATCGTCCCCTTCTCAACTTGTTAAACTTGTGGAAGAATTCTACTCAGAGCTTTCATAATGGGTTGTTTTTGCTGAGGAAACGATAGGAAAAGTTTATGAAAATTATTTTCTTAGAAAATACCAGATTTTTTTAGTGTACACTGAACAGCTTTTATCATGCACAGAAGCCCAAGTACCACTGCAGAGGATTTTGGGAGAAAATAAGTTAAATTTCTTTCAGATATCGTATATACAGTGCATTGCAGTCGCCACAGTAAATCACTGCAGATGGTTTGGGGGAGCAAATACATTAAATTTCTTTTAGATATTGTATTGAGTTCACTGCAATCGGTACAGCTAATCACTGTCGACAGTCTGAGAGCAAATATGTTAAATTTCTTTTAGAGCAAGTTACGATAAAAATTCGGCGTGTGATGGAGCAAGAATTGGTGGAATTCTGCACATGGGGGCTCATTTTATTGCAGTTCTTTTTGTATTTGTAATGATTTTGTTCATTAACATGAGGCTTATGGAAGCGAGCCCCGCACGGCCACAGAACCAAGCCGCCGAGTCCCAGCCCTCCCCGAGCGCAACTGTCGCTAATCCGTCGCCGGTCGCGATAGGCTCCGCGGGCGGGGCGGCCGAGCGCTCGCCCCCGCAGGTGCCACCGGAGCCAGACAAAAGGGGGACCGGGGGCATCCTCTCTCTCTCTCTCTCTCCCCGCTCGCCGTCCCCGCCCGGGTCTCGGCCGTGCCGGGCGCTGCCGCCGCGGGGCGGGGACGGCGTGTCTGGGGCTGCCCCCCTCCTTTGTGTCCCCGTCTGGCTCAGTTCCTCCCCGCCAGCCCTCGGGCGACACGCGTGTCTGGTTACCGACCCGCACCCGCGAGCAACTTCCAGCGCCGCGGAATCGCTCGAGTTTCTCCTTCTTCTTCGGGGGAGGAGGGAATAAAGCGGGGAGGGTGGGGGGGGGGTAAGGGGGAGCTGCCGCCTGTTCCCCCTCCCCCGGTACCGGCGGGGAGCGGCTGCTCCAGCTGCGTTACATTAACGGATATATATATATACACACACATATATGAAAAAAAAAAAAAAGCGCTTCTGTTGGAGAACAAAGGAGCACGTGCAGAAATGAGACTGGAAAAATGAAATATAAATAATAAAAAAAACCCAACTGGCGGCAGGTCGGGGCGCAGCGCGACCCCCGCCCCCCCGGCGGCTCCCCCCGGTCCGCCGGGACTCGGATTAACGCCTTACCTGGCGGGGCGCTCCCGGGTTCGGCTCCGCGCTGGGCTCGCTCTCCCCGAAGTTGGCGGCGGTGCGGACGGCCCGGCGGCTCCCGCCGCTGACCGGCGGCCCCGGCGCAGCGCGGGCGGGGCGGGAGCGGCGGCCGGACCCGCCGAGCCCCCGCGGCCGCCGCCGCCCGCGCCCCCGCCCCGATATATAGCGCCCGCTGACGGGCGGCCGCGCGCGCCGTCACGTGCGCGCCGCCGCCGCGCCCATTGGCTGCGGGAGCGCGGGGCCGGGCCGCGATTGGGCCGCGCCCGCGCCCCGGAGGGTCCGTCCCGCCCCGGCGGCGGGCGCAGGGCCGCGCTTGTTTGGGTGCCGGGCGGGCCCGGCCCGCACCTGCCCCCGGCCCCGCCGCGCCTCACGCCCCCGGCCGCACCGCGGGGCCCGGCCCCGCCCGCCCCCGCCGCGGGGCTGTCACCCGGCCCCGGCGGGCGGTGCTCGGGCCTGCTCCGCCGGCCCCCAGCCCCCGCCCGGGTTATCCCCGGGCGCTCTGGGCCACTGGGAAACTGGGTCACGGCGCGGGCCCCGCCGCCGGCACGGGCACGGCGGGCAGCACCGCGGGGCCGCTCCGTGTGCGCGCTGTGAGGCACCTGAAAGGTGTCGGAGAGCGGCTCCAGCGCCTTTGGCCAGCGCTGTGGGTCCGGGCAGAGCTCGGGGTTGTCCCCTCGGGCGGCAGCGCAGCCCCTCGAATCCCTGCGGCTGCACTGCCCTGAGCCACACGTTCATCGAGGAGATTTTACACTTGTGTTTTTTTCCGTTCCGTTCTTCAGTACAGTGAGAGCAGCCGCTGCCGTTTCTGTGGCAGGACAGAATAAAACACTTTAAAGCAAGTTCTCAATGAGACCACCTGATGATGAATGAACTGCACTACCTTGCCAGTTCCAGTGGTGTGACACTGACAAAACTCAGAGCTGCTCCCACAACTGGTCTGCATCCCTTCCCTGTGCTAGGACAGTGAACCAGGACACTGGGATATCTCTGGAGTTGCAGTAAGATGCACTAACTTTGTCAAGTGTTCTCAGAGGGAACCCAGGGCTGAGCAGTGGGGACAAATCAATGTCTGTGTTGTATTTTCTCTTCTCATTTCTTAGCCTTTTTTTCTCTGCTTTTTTCAGTCACTGACTGACCTTTTCTCTGAGAACGTTTTGAGAGGGGAGCCCAAAGCCCTGGACACTCTCCTTGGTGGGAGTTTGGACTGGGTGATTCCTGAGCTCCCTTCTGACCTGTGATCCTGTCCCGTGGGACAGGTTCTCATTCTCTAACAATGCACTGTTCTCACTCTGTGTTTTATTAAAATGCTTTCAGTAACCACTGCAGCAAGCACTGCTGGTTCTGGGTTCCTGTGCTTTGGTGGTGTGGCAGCCCCAGCACCCTGGGACAGGCACCTGGGCTGCTGCAGGTGGGGATGAAGGGAAGGAGCCACAGCAATGGCAATTCCTGCCCTTTGCTGGTCAGGTTTGTTGAGTTTTTCAGCTGTGCCATGATGTCATTAGCAGGGACACGAGGACTGGGAGGGGTGGGTCAGAGGGCCCTTGTGGGCATTCTTGACACGGATTTCTGTAGAATTCCCCCTCAAGGGCTGGATGAATGCATAAATGGAAGATGAAAATGGAATGAGGAAACAAATGACAGTTACATGGAACTCATCCAAAAGGAAGCAATTTGGAAAGAAAAAGAAAAAAAAAAAGCTTGACATTGTGCTTTAATGGTGACCCAGGCTCGTATCACTGTCACGCAGCTGCCATTGATGTGGATGAAGAGGTTCCCACCTCCCTGGCGTGAGTGTGAAGGAGATAACTCCTATCTGCTGTCCATTCTGCCCACAATCACCCTTGCAGTGCCTTCTCCAGCTCCCAGACAGCTTCCTGTCTGCCTCCTCTTCTGAGGATTGTCTTTCATTTCTTGAGTCATTTAGTTACACTCCTGAAGCACAGTTGATGCAGTAGTTAAAATATGTATTTTCGTGCTTGCTGAGGTAAGAGTGGGCTTCTGACTGAAAAACACATAGTATCTTTGATCATATTTATGAGAAATAAAAATTAATCCATAAGATTGTCTTTGAGGGTAATATGGGCTTTACCAGGTATCTGAACAGCTATGGAACCCATTTTAAGATCAGCAGAAATACTGTAAAAGTCCTCAAATATGAAATGTTAGGGTCTGGAAAAGGGAGCAGGGTTTTGGCACAGTGTATAAGCACAACCACATGCCAATCTCCAGGTGCCTCCTTCTGTCCCCACATCAGAGGTGATCTTCAAATGCTTGAGTCCCTTGAATATTTTGAGGCTCGTCCTAATTATTTTGCTCTCATTCTCAAAACACTGAGTCGTGCTCAGTGGGATGAACATGGCGATTGCTAAATTAGAACCGTGTTTCACTAAGTCCATGGAAAACATCATTCCCATTGGGAAGCGAGCTGTGGAGCAGCCGTGCAGAGCGGGTTCCCCAGGCAAGGGCACTGCGGCCGCGGCTGCTCCTGCGAGCCGAGCCGGGCCCTGCAGGACCCTGTCAGTGCTGATGGGGCTGGGGGCACCACGGGGGGGGCTGACACACTTTCCAGCCTTTCAGCCCTTTTACACTGCTGTCATCAACTCGGTGGTACATTTCGCTGCTCAGAATTTACCCGAGTCAAAATGAAAAAGCGATGGAGATCCGTTGAGGCATCTAAAGGAGAGGCAATGCCGGTGCTCCCTTGTGCTTCCCCCAGTTATCCTCGAGTCTTTCTAGCAGTTCCAATCATGAGGAAAGGCTAGGAAAAATTAGGGGAGGGAGGGAGGAAGGAAGACTTCCCATGAGTTTGGTCAGATCCAGTGTGCTGATCCACACAGGCAAGACCCAGGGCAGACAGGTCTCATTTCTCTTCATACCACAAAGACCAGCAGCTGAAGAAGTGGGGGTTTAAAGGATACATGTATTTTTTCCCTCCTGTGTCATCTTTATTGAGAAATAAAGAGAAATCCATAGTGTTAATCTGAATTTCCCCTCTTCCACCACCCCAGTGTGGGAGGACAGAATAAAACACTTTAAAGCACATTCTCAATGAGACCGTGCTGGTCAGACCAACTAAATTATCTTCTTATCCCTCCCCATTGCTGTTCTCTTCCTTTCCTTGGGAGACTGAGATGTGCCTATTGTCAAGTCAGTTCAGGCAAGACTATAAAGAAATTATTTAAGAAAATAGTTTGGAAAAAGTTAATTTGGGTCAAGGAGGGATTAAGTGAGGAAATTGTTTCTTTACATCCTCTGCTAAGAAGTAAGCAAGGGAAGAGATTGAAAATAAACCTTTTGAGCCCATTTTTCGAGTTGTTTTCTATGTGCCCTGTCCTTTTGGTAGCTGTCATTGCTTAAATCCATCTAACTTGATGAGGAAGGAAAGAGATTCAGCTTGAGAGCAAATTCAAAGTGAAAAGATTTGGCCAGTGACATGATGAAAGGGATAAATGTAGGTAGAATGGGATTAAACAGACGTATTCTTGGTACTGAACACATGGCTCAGAGGCCTTTACTCTTGGCAGCCTTATTTGAAGCCAAATTTGTATCCCTTTTACATGAAAAAGGAAGGGTAAAATTAATTTAAAAAATCAATGTGTAACTGAATGAGATAGAAATTGTTTGATAGAACTGATAGGCATTTGTGAAGCCTCGCTGCAGAGCATGAGGAGCAGCATCAGGGAGCAGCTGTGGCAGCAGGGATGCCTGGGTTTGGAGGGCTGTTCTCAAGGAGCTGTCCTGGTGGCTGCAGCTCTGCCCAGGAGGAGCCTGGCTGCAATTTCCCCCTGACAAACAGCGCTGGGCTGCGGAATTCCTGCTCATCCTCCTGCCTTTGGAGCCTCAGTGAGAGGGGAGCTCCCTGCACTGCCCAAGCATTGCCTTTACTCCCGAGAGCGTGCGTGCTGTGTGCACCTCAGGACAGCGGCTGGCACCACGGTGTGGCACAGTCACTCTGCTGGGCACAGCCACTTGTGCTCGCCACGCTGAGTGAGAGCAGCTCGAATTCTCTCGCCTGGGGAGTAAACACAAGGGGGAAAGTAAGGCACGAGACCAAAACTGAGTAAGAAGTCAGTAGAAGAGGCAGAAACGGGGTCTGCTAACCCTGTGCATTATTTGTTTTTTAGGGTATGCTGCCAGTATTAATAACAAAAGAATTGGCTCCGTTTGCACACTGGGGCTATGAAATATGCATGCCTGTGTTCCTGCAATCAGGGGAGCGCTGTCCTCCGAGGAGCAGCACTGCAGGTTAGCACTCTGCCAGGGTCCCCGTGGCTGGCTGCTTCTCGGTGCCTGTCACCTTCTGTAGTCATCAAGTGGATAAAGAATTTTTGTCATGCTGCTTCATGAATGAAGCCTGTGCTCCTAAAGAGCATAAGAATTAGCTCTGAAGTGTGCATTAGCACAAAGCCGAGGATGTTGGAAATCATAAAAACTAAAATACACATGCACTCCATTTTCCCTTTCCCTCATCCTGACTCTGAGTGGGGATGGAGTCTGGGTTTAGTTTGTCACGGTTTTTTTTCACCCTGGCTGCCGCTAAAATGCTTGGGACTCTGGAGAGCTACCAGCCCTTTGCTTTTAGCATCATTCAAAAATCTTCCATTTAGAGACCATTCTGATATCTTGGTGGTTTTTTTTCTTCGTCGTCTTTTTTTAACTACTAAGGAAATTTGCATGAAAATGGAATCATTGTTTCTGAAGAGTTCCATCTGCTCCTGCTGCTTATTCTGGAGCTGAAGTCATAATCCTCCGTTTGTGAAATTTCCCATTGAAGAGATTTTTGGCTTGTTATAGTTTCAGCGCAAAAATTCAGAACAGAAGAAATAAAGATGCTTCACCTAGAAAAAAAAAATTAAAAAGAAAAAGCCTGGAGATGACATCAGAAGTGCCAGTATATCTGCAGTCAATACACTGTAATTCCATAGGGACTGAGGGAGTAGGAAATAGGACAGTACATGAGGGATGTGGGGCTTGGGGTGGGAAAATGCATTTCCTCACAGCATCAGAGCTTTGGCTGGGGGTAATGAAGGAATTGTAATCTTCTGGGTGGCTCACTAAATAGGATTCCTTTTGGTGGAAGTGAAAGGGCAGGAATGGTTCAGGGCAACAGGAGTGCTCAGACGAGCCAGAAACGAGAAAAGTCCCTTTAAAAGAGCTTTTTGACCAGACTGGAACTGCCAGGCTTCTCCCAAGGAGGATCCATGGGATGGATATTCACGTAGCCACTCTCACAGCCCTGTATCTACTTCCGAGGGGTATGTTGTGAACGAGAACAGGATTTTTGTTGTTGTTCTAATTCCTTCTCTTCCCGTGTTTACTGCCACTCATGTGCAATGCCTGTGTGAAGGCCGGGCACATGCAATGGCAGCGGCAGGACACGGAGCATGTGTGTGCTGGGAGGTGCCGCTGTCCTGCCCGCACCTCTGTCGCTATGCAGAAATGCTGCGGGAAACTGGGTCAGGGCAGCGGGCTGGGGCTCGGCATCGCGTGCGGTGCGGTGCAGGCTCCCTCCGCTCCCGGAGACATTCCCGGGGAACCGTGACCTCCTTCTGCATCCCCATCACGGGACTGCTCCCCGCGCCACGCGGGTGTTTGTGGAGAGCATCGCGTATGTACGAACCGGGCTGTGCTTACAGCAGGTAACGCACAGCTCTGCTCGGGAAAGGCAATGCACCCGCAGCATTTGGCGTTTTCTGTGCTCGTTACATGGTGCTGTGCACGTGTAGAGCCGTGCGTGCAGAGCCGTGCCCGGAGCTGCCCCGTTAACCCTTCCCGGGGCCGGCGGTTCCCAGAGCAGCTCCCCTCCATCCATCCATCCATCCATCCATCCATCCATCCATCCATCCATCCATCCATCCATCCATCCATCCATCCATCCATCCATCCATCCATCCTCCATCCATCCATCCATCCATCCATCTCCATCCATCCATCCATCCATCCATCCATCCATCCATCCATCCATCCATCCATCTCCATCATCCATCCATCCATCCATCCATCATCATCCATCCATCCATCCATCATCCATCCATCCATCCCATCATCCATCCAATCCATCCATCCATCCATCCATCCATCCATCCATCCATCCATCCATCCATCCCATCCATCCATCCATCCATCCATCATCCATCCAATCCATCCATCCATCCATCTCCATCCATCCATCCATCCATCCATCAATCCATCCATCCATCATCCATCACATCATCCATCCATCCATCCATCATCCATCCATCCATCCATCCATCCATCCATCCATCCATCATCCATCCATCCATCCATCCATCCATCCATCCATCCCTCCATCGCTGCGGGCTGCGCTCACACATCCCATCCTACTGCCGTGTCCCTGCCCGTGTGATGGCTACCACGGTGCCTTCCTCCTTCTCCCGAGCACTGCCATGTGCACAGAGCTCTGGAACTCCGGCAGGACTTGGGTCACAGCATCATGGAACGGCTCGGGTTGGAACGGACCTTAGTGATCACCTGGCTGCATTGCTGTGGGCAGGGCTGGCACTGACCCACGCCAAGGGGCACACGGGTCCCATTAACAATCACCTGGCTGCATTGCTGTGGGCAGGGCTGGCACTGACCCACGCCAAGGGGCACACGGGTCCCATTAACAATCACCTGGCTGCATTGCTGTGGGCAGGGCTGGCACTGACCCACGCCAAGGGACACATAGGTCCTGTCCCACCGAGCCTGCTCCCCCAGCCAGACCCCACCAGGCTGCCCCTGCACAGCCCTCCCTGGCTTGTTTTCACTTCTCCCCGTCTCCTGGCTGCTGAACTCTCCCCCTTTGTAAAATCTCTTAATGTACTAACTCCTGGAGATGTCAGCCCACAGCTCTGTCTGCAGCTCAAGCATAGCCATTAGCAGCTATTGAACTTTATATACAAATCAGAGGTGTAATTTCCCTCTTTAGGGACAAAGGAGGGCTGATACCAACACACCAGCTTTGAGTGCAGCCGTGCCCTGTGAGCTCCACAGGAAATACACTTAGCTAAACACAGTTGTAATTACGTGCAGCTCCCAACCTCTGCTTTCTTGCTGTTCTGTACCACAGTAGTGCTCAAGTAGCAGGGATTTAGGAAAGCCTGGCTATCTACACCTCATCCCAATCAGTCTTGCTCCCTTGTTGCCAGCTGCTGTATCTCCTCTGTCTTCTCTCTTATCTGTCCCTGGCCTTCAGAGCCTTTTAAAGAGGTAATTTTGCTGGTCAGGTAAAGCCTGGTCTCTTGTGGGGCGAGGTGCTGCTCAGCTGCTCCATGGGTGCAGGTTGGGCTGGGAGAGCCCCTCCTGCTCTGCCTAAAGGTCAGATTTTCATCCAGGGACTGCTGTGGAACCCACAGTCCTGCCATCAAACTGTGCTGGTCTGTGCCACGCTGCCTTCTGGAGCTGGGGGAAGGCACTGGGGAGGGCACCGAGCTCCTGGCTCAAGGCACAGACCCTGACATCCCAAAAATTCATTAGTTGGACACAGATTGAGATAGTAGATATTGGCAGAGGATAATGGACTGTATTCTGTTGGATATTGAATGCTTTCAGAGGAGAAGCTGGTGCTGGGCTTCAAGGATAAATAAATATTGGCAAATTTGTATCTACAGACTGTTCTGAGAAATGAAACATCTTCAAGGGGAAAAGCCTATGCTAAAGTTTGTTACTACTTTTCATACCTTCCATTTTGAGGAAGGGTCCCTTTCACTTATCTGACAGCCGCAGGAAAACAGGCATTTTTCAGATCTGTCAGATCAGTTTGCCTTTGTTTTGTGCTGCAGGTGAGGCTGTGTCACAGGCTGGTCTGGGGCTTAGCTGTCTGGCCTCCAGAGCTGCCCACAGAACTGTGTGTGAGCTGCAGTAGCATGTACACATCCTTTCAAAGGTAGCTGTTTGTGTTACTGCAGCATTAAATTCCTTTGTTTTATCTTTTTAAATTAATTTCATGCTTTTTTCTTGTGTGCAGAAACAGAGACTCACATGTATGGCCCGAGCACAAATTCTGCACAGCTACAGCAAAGTTCCAAATGAGACTAGAAATTACATGTAGCTTTGTGATTTAATTTTCTCTGACATATTGAGTCTATGTTTTAGCCTACAGAACTCCACAGCTGTGCCCTAATTCTCTTTTCCTTGTGATCTCAACATCGCTGCCTTTTAAGGCATTGCTATTCTTGGATCTCAGCAGGACACCATGTTAGACTGTCACCCTGCTCGCTGCACTGCCAGTGCAGAGAGCAGCTTCTCCCTGGACTCACAGAGAATGTGTGCAAGCAAACTTTGGAGCAATTTAGTGGGTGGAGGAGGCTAGATCAGAGTGCTTTATATCCTGCACGGTAGCGTGTATTGAGCTGAGGGTGTACGGGTTCCTCTGTCACTGCTGTCTCAGGGCATAAGGAAAATGTTTATGTTTTGTTGCAAATAACAAGCAATAATGCAATTAGTCTTTGGCAAGACTCACACAGGAAAAGCTGGATGTCTTTGCCTTTAAAGAAGAGGGTCGCTGTCCTGTGGGTATTTATGTTCTGTTTGGTTATGTGACATTCATATCTCCAGAACTCAAGTCTAATTCCTGATTTAAGCAAATACTGACTGTGTATAACCGTGGTGTGGCCCTTGTCTAACATCTCACATTCGCTCCTGCAGACGCAGTGCAAGCGCAGTTTGCTAAATGCGGTGTAGGAGCTCTCTCAGTGTGATTTGGGCTGTTCTGGCACACGATGAGCTGTGTGTCTCTCACGGTGAGATCTGTGGGGCTGAGCATCCGGGGTGCCTCCTGTGAGTAGCAGGGGCTGTTTGCAGGAGTACGTGTGCTGCAAAGTCATCACAGCACAGCACAAAGAGCCCCGCAGTTTTGCTGATAAGATGCCTGGTGGTAAGCACTGGGAGTTTTCTATTTGCCTTGTTTCCAAGATGTATGATAAAAACCCTAATGCAGATTTTAATTTTTAACTCCTAAAAAAACGCGTGGGATTATCTTGGGTGAGCAGCTCGAACGTATCATGCCATTGGAATGTCAAAAATTTAATGCAGAAATCCAGGCGCTGTTGTCGGGGCAGATCATTTTAATTTCAAATCCGAATCTTACATGTTTCCTCTCAAACCCTCTCACATTTCTTGCAGCACCTCTCGTTGCAGAGGATCCCTCGGGCTAAACCCGCTGTGCTGTGCTGGGGAGGATTTATGGCAGCCAGCGAGGCTGCAGAGAGCAGGGCAGCTCTGTCTGTCTGTCTGTCTGTGCTGCAGAGAGCAGGGCAGCTCTGTCTATCTGTCTGTCTGTGCTGCAGAGAGCAGGGCAACTCTGTCTGTCTGTCTGTGCTGCAGAGAGCAGGGCAGCTCTGTCTGTCTGTCTGTCTGTGCTGCACACACAGACGTGCTGCGAGTGGGGCTCGGCTGGGCCCTGAGAGGGAGCAGCTCTGTCTGTCTGTCTGTCTGTCTGTGCTGCAGAGAGCAGGGCAGCTCTGTCTGTCTGTCTGTCTGTCTGTCTGTGCTGCAGAGAGCAGGGCAGCTCTGTCTGTCTGTCTGTCTGTCGGTCTGTGCTGCACACACAGACGGGCTCGGCTGGGCCCCGAGAGTGAGCAGGGGATCAGTTTGGTTTGGCCAAGCTGCCATTCCCCCTCCCAAAGCCAGGCAGAGCAGCCGTGCTGGGGTCTGGAGCCACGGTGGGAGCTGTGGCCAGGCTGGTTCCTGCAGAGAGCAGCTCAGGACAGGCTTAATGAGGGTTAATCAACCCCCCTAATTCGGGCCGTGTCCCCAGGCAGTCAGGGGAGAGGTGGATTCCTCCAGCAGGCAGTTCAGAGGCGCTGTTAGGGACTGATCACGGTCCCAGCACGGGGCTGCTCCCTGCACCAGGTTCCTGCACAAGCAGTTCAGGCCCCAACTTGTGCTGCTCCAGAGCCTGCTGGAGGAGATGCTGCTCTGTGCCCTGGACAGAGGAATTGGAGCCTCTTCACACACAAGACATGAAATTTGGAAATCTCCATGGCCTTGGCTCCTTGGTGTCTGTTGCTTTTGGTGCCCTAAATCCTCACAGTTTCAGCAGCTCCTGTGGGCATGACCCGCTCCTGCTGCTGGGTGTCCTGTGGAAAACCATGGCTGAAAAACCTTTGCATCACCGCTCCAGCACAGCATCATCTCACGCTCCTGCTCTCCCAGCAGACTGCTCTGGCCGTGCAGCCACGGGCCCCTTCTCTGTTTAGATGCCTTAATGAGGCCGAGGTTTGTGGTCAGGGCTGCTGACAGGAAAGGGGAAAATAAAAATGAGCATAAGGAAGTGTTGTGGGAAGAGCTTTCCACAGCGTTCGTGGGATTTAATGTCCTGAGGACACAGTCAGAGGAATTCAAAGCAATAAAATCTCTATGACAAATCATGGAATTGTTGCATTGCATTTAATGTATTTTAATTGACTCTGGTTTTGTCCCCCGTTGGTTTTATAGTGCTGTCATCTGGAAGACAAAGTGTAGAGCTGTGCTTTCCCAGCAGAGCTGTGCCTGTGTCTGCACTGGTTGGATCTGGAAGGCCAGACTTGGTGTGAGCTGGATAATTACCCTGTAAATGAACCAGAGCAAATGTAGGTTTGAGGAATCTCTTGAAATGTGAGTGAAATATTGACTAGGTACCAATTAAGTGAGCACGAGGCTGGATCATGTGGAAAATAGCATGTAAAGATGTAGTTAGACTGTATAGTGTGACATACATACGTCGGGATCAACTTGATATCCAAAAAATTAGTTCCGCCCTGTGGAAAAGTTCTTGACTCCAGAGCAGACACTTGGCACAGAGCAGATCCTCCTGTGCTTCAGCTGGGGAAGTAGCTGGTAATTAGAGGCTCATCTTCTGTGAATCACCACAAAAGAAAATGAGGGCACAGTTTTTGAATGGGCTTGATGAAAACAGAGGGATATTGGGATTAGAGACTCATGGTTTCTTCTCTGGGTTTGAAGAAGAGTGTGATTTGTCATGGGTTGCATTGTTGGTGCACCCTGCCTGATCCTCTTCCTGTCTGCTCAATTTGTCTGGAGGTTGTTTGGGCTCTCTTGTGCAGGATGACCACTTTTCTCAGTTTCTCATGCTTTCCTCCCCGTTTGTGAAATCAAGGGAAGTTCCTCAGTACACAGAAAACCCTGTTTATCTTTGAGCAGCTTCGTTGTGTAGAACAGTTTTACGACAATAGAAATTTCATCCTGAAAATGTGCTGCAGTCCTGGGGGCTCGTGTTGTGAGCAGCCAGTTGTAGCTGTTACCACTATGCCGTGGCTTCCCTCCTCAAGTACATTATCGTATTACCACAGATTTAAATATTTGATTTACAAAATGTCGCTGCCTGATACTCCAGCACTATCATGTAAGGCACATCACAATAGATACAGAGAGTAAAGATTGTTTTAAATGGCTTTAATACAGGCAGAGGTCAGAAAAGGCAAGATAACAGCAGAAGAGGCTATGTCAAAAAGTAATTAGAGCAGGACAAATGGATTGTGCAGGCATGTCGAAGGCTGTTATTTCTGTAGGCAGTGAGTAGGAAAGGTGTTAATGTAATGTGACAGATCTGGAGCAAAAATGAGGGTGCAGGGAAAACAAATAGGAGCTGACCAATGGAATGGTTTAAATTATGAGGTTTGCTTTAACATAATTTGATTACACATGAAAGAAATGTTTAGTGTAGTTTCTTTGAAAACCTAATTGTCTTAAATACTGCATGTTCGATTCAGTCTTTACACCCACAGCAGCAGCCCCAGTGCTGGGGCAGCCTCGCTCCCTGTCAGGAATAGGCATGGGAATACTTTGCCCTGTGTGGCTTCACAAATGAGAGGAGGGTGGAAGATTTTTTTTCCCCTAGTGTTTGTCTAATAAAATTGGCTCTTTGCAGTCACGTACATCTTAATTTGGAACCTCGTGCTAACTGGGGTGGGTGGTATCTGGGCCTGGGAGCTGCTGGTGCAGGTGATGCATACATTATCCAGTTTATCAGAAGGAAAGCATGAGGATCAGGTTTAGCAGGAGGAAGACAGGGAGATAACATATGTCTTCTTCAGGATTCAGCCCTTGCCCCACTCAGAATTGGAACCAATATTAGTAGGAGGGGGAGCAGTGCAGAACTGCCCCAGATTTCCAGGCTGCTCCAAAGCACTGAGCAGGATACAAAGAACTTCCCCCAGCACCATTCTGCTCTGCAGTGTTGAGCTGAAAGCACACAACCTGCTGGACGCAGGAAGATTTGACCTTGCAGCCAGGACAAACTGTGTAGCTCATGGGGATATTTTCCTCACATTTACAGCAGCAGAAACTTAAAATGATGAGAGCATTTTTCTAGAGGAGGATTTTTTGAATATGGTGGTTTCTCCTGCTGTCCTGTGCTGTTGTCCTCAATTGCCCTTGCCTTTCTAATAAATATATTTTCCATAGATTTTGACATTTCACCATTTGATTTAAGCTTGAATTCATCTTAATAAGTAATGGTTGTTTAAAGATGGTTGTACATAGTAAATCACTCAGTCTCCAAGCTGAGGTGTTGGCAGGAGGTTCTTACAGAAGCTGGGAGTTCAGGTGATGTGGTTTTTTCAGTGGCATATGCTGTTTTCTGCATGGATGTATTCTTGGCTGGTTACACGGGTACAAAGAGGAAGTCTGAGGGTTTCTCAGATAGTTCCTCCATAATTTTGTTCCCGTTTTTGTTAATTTTGGAAGGACATTTCAGGTCAGCTTTTCCTTTTCTTGTAAAAGAGGAAACTAAGATTACAAACTTCAACAAGTTAAATTGAATATTTACAGATGATGGGGAGCGGAAAGGGACATTTTAAATAGCTGCTCCTACTGACAGAACGGCTGATTGCAGGAGGAGTGAACCAAAGCGCCATCCAGCCGGTGAGCGGGGCCCTTCGGTGCGGCCCCGGGAGGGGAGGGAGCTGCGGGATGTTCGGGCAGCGCCGGGGCCGGAGCGAGGGAGCGAGAACTGCGGCTGAGACCGGCTCTGCATCGGTACCGGGTCTGCATCGGTACCGGGTCCGCATCGGTACCGGGTCCGCATCAGTGCCGGGCCCGCATCGGTACCGGGTCCGCATCGGTGCGGTCCGCATCGTGCCGGCCGCATCGGTGCCGGGCCCGTATCGGTGCCGGGTCCGCATCGGTACCGGGTCCGCATCGGTACCGGGCCCGCATCGGTGCCGGGTCTGCATCGGTACCGGGTCTGCATCGGTACCGGGCCCGCATCGGTACCGGGTCCGCATCGGTACCGGGCCCGCATCGGTGCCGGGTCCGCATCGGTACCGGGTCCGCATCGGTACCGGGTCTGCATCAGTACCGGGCCCGTATCGGTGCCGGGTCCGCATCGGTACCGGGCCCGCATCAGTACCGGGCCCGCATCGGTACCAGGTCTGCATCGGTACCGGGTCTGCATCGGTACCGGGCCCGCATCAGTACCGGGCCCGCATCGGTGCCGGGTCCGCATCGGTGCCGGGTCCGCATCGGTGCCGGGTCTGCATCGGTACCGGGCCCGCATCGGTGCCGTGCTCAGGGCGGCCTGGGCAGAGCCGGCTGAGGCTCCGGGGGTGTCCCGGGAGGGGCTGGGCTGGGGCCGCTGGGTGTGCCCGGCCCCGCTCCGGTGTGCCGTCCCCGTTCCCGGTGTGCCCAGCCCCGTTTCCGGTGTGTCCAGTCGCATTCCCGGAGTGCTATCCTGTTCCCGGTGTCCCATTCCCGGTGTGCCGTTCCTGGTGTGCCGTCCCGTTCCCGGTGTCCCGTTCCCGGTGTGTCCAGTCCCGTTCCCGGTGCCCCGTTCCCGGTGTCCCGTTCCCGGTGTCCCGTTCCCGGTGTGTCCAGTCCCGTTCCCGGTGCCCCGTTCTCGGTGTGCCGTTCCCGGTGCGCTCAGCCCCGTTCCCAGTGTCCTGTTCCCGTGCCCCGTTCCCGGTGTGCCGTTCCCGGTGTCCCGTTCCTGGTGTGTCCAGTCCCATTCCCGTGTCCCGTTCCCGGTGCCCCATTCTCGGTGTGCCGTTCCCGGTGTGCTCAGCCCCGTTCCCAGTGTCCCGTTCCGGGTGTCCCGTTCCCTGCCGCGCCGTGCCGCTCGCCGTGTCCCCGGTCGGGTGCTGCCCTCTCCCGTCCAGCGCCGGCCGCACGGAGCCGCGGGGCCGTGTCGGTGTCCCGGAGCCGCCGGAGCCCTGGAGCGCGGTTCCCCTCGCTGTAAGCCGTGGGTGCGGACCTGGAGCGCGGTTCCCCTCGCTGTAAGCCGTGGGTGCGGACCTGGAGCGCGGTTCTCCTCGCTGTAAGCCGTGGGTGCGGGTCCGCCCGTGTTTCCCGACCCATCCAAGCGCTGCTCTGTGCCGGTGACAGCCCGGCCCAACAGCGCTGCTCGGCCCCGCATCCCGCGGCTCTCTCTGTGCTGTGTGCCCCCTCCCGAGTCCCGCTCCGTGTGAGGGGCATGGAGCAGCCAGGGTGTTCCCAAACAGAACTTTCCCCAACACCTGATGATCCAAAGAAGCTCCCAAGCTGCTGCAGTTCCAACAACATGTTGGCCGCAGTTGTAATTCTGAAGGTTTTTCTTCTTTGTTTTGCCATCTGACCTGAAATTTGAGGAAATGTCCTCACTGTTTGTTTGTTTTTCCCTGAGCATACAAAAAAATGCTGCTCACCACCAAGCTGGGATTTGTAAATAGTGTTCAGAACTATAATAACTATAGTTATAATAACAAACTTGGGCTGTTGTTGCTATTATTAAAAACACCAGCAACTGCAGCAGGCTGGTGTATCTGTGTGGTTGCAGTTTGCCTAAGTCTGGCATGAAGTCATCTTTTGGCTTTCCAGTTGATTACTTTAATGCACAGAATTTTCCCACCTCTTCAAATCTGAGAGAATCTCTGCCTCCCAGCCTACAGGCCTCTCCTCTGTCCCTGCGCCCTGCTGAAATCATCTTCTGCCTGGGTTTGGATGAAGAGCTTGGGCTCACTGTGTCCCCGCTGGCTGATGGCTGCGTGGTTCTGTAGGGGGGACACACCGGGACAAAGCCCCCCTGCTGCATCTCTGTGGGCTCTGAATATCGACCCCAGGCAGAAGCAGCTGCCACGGGAGGAGGTGCAAGGCTCAGAGCCTGCCCTGGGCCCGCTGCTGCTCCAGCCATGCACTGCCGGGGCTCTGTGAGCTCTCCTGGTGCCAGGACCCTGCCCAAGGACTTGCCGTGCTTTCCAGTGTGCCCTGATGCTGTGTGACCTGATTTGGTTACTGGGAGTCACAGGAGATGCACTCTTAGAATGGATGGAGCCATCCCATAGGAAGGGAATGGAGCTCGATTGCCTCCTCATAGAAATGTAAAGCTTCTCCCTTTGCAATTCCCCTTTCTTGTACTTTCCCACTAAGGCAGTAAAACCATATACTTCCCATGCCTACAATCCCATTTGTTTTCCCTTTTTCCTCTGAAGGCGACCTCTCTGAGGAGCCCTTAACCTCCCCCCTGCCTTTTCCTCTGTCACACAGAGCTGCTCTCTGCTCTGTGTCACCCACCAAGCGAGGTGCAATGAAACGCTTCTTGAAACCACTCAATTGTCTGGGATGGCAAATTCGGTAGCCAGGCGAATAAAAATAGAAATAAACAGATAAAACCGGAAATTGATAGAAGGATTCCATTTACACAACGACCTATCAAACTAGTAAGAAGGAGAAAATAGCTTAATTTTATGTGCACCGAGTGACCACCTTCACTAGAATTATTAACACCACACTCCTGGTGTGTTTAACACCAGGGAGGAGAGGAATTACCTGATCTGTTGTTAAACTATTATCAAGAGCAGCTCAGACATCAGGTGGATGTTTATTATCATTCCTTGCATTTCTTCCATAGCTCCTCTAAGCAATTTAATATTAATTTTTAATTTTTTTCTCTGAAATAGCTGCATACATAATGAGTGGAATAGATCTTTTGGGGAAAGTACACTCTGTGTTCACCTCCAGCCAGCTCTCTCACTGCAGTGCCTGAAAGCAGTAACGTCCACAGTACCGAGGCTGTTGAGATGTGCTAATCTGAATTTCTATCATTTTTCAGCCACATTTGCAAACCAGGCTGGTTCTGGCTGTGGGTGCTGGGTCTCATTCCCCGGGTTCCTGCCGACCCACGCGGGCTCAGGCACTGTGGGTAACGTGAAAACTGAGCCAGGATCGCGTGTTTCCTTAGGATCTCTTCGTTGCTTGAATTCAAATCCCCTTCTGTGCTGTGGTTTGCTCCGTGGCCGGCTCAGCGGTGTGGGGGCAGCCCTGGGTCTGTCGCCTTCAGGCCGGGATGTGCTGGGTTTTGTTGTCACAGCCCGGACTTTGTTCCTGCCACAAAGGGGGCTGATGGCTCAAACTGCGGGGACACAACAGAGCCCCGATTGTCATGAAAATGGGCAGAGCCCCGCTGCTGCACTGCACGGGGAATTATGGAACTGCGGCCGTGGGTGGGAGAGCAAGGGCTCAAGGAAGGGCTGCCCCTGTCCTGGGCCCACACAGCTCTGCCAGCCCTGCTCGGCCCAAATTCGGGGTTTTCATCCAAGGTTTTGGGATTGGCTGTGGTGAGTGATGGTACCGGCAAAGAGTGTCCTGGGAGAGCTGTGCTGGCCTGGCCTGGCACTGTTCCATCCATTTTCGTGGCTCATGATGCCACTTTGTCTCCATGTTTTTGAAAAAGTCACATCTTTTGAGAATTCCTTCTCTTTGGAATGGTGATCTCACGGCACATCACCGTGGAGCAGGGGGAGAGGGGCAGGACCTCCTCTTGCTTCCTGTGCCTGTCCCTTATGGCTTTAACATCAGGACAATAAATCCGTGCAGGCAGCACTGCCACTTGCCCACTTTTTGGCAATGCTTTTGGCTTTTACTGTTGCGACCTGGTGTTGTTATAAACTCTTAGATGTTGGTTACAGTAGCATCAGGCTTTTCTCTCTGGGGTGGGAAATGGCTGATACAAGCTAAAATAAGAACCAGCTACTTTATTTTCCTTTTGCCCAGACTTGCTGCATGCATGGCTGTTTGGGTCAGACAACAGAACTCCTTTTTCCCGTCTCTTTGCCCATTCCCAGCTGGCCTGTGATTTTACAGAATAGTTTTGGATCTCTGCAATTATTTCAATAATTTTCTGCCCTTAGGGATTTTGTATGAATAAACCACTGCGTGTATTTAATGTGAGTTTGGACAATTATAATTTTTCCAAGCCAGGTTTGGTCTATAATTACAGTTTCAGAATTGGGGGGGTGGTGGGGGGTGGGAGTGGGTTTCTTTTGGGTTTTTTTTTGGTGTGTCTGTGTTTTGGGTCCGAACAGCAGTTGTGGGAGCAACGTTGTGTTATCTGGAGATTAAGTTGCTTCATTTCAGCCTGCTGTGTCCACACCACGCTGCAGCTTTACAAAATAAGCACTCTGCATTCTGGTCACACTCCTCCGAGGGGTGCCGGGAGCCGGCCCAGGGCTCGCAGGGGATGAAGAATGTGGAGCTCTGGGAGCAGCACAATTGCAAACAGCTGTGTCAATAGTGCAGCCAGGGCTGCCTTACCTTGGCCATGCGCTGCCAGGGCGGCACCGCTCCTCAGCCAGCCCGGGTTTGGTGGCTGTGGACAAGGGGACGTCAGTCCCACGAGGGTTGCACTGACACAGAGCTGCACAGATTTACAGCATCAGCAAAGCTTACAGAGTTTGCTCCTGCAAATGCACCTGCTGTGCAGAAATGCTGGGTTAAAAACAGGATTATGAGTAGAGAGAATCATGGAAGGGTTGGGGTTGGGGTTGGTGGCCAGATCCCCTGCCCAAGCAGGGTCAGCTGGAGCAGGGGCCCCGGGCTGCCAGGAGGACACCACTGAGCTCTGCCCTGCATTGCTGGATGTCACCAGAAAGCAATAAAATTTCAGGCTTGGGATGGAGTGAAATATGACCTCTTTTGTTGCCTCTGAGCCTTGTTTATTCTAAGCCAGGCATTTCTCAGAGTGCAGTTGGGTGCTGCAGTCCTCGGGATGAGGAACAGAAGCAAACTGTGCCTTTTGAGCAGAGCCAGTTTTGAGACATCCAGACATCTGGATGACAGGTTGGATTGGGCATCAGCAGAAATGCTGTTAGGCATTCCCTTAAATGCTGTGCTGTGGTGAGATTGGTTTGGGCTGGTCAAACACAGCTGAGCACCAGGACAGTTTATTGGGCACTAAGGACACATGAGCTGCACTGTAGCCCAGGCTGAGTTCATCCCAGAGGGAGGATGAAGGGGCAGAAGAGCTTCCTGAGAATATTTTCTGGTGCAGACACACGTGGCTGTGTCTGATGAAGGGCTCACCATGACCAGTGCTGTCAGTGGTACCTGTTTGGAGGTGGGCAGCTAAATCAGTGATGGATTAGTTGTGTTCCATTTTAACTCCAGTGTCTCACTTGTGCAGACCTCACCTCGAACAGGTCCGGGGATGGAGCAGCCACAGGTGCTCTGAGCAGCTTTTACCTTCATGCTGGGGATCGCTGGGTTTTGTTGGTCTGTGTGTCAGTGGTACGTGTTTCACAGCACAGGGAGCAGTGCTCTCAACTTCCCTGGCCAGGACTGTGCCAAGGGGTGGCCGGTACTGATGGCTGGTGGCCAATGGCCAGTGGCCATGCTTGGTGGTGATGGCCAGCATCTGATGCCTCCTGGCAACTGCCCAGGCCATGCCTCACGGCGGTGGCAGCGGTCAGTCTGTCAGTCTGTCAGTCGTTCGCTTGGTCGGTCAGTCTGTTGGTCAGTTGGCCTGTTGGTCAGTCTGTCAGTTGGTTGGTTAGTCTGTCAGTCAGTCCATCGGTCAGACAATCGGTCTGTCAGCCGGTCGCTCAGTCTCTTGGTTGGTCTCTTGGCCGGTCGGTCTGTCGGTCAGTCGGTCAGTCAGTCTCAGCCGGTCGCTCTGTTTGTTTGTCAGTTGGTTTGTCAGTCGGTCTCTCAGCCAGTCAGTCTGTCACTCGGTCTCTCGGTCCGTCGGTCTGTCGGCCAGTCGCTCTGTCGCTCGATCTCTCGGCCGGTCGCTCAGCCGCTCAGTCTGTCGGTCGGTCTGTCGGTCTGTCTCTCGGCCGGTCGCTCAGCCGCTCAGTCTGTCGGTCGGTCTGTCGGTCTGTCTCTCGGCCGGTCGCTCAGTCCCTCTGTCACTCTGTCTGTCGGTCTGTCTCTCAGTCGCTCTGTCACTCTGTCGGTCTGTCTCTCGGCCTGTCGCTCAGTCCCTCTGTCACTCTGTCTGTCGGTCTGTCTCTCGGCCGGTCGCTCAGCCGCTCTGTCACTCTGTCGGTCGGTCTGTCTCTCGGCCGGTCGCTCAGTCCCTCTGTCACTCTGTCTGTCGGTCTGTCTCTCGGCCGGTCGCTCAGCCGCTCTGTCACTCTGTCTGTCGGTCTGTCTCTCGGCCGGTCGCTCAGTCCCTCTGTCACTCTGTCTGTCGGTCTGTCTCTCGGCCGGTCGCTCAGTCCCTCTGTCACTCTGTCTGTCGGTCTGTCTCTCGGCCGGTCGCTCAGTCCCTCTGTCACTCTGTCGGTCGGTCTGTCTCTCGGCCGGTGGCTCAGTCGCTCAGTCTGTCGGTCGGTCTGTCTCTCGGCCGGTCGCTCAGTCCCTCTGTCACTCTGTCTGTCGCTCGGTCTCTTGGCCGGTCGCTCAGCCGCTCAGTCTGTCGGTCGGTCTGTCTCTCGGCCGGTCGCTCAGTCCCTCTGTCACTCTGTCTGTCGGTCTGTCTCTCGGCCGGTCGCTCAGTCCCTCTGTCACTCTGTCTGTCGGTCTGTCTCTCGGCCAGTGGCTCAGCCGCTCTGTCACTCTGTCTGTCGGTCTGTCTCTCGGCCGGTCGCTCAGTCCCTCTGTCACTCTGTCTGTCGGTCTGTCTCTCGGCCAGTGGCTCAGCCGCTCTGTCACTCTGTCTGTCGGTCTGTCTCTCGGCCGGTCGCTCAGTCCCTCTGTCACTCTGTCTGTCGGTCTGTCTCTCGGCCGGTCGCTCAGTCCCTCTGTCACTCTGTCTGTCGGTCTGTCTCTCGGCCGGTGGCTGTGCCGGGGGGCGGGGGCCCGGCCCGCCCGCGGCCGGTGCGGCGGGGGCGGCGCTGACATCACGTCGTTAGCATAGGGCGGCCCGCGGCGGCGGCGATGGCCGAGCCGGGCTGCCCGCCCGCCGCCGCCATGAGGCGGCCCTAGGAGCCGGCCGGGGATGAAGCGGGACTCGACCTGCATGGAAGGTGAGCGGGGCCGGGCCTTTGTCCGGGCGGTGCCGCCGGAGGCTGCGCGGGCCCGGGGCCGCCGCCCCCCGCCGCTACCGGCCCGGGGCCGCCCCGTCCCGGCGCCCGCGGGGTGCGGGGCTCGGTGCCGCGGCTCGGACCGCCCGGCACCGCGGGGACAAGGAAGGAGCCGTGCGGGCTTTCCCCTTTCCTGCCTTTTCACTGCTCCCGGGGCGCGGGGCCGGGCAGCGTAGCCCTGGGCTGCGAGCAGGATTATGCAATTAAAAAAAAAAAAAAAAAAAAGGGCATTAGTTTGTTTTGTGGCTTAATTTGTTTATATTTTAAACTTCCTAATCCCTCCGACCATCTGGAGGAGCTTTTTTTAGTATCGTTAATTATGGATAGTATCGGGGTCACGGAGGCGCTCGGTAGCGCCCGCTCTCCCTCCCGGGACCGGCGCTGCCCCCCCGGTATTTGCAGCCTTTTTTCCCCTCTGTGGCTGAAGACAGCGGTAAAGCTCACCTTCAGAGTAAGGATGAGATATTCCAGGAGAGAGCATGGCGTGTTGGGCAGCACACGCTGGAGAAGTCACTGTTTCTGTTGTGCCCAGGCCCTGCTCCCGCAGCCCGCACTGCTGGGGGTGGGGTTAGTTTCAGATTTTCTTAATTCAGCATCCTTCTCAGGGGTTGCACATCTAGACAGCTTCAATGGGGCCAAGAGAACAGGTTTTAGGGCAGGTAAGTCAGGGCTTCATCCTACCGCTTTGTAATGCACCAATTAATAAAACCAAACCGGGGTAACCCCGTCGTTAATCCAGAGCGTGCGGCCGAGCCGGGGCAGGGCAGGGACCGCGCACGGAGCTTTATTTTGCTAAAATGGGATCAGCGAAAGTTGGTCACTTGGGAGAGCGACTGAACTCGGGGTCGGTCTGTGAGCGTGGGCAGCGCGACCGAGACCCTCGAGCGTGTCCCCAGCTGCGGTCCCGGCCATCGGGCACATTTTGGTGTGCGGGCTTTTGTTCCAAACTCTTTGTGCAACAACTGGCCGGGGCCAAGGAGCCGTCCCGTCCCCGTCCCGCACAATGGAGCGGGGCGGGGGTCCCGCGGCGCCCCGTGCCCCGCAGCCCCCGCCCGCCGGGACGTGCGGCCCGTGGGGCGCGGGGCCGCGCTCGGGGCTCCCCTGCCCGCAGAAGTTGCATTTCACAGATGAGGTTTTGATATGCAAATGGACATGTGTCCCAGGCAGGGGAAGGGTGATGGCTTTCATCAGCTGCACGCTCTTGATTTATACCGAGCCGAAAAGGAGCAGCTGATGATTTCTGGGGGTTTTAATGGGGGATTTCTTTTGATTGAACTCTACTTGGGCAGAAACGGAATCAGGGTGGAATAAGACTGTGAGTTTGAGATTTCATTACTGGAAAGGGAGACCAGAGAGAGATGCACTGGCCATTCCTCTAGTGCAGCATTTCTCCTCTTTGCTTTCCAGTACTCACTTGCTGCTTTTTAAAATGAGACTCTCTGTGAGTAGAACATCTTCTTACAGTACAGGGAATAAGGTTGCAGGCTTCCTCTTTCTTTCCCCTCCTCTATTTTTTTTTTTTTTTTTTTTACAGGAGACTTGTCCATTTAAATTAACCTTTCTCCCAGCTGGGCACACAAATGTTTTTGTTTTAGTTTACAGAGGGTTAATTCTATTCAGCGCTCGCCGCGGCCGGCCTGATCCGGGGCAGCACAATCTGCTCTTTGAGCCGGGCTGGCCAGGCAGGACGCGTGGGGTGGGACCCCCATCTGCGGGCTCGGTGGGGAGCAGCAGCGGACCCCGGCCCTTTGTGCCGCGGCTCTGCCGGCCCGAGCAGGGGCCAACGCAGAAAATTTAATCCCTGTGTTCATCGATTATAAGTTAAAAAAAAAAAAAAAAAAAAAAAAAAAAAAGGGCCTTGAAGCAAAGGCGCCTGGTTTGGGGGTGGGCTTGTTTGGACAATGCAGCGCTCCACTGAGGGGGGAGTTCCTCCAGTTCTGGGGCTTGAATTTCACAGGATGGTTTTCTTGAAACTAAAAATTGACAACGAAAAGCATCGTTAGGAAAAATAAAGGGGAAAAGAAACCCCAACGCATTTGTTTGTGTTCGAGGCATCACCAGAGGCGAGAGGAGAGTGAGATGCGGTTGGGATTTAAGTAACACATGTGTGAGATCTCCCCCTCCGCCCCCTCCCCAAACAGCTGGTATTTAGCAGCTTGAGATTTAAACCCCGCTCAAGGGTGCTGCAGGGGGCTGCGATAGGGTCAGTTAATCAAGAAGCAAATAACTGGCACACAGCGTAAAAGAGGTTAAATATATTAAAGAATTGCAGTGCTGAGTGTTGCCTGTAATTTTTTTTCAGCTGTAAAAGATTTTCTTAGCTGTAAATTCATGTTCTGTTGTATAAATGGGAAGTTTTGCCTGTGGCATCTTTCCTCGTTCTCCCTCTTGCTTTCCAGCCAGGCCAAATCCCAACACTGTCTGCTCTGGGGTTTGGCTGAGGGCTTGTGCCTTCACTTTTGGCCTTACTTTTGGAAATAAAGCCTTTGTTTCTCTTCCATCGCAAAGCCCCGCTATGGAGAATCGCCCAGGCCGGCTGCACCAAAACCCCGCCAGGTTTCCAAGGTAAATCTCCCAGGGAGCTGTAGCTGCTGTAGAGTTTTCAGTGGGGTCTGCAGGGCTGGCTCTGAGCCCTTGGCAGCCTGGGGACCTGCAGACAGCTCCTGGTCCCCTCCGGGGATGTGGCAGTGCCACTCCCAGCACTGTGGGACTGCTGGGGTGTTTGGGCACAGGGCTGGCACAGGTGGCAGCAGTGACAGGGATGTGTGTCCCCATGCTTCAGCTCATCTGCTGCGTGGTTTAGAATCTCATCCACGTGCTGTAGTGCTTTCTGTTCGGGTCTTTGCTATGAGTTTCACCAGGATTGTAAGAGACTTCCTTTTGGAAATTCACGGGAATTTTGTTGAAAAAATTATCAAGACTGCTCATTTTGCCGAGGGCAAAAGACGGTTTCTTGAAAAATTTAATGTATTGCTTTTACTGTTTGTGTTATAAAGCATATATGAGGAGAGCTTTTTTTCTCTTCTTTACTCCATGTTCTGTCATTCTTGTGTAACATCATCATATTCTTGGAGAATTTACATTGTATGTGGTATGAAACCTACCATGACCTCTGAAAACAATACATCCTTTAATGTGGCTTCGGGGAGGGGCTAGCGAGGGAGTAGCCATAAAAATCTTCAGGGTTCAAGATGAGGTTGAGGTTTTTGTGAGTGCTTTTGTCGTAGCAGCAACTGTTTGATTTAGTGGCCCCTGCTACAATGGGTTGGGAGAACAAAGCCAGAATATCCCGTGTATGAGTTTGTTAAATGTAAGACCCGTCAGGAAAATTGGGGAAGGGGGTAGGGGGAAGCTTCCTCAGCTCGCTCTCTGAAATAAAACAGGTATTTGAAAAAAATTCTTACCAATTGCTTTGTGTCCTAATCTGTGTTGTCTTGTGTAGCGTTTGAAACCAGAGGAATCAGTGAGATGAGAGGTGACAGGGAGGAGGGAGGGCTTATTCACTTAAAAATTGCTATTCTTGTTATCTGTTTTGATATTCTAGTGAAATTTCAAGGCTAAGGGAGTTCAGAGCACCCTCAGTGCAAAACTGCGTTAGATTTGCTGGTGCTTTACCATTTCTGTGCAGTTCCCTGTGGTCCTGCCCCTTCTCTCCCATCCTTCACCCACACCAGGGGCTGCATTATGTGGGGTGAAAACTGGCAAAGGTTAGGAGCAGCAAACCCGTGGGCCTGGCCATGGTCCCTGCCGGATTTTTAAAAGATCTAACCTCTAAGGCTTTCTGTAGGCCATCATTTTTCATCTGCCATTTGTTAGTGGTGAGCACAGCCACCTCCGTGGTCCCTGGGCTCTGTCTTTGTTCCCGGGGTGTGCCGCTGCTGTTTGCAGCTCTAACCTGCAGGCCCAGGAGCAGTTTCTGCCGGGGGTGAGCGCAGTTCCTGTGGCCGTTCTCACCGTGGGCCGGGGAGATGGAGATGGAGATGGAGATGGAGATGGTGAGGGAAGGTTCTGGTTCCTCCTCGCTTCAATCATCCGGGCTTCCTGCACTGATGGGTGACGGCCCCATTCTTCCCACAACAAAACCAGCAGTGCCTGGGAATGGGCCCTCACTGACACGGTGGGCTGGGGCGGCCTGTCCTGCCTTGGGCCGGTGTGGGAGCCGCTGCCATCCCGGTGCTGCTGCCCCGAGCCGGGCACTGCTGCTGAGCGGGATTTATGGCACGGCTCTGCGAGCAGGGGGAGGGCTGGGAGCGGAGCTGAGCCTGAGCTAAACCCTGCAGATAGAGGCTCCTCTGTCCTGCCTAATCCCCGGCCCCCTCCCCGCGCTTATCAGATTGCTGAAGGTGGAGATTATGCACTCGGTGGCTGCAAAGTCATGTTTAGCTGCCTCCCTTCAGAGATGCTCAGATAGCCTGGTTGTACCCACATTCCTTTGGGTGCAGCACATACCTGAGGGGGTCTGTCATGTGAAACTGGGGATGTTTGGGTACAAATCAGGAATGTTTCTTCACTTAAAGTTTGTATTTCCTTTGTTCATCCCTTTATTTTAATGTTTTGGAACAGTGAAATTTGCAGAACAGTGCAAATGTGCATGCTGTGCATAGCAAACCTTTTAGAGATTAACACAGATTGGTTCTGGTTTCTACTGGGTTTAAGCTCTGGAGAAAGCTGCTTGTGAGTAGGAGCAGCTGGTTTAGATTTTTACTTGGCTTGTGTAACAGAAAACTGCTTTAATTTCTGCTCCCAAAACATTTGGCTCATTCATTTCTCTTGCATTCACATGTGCTGCAGCAGTAAGAAGCTACACCCTGGTTTGTCAGCTTGCTTGGGCTTTATTGAGGCTGGAGAGGACTTCACTGTGACTCTTACCTCCTGCTGCTCCACAAATCCATCCTGTGGATAAACACCTTTGTCTCAGAAAACTCCCTGGTCAAATCTGAATGAGGAAAATCGGCTTGGTGCTGTGCTGGGGCGAGTTTGACCCAGCTCATCTCCACAGTCAGTGCTGCCCAAAGCCTGGGGAAGGTTCTGTGTGCACACAGGAGCAGTGAGTGTGGGCAGCACCCTGGGCATGGTGTGGGTTTGTGTGTGCCCACTGTGAGCTCCCCTTGGCTCCCAGTGTGGGTGATGGGCACGGGGAGCTGCCGTGCCCTGCTCTGTGCCCAGGCAGCCACAGAGCCCTGTGCCACCTCCTGGGTCCTGCTGGGCCATGGGTGTTTCTGTCCCCGTGGGCAATGGCACTGTCCTGCCTTCAGGCCAAGGAACACGTGAGACAGCCTGGTTCAACCAGCATCCCTAGGAAGGGTATGATGGAGTGAGAACCAGCTGAGTGGTTCCTTTCTCTTCTCGTGCCTGGCTCAGCCAGGGTGATCCAGTCATCTGGGTAATGTTTTACATTTGGGAAAGCAACCCCATGGAGAATACTGGAAAACTGCAGATCTGTGTGTCCCTGAATGTATTTGATAGCTCCCACCTTTGCAGTGTAGATCTGTTTGCAACTGTTGGGATTTTATGGGGTTAAAACACGAGATGGGGGCTGGGGCAGCTTGGCCTGGTGTGCAAGGGGTTAAACTGTTGAGCTGTGGAACATCTGCTGCAGGAAGAGCTGCTGGTGCAACTTGCTGGCATTATTTTAAGCATAGCTGACTTGGTTGAAGTGAGGTTTAGGCCTCCCCATGCAGTAGGAGGTGATGAGAATCTGCGTGCCCTACCTGGGTCTCTTCACCATCATCTTCCTTTCTGTTTGACATCCCTGTCTGGACCGAGCTGAGCATCATCTCTGCTCTCTCCCTCAGGCAGTGTTACAGTCTTAAAATACTGAATTTAATGTGACAGCTCCTGTTGTGGAGAGCCCTGAAATTTACATTTTTAGTCATCCAAAGGCTTTTCAAAGATTTGGAAAAGGACCAGTAAAATCACATCACTGTGGCTCAGCTGTAGGATGGTTTCTGTAACGATGCTCTCTCAGGTTCTGGGCAGTGGCTCATGAGGGCAGTGACGCTGTTGAAGCCCAGAGGTGCCCCTGGAGTCTGTGAGATGTGACAGGATTTCACAGTCACTGCTGTCTGCCAGGTTTCTGTATTTGCACTCTGTGCAGTTGAGGTGGGACATTTCAGAACCCTTTTTTCCCCATTCCATGGAGTTTCTCTTCTTCTCCGCTAAGAACAGCGGGAAGGTTGATGGAGGCTGCTGGGGAGAGCCCCAGGGCCCTGCCTGGCAGCGGGGAAGGGGAGGATGGAGCTGTCCCTGCAGGTTGGACCCTGTGGCCGCCCCTCAGCCAGAGCCACCCGACAGAAACCAGGCCAGGCTCCCCTCAGAGCTCCCTCTTGCCTTGCAGATGAGCGGGTGGATCAGCGAACCTGCCTGATCTGCGGCGACAGGGCCACGGGGCTGCACTATGGCATCATCTCCTGCGAGGGCTGCAAGGGCTTCTTCAAGAGGAGCATCTGCAACAAGCGCGTGTACCGCTGCAGCCGCGACAAGAACTGCGTCATGTCCCGCAAGCAGCGCAACCGCTGCCAGTACTGCCGGCTGCTCAAGTGCCTGCAGATGGGCATGAACCGCAAAGGTAACGCCGGGAGAGGGGACGCTGCCACCATGGGGGCTGCCCGGGCCACGGGGAGAGGGGACACTGCCACCGTGGGGCAGCCACAGCATCGGGGAGAGGGGACAGTGCCACCATAGGGGCTGCCCCTCCCTCAGCTGCCATCTTGCACTGCAATTGTGCCTCCCAAACTCCCTGCAAAAAAAACTCCAAGACTTAAGCAAAATCATGCATGGATTAAAAATTATGCACAGATACTAAGCTCTGAACTGCTTCATTCCTGTACGGAGGAATGCTGTGGGTCTGGGGGGTATCAGGGCTGTGCTGTGGGTCTGGGGGTGGCTCAGAGCCCCTCACCCGGGGGTCAGAGCTGTGCTGTGGGTTTGGGAACAGCTCAGAGCCCCTCACCTGGGGGCCAGGGCTGTGCTGTGGCTCTGGGATCAGCCCGGGTCCCTCACCTGGGGGTCAGGGCTGTGCCGTGGCTCTGGGGGTGGCTCAGAGCCCCTCACCTGGGGGTCAGGGCTGTGCTGTGGGTCTGGGGGAAGCTCAGAGCCCCTCACCCGGGGGTCAGAGCTATGCTGTGGGTTTGGGAACAGCTCAGAGCCCCTCACCTGGGGGCCAGGGCTGTGCCTGGCTCTGGGATCAGCCCGGGTCCCTCACCTGGGGGTCAGGGCTGTGCTGTGGGTCTGGGGGTGGCTCAGAGCCCCTCACCTGGGGGCCAGGGCTGTGCTGTGGGTCTGGGGGTGGCTCAGAGCCCCTCACCTGGGGGCCAGGGCTGTGCCTGGCTCTGGGATCAGCCCGGGTCCCTCACCTGGGGCCGCTCTCACCTGCGGGAGCGCAGCGCCACCTGCCGGCCGCGCGCCGCCCTCCCTGCTCCCCTCCTGCCCGCCCTTTCCTCCTTTTTATTTTCCTCCTTTCCCTTTTCCTCCTTTCCTCCTTTCCTCTTTCTTCCTTCCCCCAACAACCGTGTGAATTTCACTCCCCTCTGGTGTCTCTGCCAAGGCCAGGGAGGCCTCAGGCAGCCCTGAAGGCCCTCAGTGTTGAGTTCTGGAGCTCTCTCTTCCTGCCCTGGTGCCCAATTGTGGCATTGTTGGGTTGGAAAATCCCTTCAATATTAGGTCTAAATACAATAATTTTTAAATTCAGATAAGGGGCAGAGCTTAGCATTGGGAGGAAAACCAGCTTTGAGGAGTCTGGCTGTCATGCAGCCAAGGACCAGGATGGTATTCCAGAGAGTCCATCTGTATTTGGGAACCATTCTAGAGGCCTTTTTGATGGACCACCAGCAAAAACGTTCCTACATTTTGTTGTAGGTGTAAGCTATTTTCTGCTAAAATTATGCTTTGAAATCAAAAGACCAAGGCAATTTGGGAAGCTTCTAAATCACAGTTAGTGGTATATCATCTTGGAAAATAAGAACAATTCCCCCAGAATTCCTGTAATTCCAGTAAGTTAAAAAAACCTAAAGGGGGTAACAGCTAACTATGACAGCCTTTTTTACGTATTTTATTTTTTTTTTTTAGTGAGAAACCGATTTTATTTTTTAAAGAGCTTTCATAGGAAATGCACAGCCAGTGCTGTGCCTTGCCGGGGTCGGTGGTTGGGGTTTGGGCAGGCACAGCTCAGCTCCCGTGGCCCTCTCCTCTGCCCTGCTGAGGCACTCCCTGAGCTGCAGGAGCAGCCTCGAGGCACACGGGGAGGATTCCAGCCGAGGATATCTCAACCCAAGCAGCAGCGTGGCTTTTGTGGGGCAGAAATTTTCGCTCAAATTTTGTGTCATTTTCTGCTCCGGGAGGGCCTCGTGCAGCCCCTGTGCCAAGCAGGGTGAGGCTGTGCAGCAGCAAGGTCACCGTGCAGCTGGGCAGAGCCTCCTGCCAAGCCTGGCCAGGTCATGGTGGGAAAGAGATCAGGCCCTGATAAACAGGGACCAGCCTGGGAGGGGGGACACGGAGCAGGGCTGCCACTGCCTCTGCAGAGACAGACAGAGGGAAGGGCAAGGTACAGAAACTGCTCCAGGTTTATCCCCTTAGCTGGGTTTCACTGCAGCTCCCTGGAAATTGATTAAAGAGCCTTAAAAATGCAGCTGAGAAATGAGGCTGCCCCTCTGAAATGCAGCTGTGCAGCTCGGGGTGGTAACTTGAGGTTTAAACAGCAGCTTTGCAAGCAGGCAGCAGGGTCAGACATCTCCCCTCCGTTTTCTGTGGTGGCTGTAGGAGATGGGACCCTCTGAAGGCACAGCAGGGTTGTAATCCAGCAGTGCAGTGCTGTGTGTCTGTGCTGGTGGCTGCTCTGGGGGTGTCTCTCTGGTGCTCCACGGGGCTGTGGGTGGTGGAGTTGGTCGTGCTGGTCTCACATCTCATTTTCCAGCAGTCCTGGGCATTCTCTGGGTTATTTCCAAGGGTCAGATAGGGTTCCTTACCCTGTTCCACTTCTCAAATTATGCAGAAATTATTTGTGATAAGGGATTGCTATTTCCTCATTACCTGTCAGTCAAGGAGCACATGAAGAAGCTAAAATCCTTGAGTAATGCTTGTAGCCCTATGGATGTGTCTGTGCCTTTTGGGGAGAGAACCATCCTGTGTGCTGCTGAAGCACTGGAGGTTTCTCTGTAAACTTCTTTAATGAAAAAAATGAATCTTTTAAGGTATAAAAACTTCTTTCAACATAAATAGGTATCTGCTTAATACCCTGCAGTAGGGTTCCTCACTAAGGTTTGGTTGTATCTTTCAGCAATCAGGGAGGATGGCATGCCAGGAGGCAGAAACAAAAGCATTGGACCTGTCCAGGTGAGCACGTGTGGCTGTCCCTCGTGGTTCCCTTCAGCTTTGGTGTCCTGGGCTGAGCCTCCATCACCCCTGGCCGTGCCTCCTGATGGTGTGGCAGGCTCTGGCTCTGTCAGGAACACGTCAGGAGCTGTAGATGGTAAATGGAGCTGGGTGCTGCCCGGACACACGGACAGGCTCGCTGCACCCTGTCCTTTGTGAGCCACACAAGGACGTCTGTCCCTCCCTGACTCCCAGTAAATCTCATCTGCCTGCTGCAATCCCTTCAGCTGTGGCAAGCAGGGCACCAGTAAATGTCTGTCTGATTGATGGCCCAGCTTGTGCAGAGATGCCTTGTAAAGAGAGAGGGAATTCAGCACAGCAGCTTGTGCCACAGCCTGAGGAATGATGGCCATTTCCAGCTTGCTCCTGGAAGAGAGGTCTTTTAAAAGTTTAGTGTTTATTTTAGCAAAATAGAAATAACACTGAAAGCAATTTCTGTGGGTCTGAGTGCCTGGGAAGGAGCCCTCAGCCCAGCCCAAAGTGTGAGGAGCCAAGCAAACTCTGCCCTGCTGGATGGTGTCAGACACAGCCTGCAACCACACAAACCTGTTTCCTGTGTTCACATTAAGGAACATACACAGAATTTAAAAAAACACACACAAAATTAAAAAAAAAAAAAAGCCTCTAAATTTTTGTTGTATTTTCCCCATTAGTGGTGGAACATTCCTCAAGGAGCATGCCCAACACTTTCTTGAAACTTTTTATTACAGTGAACTCAATGTAAAAATTTTTTTACTCTATTTTAGCTTTGTGTATGTTACTCTCTAGAACTTAAGTATTAGATGCTCAATTGGTACTTCAGGTGCCACCTGGTTCTTATCTGGAGGAAAATAAGGAGCTCTGTCTCCCTGTAAATGTTTTCCTGACTGATTTTATATGTGTCACCTTGCCTCTCTTGATTGCTTTATCAAACCAGAGCCTGCCCCACCTCCTGTTTGCCATTCCCCCTGCCAGTCCTGAGTGATGTTCCCGATGCCCTGGCCTCAATTACTGCCAGGTTTCTCAGGGTGTGACAGTGGCTGATTTACAGCTCCTTGCCATGCCCATCTGACATCATCTCCTCACGTGTCAGTTCCTGTCTGCTGTGCTGCCCTCGCTTGAACGGTGCTGCTGGAGGTCACCGCGATCACCTGTAAATAGAATTTTCCCTGTGTGTTGTTAAATGCAGGGGTAGGATGTGGTAGCTGCAGGGGGGCAGGAGGCTCAGCCCTGTTGGGGGTGTTTGCAAACAGAGGCTCTGCTTTTCTGTTCCCAACCATTGTGTCCTGTATTTGACAGATATCAGAGGAAGAGATTGAGAGAATTATGTCTGGGCAAGAATTTGAGGGAGAGGCAAACATGTCATGGAGCAACAACGGAGACAGTGACCATAGTTCCCCTGGAAATGGAGTTTCTGAGAGCAACCAGCCTTCACCTGTTTCTACTCCATCTTCAAGGTGGGAATGAAGAATTTGGTTACAGGAATCTTGGATTTCTTTCCCTGAGTGATACTTGGTGTCAGTGTAGGGAAAACATGTGAGTGCATCTTTGTGTAAACAAGATCATGAAGCAGGTTCTTACCTCTCTGATTGTGTTCTAAGACAAACAGGCACTGGTTGAAAAGAATTGAACTGGGAAATGAGGTGTTTGTGAGCAAAGGAAGAAATCTTGACATACAATTATATTTAAAATGTACCTCGGTTTATATTGTTTGTGTTTTCTGCAGATGTTAAGAACTTGATCACCTTTCATTGCTCATTCTGCATGAGCTCTTTCTCTGCACTTAGCTCAAATTCTGAAAACAAAACCATTTATGTTAGTAATGGGTGGTGTTATGTTAAAATTGGCTGCTGTGAGTGCAAACCTCCTGATGCAGCCTTTGATTGCAAACACTGTAAGAATCTCAGACCTGATCCCATCTGCTTTCAGTGGCAGCTTAAGCTTGGCCTTGTTTGTGTTCTCTGGCTGTGCGAGTACTTAATGTACAGTGCTAAGTTCTGGCCCTGTGAGGAGGCTGGGGTGGAAAGGCTGGGCACAGGTGGGTTTTGGGTTTCTGCTTTGCTCTCTGAGTGGCAGCTCAGCAGCAGCTCCCAGATCTCCATCAAATGGAACCAGTGCCCAGCCAGGCTGGGTGTGCAGCAGTTGCTTTCCCTATTTCTGTTCACATTTCTGGTGGAGCTGTATGTGCCACTGCAGTGAACCAGGTGGAGTCTTGGGGGTGTACTGAAGAGCTTTTCCTTCTCCAGTAGGTCGGTGGAGCTGAACGGCTTCGCTGCACTCAGGGATCAGTACCTGGGCACGCCGGTGTCCACGCACTACCAGTACCTGCCGCACCTTTTCAGCTACTCGGCGCACTCGGCGCTGGTGGCGCCGCAGCCGCGCAGCCTGGAGCCGCAGTCGCACGGCCTCATCAGCCAGCTGCTGTGTGCCGAGGACCTGGAGCCCCTCAGCACCCCCATGCTCATCGAGGACGGGTGCGTGGGGCAGGGACAGCCCTGGGGCGGGCACAGCCACGGGGGTGGGCAGCAAACCTGGCCCCGTCCTGCCGAGCTGGGGCTGGGCTGGAGCTGGGGCTGGGGATGGGGTACATGGGCCTGGCTGGGGCTGGGGCTGGGGCTGGGGCTGGGCTGGGGCTGGGGTCCATGGGCCTGGCTGGGGCTGGGGCTGGGCTGGAGCTGGGGCTGGGGATGGGGTACATGGGCCTGGCTGGGGCTGGGGCTGGGCTGGAGCTGGGGCTGGGGATGGGGTACATGGGCCTGGCTGGGGCTGGGGTACATGGGCCTGGCTGGGGCTGGGGCTGGGCTGGGCTGCGTGGGGCTGGCAGGGGATGGGGTACATGGGGCTGGGGTACATGGGCCTGGCTGGGGCTGGGGCTGGGGTACATGGGCCTGGCTGGGGCTGGGGCTGGCAGGGGCTCCAGGCGGCATGCTCTGGGTGCTGGGCAGGTGGGTGACCCCAGGGGCTGTGAGGACTCCCCTCAGCCCCTGCCCAGGCTCCTGTCATCGTGGCTCCTGTCACCAGGTGACACCCAATTCCTTTAGCATTTGCCTTGTTTCCAAGCTCCCCGTCAGATGATGTCATTCAATGTTTTTAATGGTTTTTCTGCCTTTGTACTAACTGTGCCTGCAGGTACAAAGTGACTCAGGCAGAGCTGTTTGCGCTGCTGTGTCGTCTGGCGGATGAATTGCTTTTCAGGCAGATTGCCTGGATCAAGAAGCTGCCGTTCTTCTGCGAACTCTCCATCAAGGACTATACCTGCCTGCTCAGCTCTACGTGGCAGGAGCTGATCCTGCTCTCCTCGCTCACTGTTTACAGCAAGCAGATCTTTGGTGACCTTGCAGATGTCACCTCCAAGTACTCTCCCTCTGACGACGAGCTGCACAGGTGAGATGGGATGAGGAGCTGTGGGAGCCCAACAGCCAGGTGTCCTCTGACCACCATGGGACAGGTCACGGTACCTGTGGCTGTTTTCCTCTTCTGTTTTTTAGGGAGCAGTTGTTCCAGGCTTAGAAAGCACATCATGGTTAGTCAGTGCTGGATCACAGTTCCCTTCTGCAGGGAAGGGCACAGTGATGTGTGGGGCGGTTTGAGTTCCATGTAGCAATCCTGTTGTCCTCCAACAGAGCCTTACAAGCCACCATTTATGAGGAGGGTAAAACTGACCACACTTTGGGTAACCCTGACACACAGCAAAGAAAGCCTTATTTAAAAACCCTTTGGGCCAGTTGAAAGGTTGTTCACATAGCTGGTTGTCTGTATTATCAAAGTGTTCATTATTAATTGCTATTTCATTGTTTTGATTAGATAAATTTAAAGATGTTGCAACCTAGCTCTTGTTTTTTCCATGGTACAGAGCCTATCTGATGCTCTGAGGAACCTGCCTTTCATTTATCATGTTGGTCAGGGTGTTGTTTTTTGGTTTGGATATTTTATTTTGTAGTCTTGGTGCCAGACAGATTCTTCTTTTGGTAGTAGAGTCCCAATCTCACCATACTTTGGCAGAACAGGTGGGCTTTAGAGAAACTGCTGCCCATCCTCCCTGTAAACACCTGCCCTTTGCTCCCTGCCCCTGCTGGGTTCACGATGCTGCTGGAATCACCAGGGGATGTCTGATGAGCAGAGATTTAAACAGTGCTGTGGTCCTCGGCCATTGCGGTGTCTCGTGGCTCCTGGGGGCTCCTTTGTGCATCTGTTGTGACAAGCAGAGGCACTGGCTGGCTGAGCCCGTGGTGGGAGCAGGGAGCTGGCCCCAGGTGTCTCATTTCCTGGGACAGGTTGCTGTGCGGCGCTGCTCTGCACAGCCATTCATCGTGCATCTGGTGCAGCTCCTGCGAGGAGCACTGAGGGTCATAGAAAACCACAATGACACTTGTTCTTGCATTCAGCTGTCCTTTTGTTCCTGCTGTCCTGGTCAGAGCCTCACAAGAGAAGTGTTTGTTTCATTTTGAGTTTGTGATAAATACAAGCGAGAGGTAAGACAAGGAGACAAAGGAGGAATCCTCGCCCTGCAGAAACCGGCAATTCAGAGCTGGTCGCCTTGAAGGTCCTTCAGAGAAGATCTGTGCACATGGATGAAAATAGGTGTTCTTGGGAGAGGAATGCTTCTGCAGTCTCCTCTTGTGATTTAGCTTTTCAAGTGTCATTAATTGTCATTAGTAACCTGGGAGAATGCACACCCAAAGCCATTTAGCGGGAGCTGCACAGATGAGGGGACTGGGGCTGTGTGGCTCCCTCCCACTGGTCCTCATGGTCCTTCAGCCATGGCTTGACTGTCTCCAGCAGCAGTGGGATGGCTCACGGGTATCAGTCTCCCTGTCCAAAGCACTCATGAGATATCTGGTCACTTTGGACGTGAGAGGGGCCCTTTAGGAGAGGTGTCCCATTTGTGGGTGTTCTCAAAGAGCCCCCAGCTCCTCTGGCATTGGTCAGGAATGACTGCAAAGGGAACTTCATTAGAGCTCACACCTGGTTGGAGAAATGTCACTGAGCAGGGATGGTCTGGCACTTCAGGGTTAATTTCTGCTCTTAACAAAATTACAAGAGCAGTGCTAAAGCATAGGTGACAAACAAAGGCATAGAATGAGCTCCACAGCTCCTTTGTTTTAATTGCTTCTAACAACTGGCTAAACGTTCTGTTTGCCTGCTAGATCAAATGTTTTCTTTTATTGTGCTGTTTTTCTGAAGATGAATATGAAATGAATAGACTCCTGACCTCCCCCAGCACTCCTGATAGCGCTTCCCTTCCCCCTCCTCCCCAGCTGATGCCGACAACTCCCAGCCAGAAACTTGCCTGGTGTAAACTGTGAGGAAAAGTGTGTGGAGGAGTCAGTCCTCGAGAAGAAATAGGGCTGTGAAAAACAGAACAGCTTTGTTTGAAAGGGGGAGGAAAGTATGTGCAGAAAAGTAAGACAGTTCAACTGCTGGAATGAGAGAAGAGCTCTCCTGGATTTATGAAGTGATGAGTGGCTGGTAAAAATGTGCATGCTCTAAAAACAATTAAACCCCACAGATGACTGAGTGGTCTTTGTGCTCATTAACTTCTTGAGCTTTGCAATCTTGCACCTGCAAGATTTTTAATGTCAACTGGAGAGCAAGAAAACTTGTACAACTTTAGATTAGCCGACAAGGCTTTCATCACTTACAATATTACTTTCTTGAAGAACTGACCTGGAGTTCAGACAGCTTGTTTTCACTTCACAGAGGTCAAACCCCATCATGCATTTTACAAATAACTTTGAAGTAAACAAACACACATGCCAAAATAAGGTATTATTCTGTGAAAAAGGTTCTATTTCTGTTCTATTCAGAGATGGCTTGCTGGCTGTGCTCTTATTCTTTGTGCTGCACAATGCCAGAGCACGCTGAAGCTTCCCGAAACACTTCTGTCCCACTTCTGAGTGCTTCTGCAATATGTGCCTGCTTTGAAGCCGGGCTGTTTTTGCTGTGAGATGTGTTCCCAAGAGGCTGTTCTGGCCCTGGGCAGGCGTGGGATGGTCTGGAGGTGCCTGCAGGCACCCACAGCCCTCCACACCCTCCCACTCCAGCCTGGTCCTTCCCCATGGCTTTTTCATGGTGCCCATGTGGGGTATTTCTCCTGATGAAGTGTGGCACCCTCTTTAGCAGGAGGACCTCGTTCTGCACCCACAAAATCTCCATCAGGCAATTTTCCAGGAGGTTTTGGGGTGTTCCCTGTGCGTCAGTGTGCCCTGTGCTGCCCATCTCTGTCACTGGCTTTGCTGCAGATTCCTGCCTCTGTGAAACCTTCTCTGCTATTAGAACAGGCTGGTGGTGAACTGAATCACCAAGAGAGGGTTTTTTCCTAAAAATATCTGTAGATTGTGGGCTCCCCATCCCTGGGTGAGCCAGGATGGGGCTCTGAGTAACATGGTCTAGTGGAAGGTATCCCTGCCCTTGGCAAGGGAATGGGACTGGATGAGCTTTGAGGTAATTTCCACCCAAATCATTCCATGATTCTATGGTTCTGCATTTCTAACTGAGACATTTTCCTCCTTATTTTTGGTGCCAGCAGACTTCAGGCAGTTTGGATGACTTTTTAAAAAATTCTCTTGCAAGGTGTTAAAATCTCTGAAGCTGCTTTAATGAGCTTCATGCCTTCTCTGTCCAGGCTGTGTGCTGTGTGTGCTGATGTGATCTCTGTCCTGCAGGTTCAGTGAAGAGGGGATGGAGGTGATGGAACGTTTGATCTACCTCTTTCGCAAGTTCAACCAGCTGAAGGTCAGCAACGAGGAGTACGCCTGCATGAAAGCCATCAACTTCCTAAACCAAGGTGAGGCAAACAGGAGCTGCCAGCCACACTTGCTCATTTTTATGCCTCAAAGGGTGAATTTGTAAGACTGGTTCCTCTCTTTTTATAGTTTTTCAGACTCATTAAAGTGTTTACATTCAGGATATATCCTTAGGTTGCTTAGCTGGGTTCCTACGTTTTAGATTCTATACCTAAATCTGACTCTTCACAGTGAAAGGTAATCACAAATGAAGTATTTACATGCAGGCCATGAATTCATCCTAGGAAAGGGCTGTATCCTCCTGTTGATTAATAGCATATTAAAGCTGGCAGTTGAGGCTCCTCCAAGACCCTGGGCATTTCAAAATCCATGCAGAGACAAATGCTCAGTGAATAGTGTTCAGCTGTAATTTTGGAAATAAATGTCCCCAAAGTCTTTTGTACAGTGAAAGATAGTTGCAGTCTGTAAAAATGTGCTGCGGGCTCCCTCCTCCCCCGCTCATTTCCAGAGGGAGATAATGCTGACACTTCAATCTGTGCCGGGCTGAGGTTCCGGTTTGCTTCCCTGGGCAGTTTCCTGACACTGGATAATGCACTTCTCGAGCTGTCTCCATTGTTTTCCAAAATGTATTTTCATTAACTTCCTGTCTTCTTTTATTTTTAGTTGAAGTTTGCAATTTTTTATGTGAAATACCTGAGACTTATTTTTAAAAGCCAGCTTTTGGGCAGTAGATCAATGCCTCTTCCGTCAGATGGTCTCCCAGCACCGAGCCCGCTCCGCAGCTTCCTCGCTGCTGTGCTGGGTCCTCCCAGGACCTGCCAGTGCTGCTGCTCACGCTGCCAGTGGGACATCCTGCCTGTCCCTTCTTCCTCTGTGTGTGCTGCCTGACACTGGCAAAGCGAAATTTAAATATAAGAACTTGATAAGTTTGTAAAGCTCCCATGACATAATCCATAAGCAAATGGGGAGGAATGTGATGATATCTTTAATTATAGAGCTGAGCACTGTCCTCAGCCAAGATGATACACCTAAAACCAATGTGTTCCTGTGTGAGGAGGTGTTACACTGATCTGCTGTGAGGACCAAACCCTGACACCTGACTGTGTTGTGCCAGGCAGGGATTTCAGGTTGCTGGGGCTGTTCTCTCCAAGAGCATTCATTGAGCTGCAGGTGAGCAGTGTAGGACATTAGCTGTTCTCTTTCCAGCCTTTTGTGGAGGGAAATCCTGGATCCAGACACACACATCTGTGATGCAGGCACAGCAGGAGGGGAGATGGGAATTTTAGTGTTGGTCCAGGTGCTGGAAGCCAGCCTCCAAAGCAGAGGCCCGGATCAGAGTGACAGAAACCAGTCTGTCATGAAGAAGTGGCAGTAAGTGCAAGGCTGCTGCTCTTCTGAGATGTGTTTGTCATGTTCTCATTGCTCTCATTGCAGATATCAGGGGTCTGACCAACGCCTCCCAGCTGGAGCAGCTGAACAAGCGGTACTGGTACGTTTGCCAGGACTTCACAGAGTACAAGTACCCCCACCAGCCAAACCGCTTCCCAGATTTGATGATGTGTTTGCCAGAGATCCGCTACATTGCAGGTAACCCGAGTGCTTCTGAAACACACTTAACTTCCTGCAGTGAAACTCTGGTGGGCTTTGCTCGAGGATGTTTGTGTGGGAGCATTTCCTGTCAGAGCTTCTGCCCATCTTTAAGCCCACGCCATTGCCCTGAGCTCATCCAGTCTTGGCAAGGTGTCCTGGTGGTGCTGGTGGGCACAGGGTTAGTCCCACTTGGGGAAGAGGGGCCTTGCTCCAACCTGGCACCCTTTAAGTGCATTGTTCAGTCTCCCCTTATTGTTCTTTCACTCCCAGATGGAGTGCATTTCGTCTCAAAAGGATGTAATCCTGATTTGAGTAGTTATCAGAATTAGGGAGATCCCTGAACTGAGCAGAAAGTGATCAGCAGAGTTCAACCAGATCAGTGTAACCCCCAGGGTTCCTCATCTGGACCTCGGAAACCCTCAGGTGAATTCTCAGCTGCAGTTGCATTGCTAATTAGATCTCCAAGGCCTGGTGTTACTAAAACTGTTCCTGGATGTTATGGCAAAGGGAGATGCTTGCCTCCCTGTGTCAAGGCTCTGTATGCTTCATCCTACTCCGTCATAATGAACTAGATAATAATCTCAGAGTAGCTCTTGTAATTTACTCATGGAGATCAACAAGGGGGTTTGAGGTGAGATGGGATTTAGCCTTTCCCACTTTCTATAAATACTTCTCCATTGTGGAGAAATCATTTTGATCTGACTTTGCCCATTTATTTTGCTTTCTATTCAGTAAATAAATCATATTGTGTCCAAATGCATATCAAATGTCTAATGTAGCTGTAGGATGATTAACTGTTTCTGAGAAAGGTTCAAGGTAAAACCGTCTCCAGTGCTGCTGGCTTAGGTGTCTCTGAAATCTGATTCAGTTGTGGCTGCTAATTCTGGTTTCTTTCTTACCAGGAAAAATGGTGAATGTCCCTCTGGAGCAGCTGCCTCTCCTTTTTAAGGCCGTTCTACATTCCTGCAAGACGAGCGTGAGCAAAGAGTGAGCGCAGCTGGCCCCGGCCGGTGCCTTGCGCGGAGCCTGGGGCAGAGGCCATCCAGGCAGGAGACAGGGCACTGCGCCTCCCTGCCCTCGTAGCAAGAATCTTTTTTGTTTGTTTTTGTTTTTTTACTCGTTTTCCTATATATTTATTTCACGACAGAGTTGAATGTATGATCTTCAACACGATGCACATGGTTCTGTAAGAATGCAGCAGATGCATTCTCCAGCAGTTTACAGAATGTGAAGATGTTTAATGTTACAGTGTTTGTTAGGGTTAGTTCTTTTGTATTTGGGGCTGGGGACCGAGATGACTAAGACTACCTCAAGGAGAAGATGCTATTCATGCACTGCTCTTTCCGTGATTTGCATCCAAAGCATTTGTCACAGAGAGCAAATGTTGGCAGAGCTGTTATTATCCCAAAGGGACGACTTTGGAGAAGTGGGTGCTAGAGAAGTGCCAAGCTTTTTCTGTAATTTTAAAAAGGCAGGAGTGGAGAAGGAGAAGTCTGTCTAGGCAGCTGGTTTCTTTTTCCCTGGCAGTTTTCAGATGCAGGTTTCCAGTGGGATGGCAGTGCTCTGAGGGGCTCCCTGGCCCTGTGCTGTCTGGGGAGCTGCAGGGGGGTCTGTCCCAGCCCCTCCTGGCCAACTGCCCTCTTACTATTGCCACAACACCTGCCAATTCCTCTGAATTTGTGTTCCTGCAGCTCAGGACAGGCTCCTGGCATTGCACAAAGGTGCTTCTGTTGCTAGAGGATGGCAAGGACTTTATCATCACTTCCTTTAAATCCATTTAAGTTTACAAAAGCAGGAAAAGCCTACTTAGAGAAGAGGCAGGATTGCCCCTGTTAATGTGTTCCTCCAACATGGTACCTGACTTCTGAGGCTTCTGCATTGCAGCAATCCCCATTTTGGGAGCAGTTAAATGGGGCCTGTGTAGTGGGGTGAGGGACTCCAGTGTCCTCTGGCACGGCTTTCTCTGCTGGACTCAGGGAATGGATGTTCCATAGATAGATCCTGCCAGGACTGTTCTGTTCCTTATGGAATCCCAGGAAAAACTACATTACTGTTACATTTGGTTGCCTGTCATGTTCTAGGTGTTGCCAGGCTTGGATTTCAATCTCACAGGCTCTCCACAGCTCCGGATGGAGAACTGGTTTAATGACAGCTGATTAGCTGATTGAGTGATTGCTTGGTGCTGATGTTTAGCTAAACTTGGGCATTCTCATGAGTGATCTCATGATTTCCTGCTCATGATGGGGACGTTTGGATGAGATGCTCTTGATCTCATCTCCTGCATTAGGAATTAATATTCAAAGACTCTGTCACTCTCCTAGACAGCCTTGGCTGGATTTCCTTCCCTGCCTCCTTAGATGTAAATCTGGCATTCACTTAGCAAGGTGGCTCCTCGATAAGTATTTGAATGCTGATTTTAAAATACTTGTGGGAACAACTTTTGTTCCCTCAGGGCAGGAGGCACGAGTCACTACCTTGTCTTTCCCTGGTGGCAGCTGCGTGGCACAGAGCAAGCACAGCTCACAGGGCTGCAGCTGCTGTGCGTGAATGTGATGGTGAGCAGGAAGGAGGAGAATCCCATTCCCCAAAGTCGTCCCTCTCTCCCTCCCTGCTGTGCCCTGCGGGTTTGGCACAGCCTGCTCCCACCACACCAGGCCCTGCTGCCGCCTCAGCACGGGCATCCATCCTGCTGGGGCATCTCCCAGCTCAACGATTCCCTCTTCTCAAAGTCCATAGCTGTTCATTTTCCATTATTTAAACAGGAGGTTACGGGTACCGGCTGCTGGGCACAGCAGCGGCTCAGCTCGGTGGAGCTTCGCACCCAAAGGTGGTTCCATAAATCTCATTTACTTTCTGTGTGTATTCTCAGGAAAGCCTTCTGCATACAGCCAATACCTCATGTGTTCAGGGGAAGATTGTAGTGTATCTGTTTGTGAGTTAGAATGTATTTCTCAGCTTTTGAGTTTAATTTCCAAATAGCTTGATATGATCTTTTTATTACGGGTTATTTCTGGCTTGCTGTTCTATACACTCAAGGAATTGTTAAAATTGCATAGGAGTGATTTTATTCTACAGTTACTGAATTATTATAATCTGTTGATGAATAAGTGTTTTAATTAGTGTACATAAAAGCAGTAATCTTGTTGCCAGCTACCCAACAGAAATAATCTATTGGGTAATCTGTGGTTTTCCAAAATAGCCTCCCAAAACTAATGCTGTACCAACAACAACCAAAAACCTAAATTCAGTTATGATGACAAACAGACATGAATGTTCCACTTTCTGTTGTAGAAAGCAAATTTTACAGCGGTTGATTGGCAGCAGTATCCGTTCCCAAATACACATTTGCCATAGGGAGTAGAAAATCCTTCCTGAACTGACAGGTAAGGAAGCAGCAAACAGACCAGATGGAATCACAGGACAGTCATTCCTGATATCTTCTGCACCAAGTCCTCTAATGGCTTGTATTTTTTAAACAGGGTAATGTGAATGTGTTGCATTGCAAACTCAGGTATTATGAGAAGGTAGGAATGTAGCTAGAGATGTAGAGACGTTAGGTAGATGTATTTGTGAATTTGGTTTGAAGGACACCCTGGAAAGGTTGGAATTTTTGTTCCATTCTTCATGTAACATTCAGTTTACAGGGACTCATATTTTATTTGTGCTTAATGCTACTAGGGGGAAGTTCATTATCTTTGGTATCTATCTGCTCTTGCTTATCTGACCTTCTGTCATAGAGAAATCTATCAACAATAATAGTCTTTGGTAGAATTTTCTGCCATGACAAGTCAATTTTTATCCCCGATTTGAAAGATAGATTGGCTGGCTGACCCCTCTTCTCCTTCAAAGCATCTGTGCAGATAGAAAGCTGAAGAGTTACTTTTAATCCGAGCAGAGATTTGGGACATAAATTCAAAGCGCTCAGGGGAGGCTGCTGAGGAGCAGCTGGAAGGGTCCCGCTCACAGGGCTGCACCCGGGGCCTCCACAGAACCTTCTGGAAAGTGAGTGAGTTCTCTTCCCCTTGGGCTCAGGCTGTGCCGGGGGCTGAGCCTTGACCCCTCCGTGTGGCTGCTCTCATTGCTGGGGAAGCCTTGGTGGCCCCGTCCCCAGCCACGCAAAGGCTCAAGAGGCTCTGCCCTGATCCCTCCCCTGCGCCAGCAGGACCTGCCCTTGCTCCTCAGGCTTCTGCACAGACCCACAGCCACTTCAGCTGACGGAGCGTGAGTCTTGTCCTTCAAACCAACTTTTTTAAAAGAAAACAACACTTGAATTTCTTTTATCTTTACTGCGTTTTTTAAAAGGAAAAAAAAGAAAAAAAAAAGATTCTCCTGTGAATGTGCTATTTCCCATTCATTCTTTCTTTCTTGGTTTTGATTTGAAGCTGTGAAGCTCGGTGTCTGTGAAAATGTTGTTATTTCTCAGGATAATAAGCGGCAATCATCCCTGCCACATGAAAGGCAGGAGAAAGGGGGAAACTTGGGGAACTAGTTAAAGTATGAAACTAATTTTTAAGTTGTAGATGATGTGTAAATGGAGGGGAGTGCATAGCTATCAGTATCAAGCTGTGGTGTTTCTCTGGGTTCACGGTGTGTTGTTTCAATGCACAGAAGCTCAGGGATAAGTATTTAAAATGTGACCCAGAGAAACCCTAGTTTTGATGTTGCAACAGTTGCTTCTTTCCCGACTTGTCTGGAGGGCCCTGGAGAGCTGACAGAGCCCCAAATGGGGATTTTGGGGGGAAAACTCTGGGTTTGGCTGTGGGAAGTTTGCCTGCTGAAGGCTCAGACATGGTGCTGTGGGCAGAGCGTCCCAAAGGTGCACGGGGCTGTACGAGGCTGTGCCCTTGCACCAGCCAGCAGCTGGGGACCAGCTCTGTCTGTGGGGCTCCATTTCTGCATTCCCTCATCCTAAATGTTTGACTGTTCATGGAAAATGGAAAAGGGGAATTTCTCATTGTGTCCCTGGCAGCCAGTTACAGTGCTCTTTACTCTGTTTGTTGCTTATGAATTCTTAATTTTCATCAGTTCAACTTTCTCACTGTGTTTGTAGGAACAGTCAGCTTGAGAAGGGCACTGGTGTGTGACTCTGATTGGGTTATAGCTGCTATGAGTGTCCAAACAGCCCCATCCAGCCACAGACAGGGCCAGCACTGAGAGTCAGCAAAAGTTAGAAGGGCTGAAACCCCTTCCCAGCACCCTCAGCCAGACTCTGCAAATCTGAGTTTAAACCAGCCTCACAAAAAGCTGGGGAGGCCAATCCAGGCAGTGTCTTTCCCTTGGAAAAAAAAAAAAAAATTAAAAATAGCTCCTGTGAGCTGCCCTCTGACAAGTCTGTGAAAGAAGCAACATGGATCAGTGGAAGAAATGCCCCCAAGGGCAAAAAGAAACAGAAATTGAGACCAGGTGACGATCAACCTTAACAAAGCCTTTTGTGATTCATTGTTTCTTTCAATTTATAAAATGTCTTGTAATAGTTGATAACATTATTGACTCAATTTCCATAACTAAACTACCTCGTGTGACATCCTGTTTATCATCTCAAAGGGATTGTGTGAAAAACTAAACACTGCCAGTGTCTGTTGCCGGCGAGGAGCAGGGGCTGTGATTGCTGGAGTTGTTTCCCTTCCCGTGGGCTGGCTCCTGTCGCTGCTGTGTCCTGTGCTGAGGCTGAGCTCTGCTGTCCCTCCCTGGGGACAGTTTGGGTTTTGTGGGTGCCCATTCCAGCTCAGTCCTGGTCAGAGGCTGCCCGTGTGACCTGGGAGCCCGCAGTGTGTCCGTCCTGGGCAGCCCGGGGAGGCAGCGGGCAGTTTGCTGCTGTGTCGGCCCCTTGCTGGTGTGAGGGATGTTCCCAAGAGGGTCAGTGCCAGCTGCTGGCTCCTTGGTGACATTCCCAGTGATGGTTTCTCCCTTGATTTTTCCCACAATCCCTTGTGTAAATCAGGGAAGCAGGATGTTCGGCATGGCACACGGTGAGCATTGGCACACTCGGAGCCGGGGCTGGGGCAGCAGGGTGTGCCTGGCCCCGTGTCACCGCAGGGGAACGGGCACCGGGAGCTGCCCCCTCCCCACACTGCGACCAAATGAATGTTTCTGCCGGCGGCTCCGCCTCAGCCCGCCCGCCCCTGCTCCGCTGCTCCGCTCTGGGACTTGACTACCTGTGGAAATGTGACCAATAAGTGTTGAATGCATGTTTAGTGAGTGTTTAGCTGTATGAACTAATAAATGTGAAATGTTCTGCACCGCTGGTGTCTCCAGGCTGTTTGTGCCTTCCCCTTTGGTGGTGGCTCTGTCTCAGGGTGGTGCTGCCCTTGCCCTGGGTGCTGCTGGAACGGGCTGTGGGTGTGGGGAAGGCCTTGGGGCTGCTGCTGTGGCTGGGAGCTGGGATAAGGGCACTGTGCCACCCAGGATTTATTCCCAGTGAGGGGCACTGAAGATCAGCAGTGGTGGGGCTCCCTGGGAGGTGGCAGAGGATGCTCTGTGCACGTGGGCTGCCAGGTTTGTCCTCACCTGCAAAGGAAGCTGGAGCTGCACAGAGGTGACGAGGCAGCCTCTCCCCTCAGCCCGTGCTGGCTGGAAAGCCAGGCTGGAGTGGGAAAAGTACCAGCACCTTTTAATTTTCAGCTCAACCCCTACTGACCACTGTATTTTGATTAGAGCTCTGCTTCCTTTTCATCTCGGTGCTCGGGCGGGTGACAGCCGCGGCGGCCCCGCGTGCGCGGCGCAATAGTTTATCACCGAAGGCCGGCGGCTCTATGAATTCAGAGCCAGCGCGGAACAAATCACGCTGTCACTAACGTCAAACTTGTTAACCTGATCTTTGGTGGATCACTAGTGTCAACATTGCATGGGACATACATTATCGGGCCCAAGGACTTAGGGAGATGTGTTTGTCAGCCTGCTCTGTCACAGTCCCACTCTTGACCTTCGCCAAGTAACTTTCAAGGGTAAGCTGCTTTCCTCTTGACAGGAGTGGCTGTTCCCAGGAGTGTCACCCCATGGGCACTGGCTGGGACAGGGCTGTGGGGTCAGCTGGGTCACCTCCCTGCAGTGGCACAGGCAGACCAGCAGTGGGTGAAAGATCTGCTGGGATGGTCCTGGGGGCCTCTTCCAGAGCTGGGGAAAGTTCTCCATTGATGTCCACCCTGCCCATGTCTATTATGAGCTCTCCCCATCTTGTCATCAACTGCTCCCACATCTCTCCTCATCCCTTCCCCGTCACAGTCTGTTTGCAGTTCACACCAGAAAGCCAGACTTCTGAGTGCAGCAGACTAGTGGGTCTCCATTGTCTGGTCCATCACAAGTCTCTCACATCTAAGTTTGCCAAGTGTGGACACTTTCAATGTGGTTGGTCACCACTGCAGAGGTCAGATGAAGGATATTCATCACCATGGGTGGGCTGGTAAGACCATGGAGGGGAGGTGTGTGGTCTGGGTAAGCTCCTGTCCAAGCTTCTGGGGTGAGTTGGGATTTTCAGTACCTTTATTGGGTGGTGGATCCCCTCCCTGCAGCCTGCCGTGAGTAGGAGGGGAGCAGCTGGGTGCTGGGGGGCCAACAGGTTGGGGCTGTGCTGGAGAAGATGCCTCATGGCTGGGGGGACCCTGAGACAAATGCTGGGTCTGTGCTCCACATCACTGTCCTCATGGGCCGACCCTGCTAATCAGCTGTGAAAGAGAGAGAGAAAGCTGGAGAGAAATCCTTCTCTCTGCTAACCTCATCACAATAAAGATTCCTATAAAGAGCTCTTATCCTTGAAGAAAATGAGGCACATAAGCAGGAATAGTAAACAAAAGGCTGTCATTTTGACCCAGGAGTGCTTCATGTTGTTGGCAACTTCCAAGAGGAAACATAAAGAGAGGCTGCATCCAAGTCCCAATTATGCAGAACTATGTGACTGATATGTCAATGAGTCCCCCCGGGAGGAGACCACCAGCACTTCCCAGCGCTGCCTGCGCAGCATCTGCACCCGCCGCCACGGCCGGGCCGCGCGCGCCCCGAGCGCAGGCGTGTGTGGCATCGGAAGAATGCGGGGGACAAGGTAATGTCATGGGGAACGCTATCGCCAGAGTCCTCGCCGCACGCGCATTATCAGCGCGGGCCCTGGAGTCAGGGACTGCGGGCAGGCAGCGGTGTTTGGCAAACAGTAGTGCTGGCCACACCTGCTGCAGGCACGCTCCGGGAACGTGGCGCAGGCAGGAGGGCTGCCCCGCGCCGATAAGCTGAGTGGATGGAGATAAAATCCGAGCAGGAGATATGCTTTGCTGAGCATCAAGGCTAAGCACCAGCAAGGAGCCAAAGCACACTGCGGCCCACCGCGGGTGTTGTGGGTCCGCGGGCTCCGGCTGCGCCGCGGCCGTGAGGGAAGGAGACGGGACCAGGAGACTCCAAACCAACTGTGGGAGCTTTGGTGACAGATGTGCCAGTGCTTGGTCCCATCGAGGGCACAGAGCTGTGCTGCTCCCATGGCCAGGACAGCACTGCTCAGGGCAGAGGCTTTGGGGCCTGTCCCCAGCCCTGAACATCCCCTCACCAGCACGTCCGTGCTGCTGGAAGCCAGCCCCACCTCATCCTTCCCTCCAGGTGCTGTGGCTTCCAAAATGTCTCCTGTCTGTGCCTCCTCGCTGTCCCCAGGAGCCCCTAAGGCCACTGGGAGCCGGCTCTACCTGGTGCCTGTGCAGCCACTCCAGCGCGGCCTTCCCAAATCCACCCTCAGAAATCCACCCTGACGCCACGACCAGGCCGCGCCGGGCCCATGCGCCGGCCCTGACCATGGCCGCACGCCCGCTGCAGGAGCCAGGCCGCAGCCTTGGCCAGGGCCCGCGCAGAGGAAAGTGCCCAAGGCCAGCAGGGACGTATTTACCCCCGAAAGCACCTTGCTGCAAAAATAGCAAGTGGCCGGTGTGAGGCCGGGGCTTCCCAGGGGAACAATGCCTGGCAGGAGGAAGCGGCCGCGGCCGGCCCGCAGCCCTGTCCCGCCTCGCGCGGCGCTGAGCCGCGAGCGCTGTGTGCCGGCCCGGCAGGGACCTTGAACCTGACACAGATTTATTTTCTCTGACATTGGCATCGCATCGGAACATCTGGCATGTGGCTGATAATTGCTGGGGATCAGGGCGGAAGCCACTCCAGGCCTGGCGCTTCTTCCAGAGCTCTGTTTTCATTAGTTTTTCTCCTCTCTTCAGCTGCAAAGCAAGGAAAAAACAAGCAGGGCTGTGCAGCCCGCACTCCCACTCCTCTCCCCTCAGCACCCGGGGCTTGCTGCTTCCCTCACTCTGCATGGGAATGCTGCAGGGCACCTCACTGTCACACCGTGTCGGGGCTGTGCTGAAACAGAGAGAGGACAAAGCTTTCCCTGAGCCAGGACTGTGGGCCCTGCTGTTTCACCCTGGTTACAGAGCAGAGCCGTGGCACAGCCTCTGCTGGGCTGGTGTGGGGCTTGAGGCAGCCACCCCTTCTCAAGGCTGTCGTCACTGTGAGATGAAACGGAGAGCAGGACACTGTGCAAACATGTGGGGAGACACCGTGGTGATGGATGGATGGAGCATGGGGCTGGCAGTGAGAGCAGATCCCCTCTCTGGCAGCATGGAAGGGTTTCTCATGCAGCCTCTTGCCGTGGCACTGCAGTTCCTGTGTGGCACAGGGCGATTGGAAGCCGAGATCTGCCGGCACAGTGCCTGTGGGCAGGACGGAGCATGGCAGTGAAACGTGGGGAATCACACATGGCAAAAACACAGCCAAGGCGTGGCTGCTAGGCCCAGGAGGGACACTGGCTTTTCAGTGAGTGCTGTTCTGGCAAATGAAGAGCTGCTGGCCACGGGCACAGTGAGCCCCAGGGACCTGGGAGTGGGGCCCTGAGTGTGGAGGAGCCTCCTCCCACCCTCCCCTGCACAGGAGACTCTCAGGGCCGAGGAGGCCGTGGCTGCGTTCTGGTGCTGGGTGGGTGAGGTGAGCTCTCGTTCCTCCCAGAGGTATCCTGCCCCGTGCCCTCGGCCGCCTCCCTCCCGCCCTGGGCCATAAATCAGGGTGGCCGTGGGTGCTGGGGCTCTCTGGTGCCCCCCACCTCCCTGCAGGGTCTCCCTCCCGGGGCACCTTATCTGCTCCAGGGGTTCCACTTATCTTCGCTGTCACTTTCTAATGCTAGTTTATGGGCAGCGTTTTGTAGCTTAATTATGATGTTTTTCAGCATGGTCACGTGGCTCCAGAAGCCAATAAGGCACCGAAGTGGGTCCATCCTGGCTGAGCCTGGCCCCCATGGGGAGGAGATTGGCCGGTGTCCTGCCCGGGGCGGCGTGTGCGCAGCCAGAGCCCCAACACCTTCCCAAGAGACGCAGGTCCCCATAAATCCCCCAGCGTGCCGTGGACGGGGCACGGTACCCACGCCCCACGGAGGCTCCTCGGGTCGCAGCCCCTGGCCGGTGGAGAGTGAGGCTCTCCCACCCTCCGGGCCCACGCGCAGCAGCCGTGCAGCCGCCTCGCGGTGAGTACGTGTCCGTGGGGGGATCCCGCTCCCATCCCGGCCATCGCCCAGCCACGGCCGCCATTCCCCGCCATGGTGGCAGCCAAGGCCGGGGCTGGGGACGCGGCAGGGCTTGGTGAGGAAGCGGGAGTCGTGTGTGGGCCTCCGCTTCCCGTCCCGGCCCTCGGCGGGCGTGGGGATGGCGGCTCTGCAGATCACGGGCAGCAGAGCGAGGCCTCACCACAGCCTTGGCCCCGCGGCCGAGCTGCTGCTCTGAAGTGACAGATCGGGCTGCTGAGGGGCTCTGGGAGCCCAGCTGGCAGTGCCTGGGTGTCCCCGGTCACCCAAGGGTTGGGAGATGCCCATTGGAGCACAGGCAGCCTCCAGACCCTGGAGCGGGCATGGGAGGCATCTGGGACCCCTTGACCCATGGGGTTGGCTGGGCCCGTGTCCCGTCCCCATCCCACACTGACAGGGATCACAGCCTTCAGCCCTGAGTTGCTTTTGTTCCTCGCAGTGTTTGCTCAGTTCTCCCAGCTCAGAGCCCCTCCCGGGCTCCTTTTCCAGGATGGCAGGTCCTGCTCCGTGGCTGCCTGGCAGCTCCCCCAGAGCTGTGGTGACTGTGGGGGCCCTGGCCGAGGGCTGTGCCGGCAGTGGGAGCGCTCCTTCCCAGCCGAGCAGCGGCTGACCCGCGCTGCAGAGCGCTCTGCTGCTATTCTTAGCCCGGGCTCCATTCCTGGTGGCTCTGGAGTGATGCTCCACTGAGCCCGTTTCCTGCTTGCTGCCCTCCCTGCCAGTGCTGCTTCCTACCCACTGCACCCGTGGGCAGCTGTGTGTGGGGTGAGCTGGGTGGGATGAGCCCTTAAGGACAAACCATGCAGGGTCAGCCTAGCAGGATCAGCCATGGGGCCATCAGCCATGCCCTTCCTCTGTGGGGCACTGCCAGCAGCTCAGTCCCCAGCTGTGCCCCTCAGGCACCCAGAGCCTCGGCCCCAGTGCTGCTGTGCTGCCAGCAGGCTCTCACCATGCTGGGACAGGCTCTGCACCAGCCACGAAGGTCCCTGCCTCAGCCCTGCAGGACGGGCTCAGCTCCAGTGCCCAGCTCAGAGCTGGAGCCTCGAGCTCCCCACAGCCAAGCCCCAGGCGAGGTGTGTGGCCCGGGGGCATCCTGATAAACAGGACATGCTGGGAGCCAGGGTGCTCCTGTGCTGGCCTGCTGCCATCATGAACATTTCATCAAGAAACCCTAATTGTGAAGCATGGATTCAGTATCTGCTGTCTGACAGGCAGACCAGGACACCATTGGGTGCTCTTGGAGGGGTGGCCAGCGCTAGGTCCAAACTCATCTCCTCAGTGGTGGCCCCAGGGGAGATTCCAGGAGCCGCTGCACACCTCAGTGTTCCTCACACGGCTCTCCCTGGGCTGGCAGGGGCTGCTGGTGGGGGGTGATTTCTTTCTCACAAAGCTGGTGGTCCGGGGCTGTGCACCAAGCAGAGCAGGCTCTTGCCCAGACATGGTGAATTTTGCTCCAGCCCTGAGACTCCTGGCTCTCAGCAGGTTCTGCCTCTCTCAGACCAGACCCTCCAGAGAGGTTGGGGGACTTGTTGTTCCCCACAGACGGTGTGGGGGAGCAGGGAGGGTCTCACCCCCTTCCTGCAGAGCGGTGCCCCTCGCCTGTCCCTGGGGGAGTCCCCGGGGGGATCCCTGATGCTGCCGAGGCCTGGCCGAGCCGCTCCCCAGCCCGGCCGCGGTGTCCCCGCTGCCCGGTCCCTCCGCCCCCGCCCCGTCCGTGCCGCGGCGAGCCGCCCGCTCTCCCAGAGGAGGTTCCCCAGCCCCGGGGGGCTGGCCGTGAGCCCGCACCAACATGGAGATGCTCTTCCAGGCGCTATAAAGAGCTCCGGCTCCCGCACCTGCCGCTCGGTCTCCACCGCGCCCACTCCCGGTCCGTACCCAGCGCCGGGGCCGCCGTCCGTCCCCTTGCCCGTCCCATCCCGTCCCGCTGACCGCGGCTCGTCCCGCAGCAGGGCCGCTGGAGGGGATGGACTATTCCTATGATGAGGACCTGGACGAGCTGTGTCCGGTCTGCGGGGACAAGGTCTCCGGGTACCACTACGGGCTGCTCACCTGCGAGAGCTGCAAGGTAGGACCGGCCGGGGCTGTGCGGGGCCGGGGCTGCGGAGCCGGGGCCGTGCGGGGCCGGGAAGCGGGGCCGGGGCTGTGAGTGCCCGGTGCTTTGTGGGGCCGGGGCTGCGGAGGGAGCGCTGCACGGGGACGGGGGCACCGGGGCTGTGCGGGGAGCGGGGAGGGGGCTCTGCAGGGCCCGGGGCAGCGGGACCGCCCGCGGCGCTTCTCTCGCCCGATTTCGTTAGCGGCGGATTCGCGCCCGGCGGCGGGAGGGGAGCGCGGCCGCGACGGGAGCCCCGAGCCCGGCGGGAGCTTGTGCCGAGCGCGGGTGGCGGGGACGGGGTGCCCGTGCCGGGATGCCGGTGTCGGTGACCGCCGCATCGCCGCCGCCCGCCGCCGCAGGGCTTCTTCAAGCGCACGGTGCAGAACAACAAGCACTACACCTGCACCGAGAGCCAGAGCTGCAAGATCGACAAGACCCAGCGCAAGCGCTGCCCCTACTGCCGCTTCCAGAAGTGCCTGACCGTGGGGATGCGCCTGGAAGGTAGGCATGGCATGGCACGGCATGGCATGGCACGGCACGGGGCGGGGGGCGGCGGGGCCGGGGGCTGGGTCGGGACTGTGCGGGGACTGTGCTGCTGCCGGGACCGGTCGCGCTGTCCCCGCCGCTGCCACCTCCCCGGGCCGGTCAGTCCCGCCGCCGCTTCGATTCCGTTTTTCCCTCCCAAGTTAAGGGAAAAATCGTTTTTTCGAGTCATTTTCTTCTTTTCCTTGTTTCATTTTGTTTGCTTCATCGGGGTTCCTGCTGCTACCGCTTCAACTTTCCAGGATTTTTTTTTGCTGGCAGGAAGGTTGGGAAATAGCAAATAAATTACTGTTTTCCTTAAGCACATAATTCCAGAAGCCGAGACTTAAGGAAAAACGTTGAAAATTATGGGGATCGCAATAAAACTGCCCCAGACCCACCACAAATTATATTTTTCCTCTCGGTGACATTTAGTACAACGGATTTCTGACCCCCGGGGGGACGATCCCAGCCCCACAGCCGCCGCCTCTCTGTGATGTCGGCGCAGAGGATCCCGACATCAGAGTCGGGCCCCGACAGCCCGTGCCGCGGGCTCTGCAGTGCTCAGCATCCAGGAACGAAATGCATTTGAGGGGCCAGGTCGCTGGCACGGGATGGCAGAGCAAAGGTCGGGGCAGAGGAGCCCCCCAGCCCCGAGCCGGCCGCCCCCTCCCCACATCTCCCCTGAAATCGTTTGCGTTTTGCAGCGGTGGGAGCGGGCTGAGTCCTCCGCCCGACCCTGGGTGGGTGAGCCGGGCTCGCTGCTCGGGACACGGCGCGGTCCATCGCAAAGTCCTTCGTGTTCTGGCTCCAGGCGGGAGCGGGTGGGAGCCTGCGAGCAGAAGCGCAGGAGTGAGACACAACATCGAGCTGCAGATTCAGCCCCTGCAAACTCCCGGCGTGGGCTGCCTTCCAAAACGGATCCCAGTTCCACTCTCCTCCCTGGGCTGGGTTAACTGGTGCCCTGAATCCCTCGGTGCATGCTCTGGCCGTTTAGATCGATGTCGCCAGGGGATGTGGGCGCTGGGCAGGGGCTGGAGACCCCACGGCAGACAGGCAGGGACAGAGGGAAAAGGCACGATCTCAATTTGTCCCTTTCCAGCAGTTTCTGTCGTGTATGTGTGGAGGTGCTTTAGCCCCAGAGCTGTCCCAACAGCCTTTTTGTGTGTTTCTTGCTGCTGGCTCCTCAGCAGAGCTGGGCAGATGAGACAATCACCCAGCCGAGGTGATATTCCATGGAACCCTCTCTTTTGTAGTAAAAACGAGACCACCTTTTTCATCTCCGAGTATTTTTGGGCAAGGCATCTGAGGTGATGCTTCAACAAGGGCACCCCCGAGGTGATCGATTTTGGGAACACGGTGTTGACACAGGCACCCCTCAAAGTGCCTGAAGGGAGGTGGCAGCGGGAGGAGAAGCACAGCCCTGGCCGAAGCTGCCCACAGCCCTGGGGGCACTGCCCATGGCACCTTCCATGTCCCTGCCCAGGCAGAGAAAGGGGAGGCAGAGCCTGGCAGCCCCTGCCCCAGCCAGGGCTCTGCGCTGCCATGAGAGCAGGCAAGGCAGTGCAGGTGGGAAGGGGCTGAGGGTGCTGGGGACCCCTCCTGCCGCCGTCTGGGTGGGTGCCTCGGGGATCATCTGCAGATGGTTCTGGGGTTGTTGCTGGGGTGCAGACACTTCGTGGGTGGCTCCACTTGAGCCCCCTTGCCCTGGAGGTCGGGATGCAGCATCTTCCTCTCGGCTGTCAGCCGGGACACAGCAAATGGCAAGTTGTTCCCAATCCCAAGTGTAGCACAAATGGCAGGAAAAGCAGAGCAGGAGGGAATTAGAAGGCCTTTTCTCCCTTTGTGTTCTTGCTGGGAGAGGGGAGGAGGTGTATGCAGTTGCCTCTGGAGGGCTTGTGAGACCAGGCTGTGAGCAGCTCTCGCTGTGTGTGGGAGCGCAGGCAGCCCTAGGAGGGTCTCGGCTGTGCCCCCTTGCCAGGGTGGCAGGGGTTTGCTGTGGGATGCCATCCCTGGGTGTCACTGTGCCCGACCTCGGACAGTGGTGGGATAACTTCGAGTGGGTGTGAGATTTGGGTTTTGGCGTGCTCTGAGGTTTGTGGCCAGGGCTACCAGACCTGCCTGTGCCAGCTTGGGCTGCCAGCCTGTGTGGGACCCCAGCAGGGGCGAGCACAGGTCTGAGCGTGGCCTGGGAGCCGGGAGCTGCCCAGCCAGCTCTGCGCTGCCCAGAGGGGCGTGGGCCGGCTCTGGGGAGCGGGGACCCTGCACCCCTCTCTTCAGAGGCTGCCGCTGGCAGCCCGCTCCAGCGAGATGCTGTTTTCATGAATAAAGAATGAGGGAGGAAGCCAGGGCGGCTCTCCTGGGAGCGCATTCCTGCTCGTCCTGGAAATGCTGCTGCTCCCGGCCACCCTCCGCCTTTCCAGCCTGCCTCGGGAGCGTTGGGGAGGTGCTCCAGCTCTCCGGGGGGGCTGGCTGTGAGCCCCAGGACAAGTAGGCGAAAGAAAGGCAGAGGTAACAGCTGAGAGGCAAAGCGGGACCCGCTGGCTGTCAGCAGGAACACGAGATAGCGGAGGGGCTCTGCCTTTGATGCTCGCTGCGGGCCGCTCTCCCCGGCGCACTCCTCCGCTGCTCCAGCCCCCGCTCCTGCCTGCAGCGATCTGGGGCTCTTCCCAGGGATGGCCGGGCAGAGCCCCGGAGCACGGCAGGGCACGGCAGCGGGACAGCTCCTTCTGCAGAGGAGCACCTGCTCCCCTGCACGTTGGCAGGTCCTTGGGGTTTTTGCTTTGGTGGAACATCTGCTTTGCCGCAGCGTCAGAGGGACTCTGCCAGCGGGATGCTCCAGCAGAGCCCTCGCCAGGGCTGGGATCCCAGGGCCGCTGGGGTGAAGTGCATCCCAGCCGTGCTGCCCGGAAAAGAGGCAGGGATCTGCTGAGAAGTATAGCACGTGCAGCCTGAACGGAGGGAACCAGGGTCCTGAGCGGGCTGTGGGGTCCCAGGCTCTGTAGGGACAATCCCAGAGCTGGTCTGGTGACACGGGTTGTTAAAATTAGAGTGTGAAATCCCCTCCTCTGCTCAGGCTTTAAGGGCTGTCCCCTCAACCCACGGGGAATGAAAGCTGTTTTTTCCCCCAGCTTGTTTTGTAGTGAAAGCCAAATGTCTCTTCCTTTCCTGCAATCCCCAGAGGCTCTGAGGGTGACATTGGCTCGGCTGGGAGAGACACAATCTTTCTGCAAAGGTCTCCCCAGTGCTCCCCAAACTCTTTTTGCCACTGAGTCATGTCCCCCAGCATTTTCTCTGTGCCCTGTGGAAGCCCTGATCTCTCTCCATGTGGGTTCACTGCGGTGTCTGCCCTCTCTCTGTCTGCAGCTGTGCGTGCAGACCGGATGCGTGGAGGGAGGAACAAGTTTGGACCCATGTACAAGCGGGACCGTGCCTTAAAGCAGCAGAAGAAAGCTCTGATCCGAGCCAACGGCTTCAAGCTGGAGAGCGTGCCTCAGATCATGTCCCCGGTGCAGAGTGACTACAGCCTGTCCTCCAGCATCCACAGCATCCACGCCATGTCCAAGCCCCTGCCGCCCAACCCGGCCGCCCTGACGCCCGTGGACTACGAGCGCAGCCCCTACGGGACCCCCTCCCTGGGCATGGCCGTGCCCGGGCACGCACCCCTGCCCGCCTACCACTACCCCTCCTTCCCCAACCGCACCATCAAGTCTGAGTACCCCGACCACTACACAGCCACCCACGAGGCCGTGCCCGCCTACATGTACCCAGAGACCTACCCCAGCAGCTCGCCCCCCGACATCCCCGAGCTCATCCTGAAGCTGCTGCAGCTGGAGCCCGACGAGGCCCAGGTGAAGGCACGGATACTGTCCTGCCTGCAGCAGGAGCAGGGCAAGGGCCGGCACGAGAAGCTCAGCACCTTCGGCCTCATGTGCAAGATGGCCGACCAGACCCTCTTCTCCATCGTGGAGTGGGCACGGAGCTGCATCTTCTTCAAGGAGCTGGAGGTAGGAGCTGCCAGTGGGACAGACGCTGCTCTGGGGGGACAATGGGGCAGGATTGAGGCTGCTGTGATGTGAGGATGGGATGTGGCTGTGGGCAGGATCGAGGTGAAATGTTGTGAGGACGGGGAAACACCAGTGGGCACAGGCCTGGGGCCATCACTGCAGATCTGCTGGCATGTGCCAGTCCTGCTCCCAGCTCCTGCAGGGCTGGAGGTGCCAGGGCCAGGCTGTGATTCCCACTCTGTGTGGGGCTGATGATTCAGATTCATCACAGCAGGGGCAGCTGTTGAGGCAATTGCCGGCAGAGTGACTGTGGTGTCAAGCTCAAGACATAATTGAAAAATGTAACGTTGAGGAATTATAGTTGAGACAATTCTCTCCCCTGCCTTTAGGAGGAAAATCGATGTGGTCAGGTGGGCGCTATTAGCACCAGGCAGCAGGGGCAGCCCGAGCCTGCTCCAGAGCCGTGTCTGCTGCCAGCAGCCCATGAGTGTGCCCGGCTGGGGGACATGGAGTGACCTCCATCCTGCCAAGGCATCCCCTCTAGCAAATGTCCCTGAACATTTACTGCAGCCAGGGAAGGGTTAGCAGGGCTGGAGCAGCTTCTGCCATCCTGCACACCTTGACAAGCTTTCGGAAATTTTCCATTCATGTTCTGGGCTGACTTAAGATCCCAAACTAGTGCAAAAATAGGAGAGAAATTTTTGCAACATGGCCAAAACCCAGAGCAACATCCTGGGGCAGCTGTGATGAGACTCAGGTGCTTTCTTGTGTTTCCAGCATGAGATTGTACTACCTGGCTCTGGCCAAAATCACCTTCTTCCAGTGGGACTGTGCTGTAGGACAGGACCAGGCTCTTCCCTGTGCCCAACAATGGGTGCCATGGGGCTGAGTGTGGCCGAGCCTCGTGGCTCAAAATAGCCCCCATCGTTCAGAACAGTGTCAGGAAATGGCATTGTGGGGGTGGGTTGGGCTTGTTTCAATCATATCAGTGTCCAGCCTGGATTTTGGGAACAGGGTGGTTGTTGTTTTGCAGGAGATATTGTAAACAGTGCAAATTCGGTTCCCAGCTGTATAGCTGTGTAGCCTTGTAGCTCCATTGTCAGCATGATTGTGCCACCAAAATAGGCTGTTCCTGTGTGAATCGGTGTTGGCGGGTGCTCCTCCTGCCGTGGGACTCTGGGGGGATGGCAGTGCCTCAAGCCTCACCTGGGCACAGCTACCAATGTCCTGCTGGGAGCAGGGCACGTGCCCTGCCATGCTCAGGACAGGGGGTTTGGTGCTCGGCGGGTGCCCACATCCATCACTGCCATCCTGGGGGCTCAAGTTTTGCCTTATCCACATGGTGATTGTGGGGTGCATTTCCAGCACCTCCCAGGGCTGGGGACTGCAGGACCCACAGCCCACCCTGGCTCCAGTGCAGAGGGGGAATGAGGCTTGGCTGTCCTTGGCTCCCTCCTGTGCACAGAGCCCCGGGCAGCGCCGAGCCCAGCACAGAGCAGCCCTGGTATCCTCAGTGCCCCCACCTGGGGCTGCTCCTGCCCACCCCACACAGCTCATCCTCCCTGGCCAGGGCAGAGGCTTTTCCTCAGGCATGGGAGAGCAGCCAGTGGGAAGCCGGAGCAGCTCTGAGAACCTGAATCCCCACTCCTGCTCCTGCCTGGCGCATAAAGCCGGCGGCGCCGGGGCGGTAAATGAACTCCTGCTAGTGCAGGGTTTATGGCTCTGCCCTAAAGCCAGCACGGAGCAACATCGCAATCTCCGGGATCGATGGCATGGCAGTCCGTGCTGGGGGCTCGGGGCTCTGAGGGCAGGGCTGCAGCAGCCCTCTCCATGCCCTGGGAAGCTCTGTGTGAAGGTGACAGTCCCCAGCCCCAGCAGGGAAGGGCTGTTGGCCGAGGCCAGAGCAGGGATCCAGGCTGGAAAGGCACCGTGCTGGGACACCTCTCCAGGGCATCGTGCCAGGCTGGCACCACATGGGAGGAGGTGCAGGCAGGTGAGAAGGGGGGGTGTGGGCAGATTGCCCCATCACGGATTGCCCTGCCTGAGCTTGCCCAGCACTGCTGTGCTCCTTCCACAGGGCTGTTAGCAGAGACCTGGCTTCTTCTTGGGGCTTCACAGGGAGTCTGGACAGGACGGAGCAAATCTTCAGGGGCATGGGGAGCTGCTGGCTCACACCTGGTTAGCATGAGCCTTTGGTGTCGGCCCAGGGAGACTGGGAGCAGTTTCCCCTGGAGCTGGCCAGTCTTGTTCCCATTCCCATTCCCACCCTAGCAATGTGCCGAGGGCAGAATGGGTGTTTTGCTCTGCTGTCTCCACACTCCTGGCGTGGTGGCTGGGCTGGGAGACATCGGGAGAGCCCCCCTGGCTCCAGCACTGCACCCAGGGAAGGAGGGGGGCCACGGGCTAATGGCCTCTTGACATCGGCTCGCACGCCACGTCCGCCCGAAGGCGCGGGGCAGTCAGATTGAAAACAGATTTAACTTCCCAGATATATCGTTTCATTTAAGGGCCAGTAATTCTGTCAGTCTGCCACTGACAAACGAGGGTCCCCATGCCAATCCGCCGGGAGACTGATGTCGCGGCGCTCATCCCGTGTCACCAGGAGGAGAATTACGGACTGCGCTGGCCTTCGGAGGCAAGACTAATAACGCTGCTGGGCAGAGGGGATTTGGGGGCCCGCCTGCTCATCGAGGGCCGGCCAGAGCCGCGGCGCGAGGCCGCGCGGGCGGAGGGGGAAGAGGTCAGCGCTGACGCCCATAAATACGAACTTTAACTGAGTCTAGATGAGATGTGTCAGGACTGAGGGAAGATTTGCAGCATCTTTTCAGGAAGAAAAATATAGGCCGGGGGTGAAATATATTTTGTTGGGTTGTGAGTCTCAGGCAACTTTGTCCTTTCAGATGTAATTTTTTTATATGTATATGGAGAGACAGACAGAGGGATGTGCACGCACGCAGGCGCTTTTGCACACTCACATTGTGTCTGGTTTTGGTGAGGTTTATACACACGAGCCTTGCACAGCCTGGTTTATATAGGTGTCACTGCCATACCTACATATCAATATCGTGAGCACAGGGTTGCAGTGACCTTTAGATTGGGATGAGCAGCCAGGAATGTTAAACAAATTGCCACGGTTCCAGCCCGAAGGCCAGGCTGGGCTGGGTGTGCAGTGGGTCCCTGCAGCACTGGAGGGGCACAGCACAGCTGCAGGGTGCTGGGATGGTGCCGACCCCTTCCTCAGCCCTTTTGTGCCAAGGGCCTGGGGCAAACCACCCTCCATGCACAGGCAAGCTCCAGGGATGGGGGCATGCTGAGGGCAGCACTGTTCCCACAGACCCAGGGGTCCCTGAGGTCACTGGGTCTGTCTGCTGGGCTGCCCTCCCTCAGCTGTGCTCAGAGATCCCAGAGCCACACAAAGCCTATTTGCAGTCAATTGCTCCTCTGCCTTTAACATGTGGGTCATCTTGACCCCATCTCCTGGCCGATGGCCAGAGCGTTTTTGGCAGATTTAAAATCTCCTTCTGGTGGTGGATGCTGCAGCAATGTTTAGCATCCTGTGCACTGGGGGAAATGTGACATTGCCCTGCCTGCAGAGCCGAGGTGCCCGTGCAGCCAGGGCTGCAGCAGCCTGGGAGCCAGCAGGGAGATGGGATCCTGGCCTAGCCACACTGGTGTGGGTGGGTATTTGTTTTAGGATGCACATTGTGGTGGTGTCTGGGCAGGGCAATGGGGACCTGCACTGACCATTAACACCTTGGACATGTGTGGGTTTGCCATTGTGGGTGGCTGGTGGACACCAATCCCCTTCCACACTTCTCAGTAGCCAAGGTGATGGCTCCTGCTTGCACTCAGGAACTGCTTGGGCTGCCTGGGGTGCTGGCATGTGCCACACACCTGCCAGAGGGCTGTGGGGCAAATCCTGGGATCTGGGAGGAGGCCTGGAGGGCACCTGTGTGATGGGGACAGGTCAGGGGCATCCGAGTATTGCTTGGGCCCGTGGCTGGGGATGGATGTCCTGGCACCAGCTCAGGGCTTCCTGCCAAAGCAGGGCTGCTGGTGGGCCACTCTCCTTCCCAAAGCAGTGGTACCCAGGGTGGGGCTGTCCTGAACCAGCCGTGCAGGGAGCACTGAGGGACTGCACCATCCCTGCCTGGCCTGGGCACACTCTGGGAGCCCCAACACTCACAGGGGCTCCCTCACTTGTACCTATGAACCCACAGGGAAGGTTGCAGAGGATTTAAAACTACCTCCACATGCAGGTCCTGCATTCCTGTGCCTCGGCAGCACTATCCCTGCCTCTGCATGCCCTGCCTCCCCTCCAGCGCCTTTCCCACAGAGAATCGCATTTTCTGTGGGTTGCAGCCCATCAGAGATTGCTCTTCCAGGGTGGGGAGGGTTTCACCGCGTGTTTTGTGAATGGGTTAAATGCTTGCTTCAAAAAAAGATAAGGATTGCCTCTCAAAGACAGCTTGCATCAGGCCTTTGATAAAGCACTCTGATCTGAGGAAGAGCCTTGACATTAAAAGGAAGATCCTTTGCTTAACTTTGAACGGGAGCATGTGTGCGGCCGCCTCACCTTGCTGGGAGGATTGATTGCCTCTGAGTGCCCTCCATTAGCAGCCCCTGCTCCTTCAGGCCAGGCCAGGGCGGGGGGCACTCGGGACCCCCAGCCTGAGCCCCTGCAGCAGAGCCCCAGTGCCAGCAGGGCCGTGGGGGCTGCCCGCTGCCACCCAGCCTGGGCATGGCACACCGTGCTGGTGCTGGGCACAGCCCCACGGAGCCCTGCCAGCCCTGACTGGCCCACGGAGCCCCCAGCCCACCCCATCATGTCTCCAGGCACATTCCCCCATGCCATGGCCGTGTGGCTCTGGTGCACTGCGACGTTCCCAGGGAGCACCACGGCACGTTGGAGCATGCTGGCAAAGGGACAGCCCTGCAGCAGCCATGAAGGGTGAAATGTGCTGCTGAGGGGCTTCAGGCTTCAGCCAAACACTCCTCAGAGCTTGGGAGAAGCTGATTAGTAATTTTTAAAGGAAGAAAATAAGATTTTAGAATTATTGAAGTGCTTTCTTTGGAAAAGCTAACTTTTTAAAAAGGTTTTCAAGGCAAAGCTTTCTGTCTGCCTCTTCTGGAGCTCATCCCGCTCAGGAATGAGGCACAGGAAAGAACTTCCAAAACAACTCCCTGACTGAGCCAGAGCGGAGGCTGGGACTGTGCAGCTGGGCTGGCCCGAGATCTCTGCTCGGGTTAGCCACAGATCTCTGCTCGGGTTAGCCACAGATCTCTGCTCGGGTTAGCCACAGATCTCTGCTCGGGTTAGCCACAGATCTCTGCTCAGGCTGGCCACTGCCACAGCCAGCCACTCACCTTCTGGCAGGGGGCACCCAGGGTGCAGAAAGTCTCTATTTTGGTTTAGAGCACAATGACATTTTCCCCAGGGTTTTGTCGAGCAGCTGACCAAGAGCCTCACACTCTGAAGTGCTGGGCCACAAAGAGCAACTGCTGCACTGGCTGGGGGACGAGGGGCAGCCCCACAGGTGGGCAGGAGCAGTGCCACAGCCCTGTCACAGTGCCCACGGCCCCACAGGTGGGCAGGAGTCACTGCCTTCCCACCCCACCTCTTCCCTGCCCTGCCACACTCCCAGCTCTGGCCACCCACCACCCTCGAGAGACAAATCCTGGTGGCTCGCGGGGAGCGCCGGCTCTGAGACCATAAAGCTCTTTCTCATCTGGCTTCTATTCCTTTTGCAATCTCCCAGCGCGGGTTTATTGCAGCCTCTTCAGCAGAACGAGGGCATTATCCAGCCCTGTGATGCTGCATCTGTCTTCCCTCTATTAACAAGGGAGCACAATGGCCCTGCAGAGCTCGGCTGCTGGCACTGGATTTGCTGCTCGGGGCAGTGATGGAGGCAGTTCTGTAATCCCAACCCTTTCCCCACACTGGCCCTCAGCAGAGGGGAGTCCAGGCAGGGCAGGAGCTCAGCTCTTTGTGGGAAGGAGTTGGGGTTCAGAGGAGAGCAGTGCCGAGGGGATGAAGCCGGTGACCTGTGGTGTTTCTTGGCAGGACAGTGGGGAAGGCAGCGTGATGGCTCTGCAGCTGCTGGCTCTGGCAGCTCACCCCACCAGTCACTGCTGCTCCTGCAGTCCCTGTGACACCTCTGGGGACCCTTCCAGGCAGTGTCCTGGCTCAGCCCCTCCCAGGGACAGTCTCAGGTGTTTCTCTGGGCACACACACACAGTGGCCCATGTGCAGCAGGGCACGTGGTCACAAGTGTGTGTGTTGGTGCGTGGGCAGGGCCGGGCTGGCAGCTGCAGGGCACAGCGATGTCCCACACCCAGCAGCTCCCCCAGCCTGCCATCCTGGCCAGGGCTCAGGATGGGCACTGCCCTCTTTCGTTTTAAAGTATCCAGAGAGGCTGTCTGGACACACAGGCCCTTTGTGCAGCCACCGCATGCCCCTCCTGCAGTCATTTTGTTAAAATTTTTGTGCAGTTTGAGGAGGTTGTGCCTGCTGGGGGAAGACCCATGCTGATAAGAGCCAGCAAGTGCCACTGAAACATGTTGAGCTGCTTTGAAGCCAGCTCTGCAAAGCCACCTGCCCGGGGTCCCCCTTTCTGGGGTGCAGCTCCAGCTCTCCATGCTCACCCCAGGGGATGCTCCTCCCACGGGATTCCTGCCAGGCACAGGGTGGGTGCTGTGCTCTGCAGCACGGGGGGTGTCAGCTCCTGCTCTCTTTCAGGTGGGTGACCAGATGAAGCTGCTGCAGAACTGCTGGAGTGAGCTGCTGGTGTTTGACCACATCTACCGGCAGCTGCAGCACGGCAAGGAGCACAGCGTGCTGCTGGTCACTGGCCAGGAGGTGAGGAATGGCCTTGGGACTGTGGGGGTGCTGTGGAGGGGCAGTGGGGATGGGCAGGGGCTGCAGGGGGGAATGGAGTGACTTCTGTTTTTTCTTTCATCCCAGTGTGGCCAACCTGGCATAGGGCAGGCAGGGGATGTTGTTACACTCTGGGTCTGCTTGTGCAGAAGGTCCCGTCCTGTCCCATCCTGCCACACAGCTCCTGGCTCTGGAGAATAATGTTTCTTAAGGAGAGACCAACAACCCCACCTGTACTGTCAGCAGTGGGGTGGGAGGAGGGGCCCCTTCCCTCCCTGGAGGTGGCTTTTGGAGATGTGGTGCCTACAATTCCAGCACCCTGTTTAAAATGGTGTTCCCATTCCACCCATCAGTCTTTTTGTGACACCCCTACTGCTCAGTCAGCGCTCAGGGCTGGATCCAGCTCCTGCCCCGTGTGAGGTGCCCTGCAGCAGGCTGTGGGGGACGGGGGCTGCCACAGCTGATGCCCCCCTGTCCCTGTCGCAGGTGGACATGTCGGCCATCGCAGCCCAGGCCGGCTCCATCCTGAACACGCTGGTGCTGCGGGCGCAGGAGCTCGTCCTGCACCTGCACTCGCTCCAGGTGGACCGGCACGAATTCGTCTGCCTCAAGTTCCTCATCCTCTTCAGCCTCGGTGAGTGCAGCAGGGGGGCACTGGGGCAGCGCTCCGGGGTCTGGCTGTGCTGCACACACGGCCCGGGCTCCGGCCGGGTGACAAAGGGGCTTTTAAAGAGGAGCCGGGAGCGAGAGCTGGCTCCTGTCTGTCCCCTTCCCCTGTCCCGGGACCCAAAGCCTCTCCCTCTGCGGGGCCGGGCTCTTCTCCAGCCGCAGGGGACGTTGTCACCCCGCCTGTTTTGGTGGCTCTCCCATGGCAGGGGCAGGGAAACAAGCGCTGATACGGCTGCGGAAAACAGACGTGTTGACAGAGGCGGCCGGGCCGGGCCGGCCCTATCAGCCGGGATTTGCGTCAGAGAGCCGGGCACAGCGCGGGGCTCGGCTCTGATTAGGCTCAGCCTGGAGCCTGCGGTCGGGCACGCCGGCGCGTTCACACCTCCCACCTCAGCCAGACAAAATAACTGCAGAGCCGTGGGCACTGCTGCCGCAGCCTGAAACGGGCCCGGGGTGGCACAGCCCGCTCCTGCCCCTGGCATCCATCCCGGCGTCAGCCGAGCTCTGATGCTGGCACGGTGAGCTTGGTGGGCATGGTGGGCATGGTGAGCCCTCCGCTGTCCATGGCAGACGTGTCCCCATCCCTGTCCCAGTGCCTTGGCTCTGTGCCTGCGCTTCTGCACCTGCGGGGTCCCGGCCAGGGACCAGCGGTGGGAGCTGCGCTGCTGCCCCGTCCTGCACCTGCAGCATCTCCTCCCTCGGCTTTCCTTTCCTCTGGAGCTGTTTAGAAACCCAGAGAAGGAGAGCCGATAATTCGCTGCTCCAGCAGTGATAAGGTGTGGCACAAACAGTGCCCGAGATGGGAAATGAACGAGCCGGGGGGGATCGGACCCCGAGCCAGGACTGCCCCGGCTGCTGCCCCCCGGGCTCAGCGCCAGCAGGGCCGGGTGCCCCCGTGCTGCCCGGGTCCCCTGTGTCCCCTGGCACGGCACAGCACGGCACGGCACAGCACAGCACGGCACAGCACAGCACAGCGAGCAGGGGCAGTGTCCCCCCGATGGCTTCCCCCGAGCAGCGGCTTTCAGGGAGGGCGTGGAATCCAATAGCCGTGTTTTCCCTTACATCATTTTGCCCCAAATGCAACTTTTTCTCTCCATATTGCAGAGCTCACTTGGAGTAATTTGCCCTTCGTAGGCTCAGCTGTAGAGGACGGGATTGTGTATTATGTGCAGGATGTAATTGCCTTTAACAAGAGAATTTCCACATTTACCACTCTGCCACAGCACAGTCAAAGCCAAGCCCTGTTCACAAGAGCTGCCATTTGAGTTCTAAATAGATTTCTCTCCTGAGCAGGTAAAGAGATTTAATTAAAATTAGGGCTTCTCAAAATAGCAATATTTATGAGGACGGCACAGGTTAGCTTTGTTCTACAGAAGGGCTTAATAGAGCCTTAATGGATTGACCTATCATTCGATTTCATGACTTACATTCATGAAGCAGCTACTCTTGGGGAGGGGAGGAAGAGAGGCTTTTATAGCCCACATTCCCTTAAGCGTTTGCAATTTATCAGCAGCTTCTCCCAAACAAAAGGAGCTGTGAATAGGAAGAACACTTGAGGGCATAGAAATAATCCCAGGCATATCTGTATGTGTGATGGGAGGCTTTGTCACAGGACAGTCTTTGCAACTGCTGCAGTGTCTCTAAATGAAGTGAGTCAATGTTATTTGGACAACATTCTTTATTCCTTGCAGGAATGAAAAGATTATTCAAATATTCAATTAAACAGTGAATAGGGTCTTTCAGAGAACCAGGTGAGTTCATCGAGTAGAACTAGCTATTGTTGAGCCAACTCAGGGGATAGATTTGACATTTATCAATATAACTTCTTTTTTTTAATGACATGCACAATAACCTTATGCAGATAAAGAGATTTCATAACAACAACCCGGGTAGCAGGAGACAATAGGAGCAAATGTGCTGTCAGAGTGAAAAGGGAAGGGTGATCTGATCCCCTGCATCTTGGCACAACCTGTGCCCTTTGTGCCTGCCCCCGCAGTGCCCGTGGGCACGGCCCGGGGCTGGGGCTGCCCGGGGGCTCACGGCTTCCATGGCTGGGCTGGGGCTCCCCTCCCTGGGGCTCCTCAATCCCCCCGGCCACACCTCTGCTCCCTGCTCTGACCCCTGGCTGTGCTGCAGCAGCCTTGGGTGCCACCGTCCCTTCAAGGGACCCCAAACTCCCAGCTTGGCCAGACCCAGAGCTCAGATTTCCCCGTTTGCAGCTGCTGAGTGGGGATTTGGCACATCTGGTCTGTGTGCAGCACAGCCAGGGGGGCTGTGAGCGAGGCAAGGCTCCCAAGTACCTCGTCCTGCACAGTGAATCCACTGAATCCCCTTGGCCTGGATGGACCGTGCCAGGGCTCTGGGGTCTCTGCTGGGCAGCTGTGTGGGACCATGGCTCTGTGCAGCTGCAGGTGGTGATGGGGCAGTGCCCAGCACTGGTTCCTAAAGCCACTGAAATCTGTGTGCAGGGACAATTGATCCTGCCTGCCCCTCGGTGCCGCTGCCTGCTGAGCTGTCACTGCCCTGCCGAGCTGTCACTGCCCAGCTGGCACCAAAGCTGGCAGCAGCATTATGGGAAGCTGCTGTGGCCCTGGCCAGGCGTGGAGGATTAGGGTTTCCAGGCTGGTGAGCCTGGTTGCCACATTGGAAAGACCAGGTTTATCAGGGAATTAATTCAGCCGCTTCCTCGACCTTCAGGAATTAAAGAGGGCTGATGGCAGCGGCTCCCAGTGTGTTGGCACAGCTGGCAGCACCTTCTGGCTGTGCAGCTTCCCAGGCAGCGAGGGCAGGGAGACACCAGTCCTACTGCCAGGGGGTTTGGAATCTGTCTCCAGCATCAGGGAACACCTGGGCAGTGGGGCAGGGATGGAGAGCCCGTGGCTGGATAGGGATGGGGTGTGGAACCCTCCTGCACTGTTTTCACGCAGAGTGTGGGTCCCTCCTGGCTCACCCAGCACGGTGTGGCACAGAGGGGGCAGAGCGGCGAGTTTGGCACCATTTCACACCCGTGCTCCCCCCTGCAGACGTGAAGTACCTGGAGAACCACACGCTGGCCAAGGACGCGCAGGAGAAGGCCAACGCGGCGCTGCTGGAGTACACGGTGTGCCACTACCCGCACTCGGCCGACAAGTTCCGCCAGCTGCTGCTCTGGCTGGCCGAGGTGCGGGCGCTGAGCCTGCAGGCCGAGGAGTACCTGTACCACAAGCACCTCAGCGGGGAGGTGCCCTGCAACAACCTCCTCATCGAGATGCTGCACGCCAAGCGGACTTGAGCGGCCAGGCAGGAGCCGGCAGCACCGCAGTGCCTCCAGCAGGGGCAGGGGCAGCGGCAGGGGCAGGGCCGGTGCGGGGCTGCAGGAGCCTCCCCCTGCCTGCCCTCCTCAGCCATGCTATGTAACCTCTGCTATTGGAAACGCCCAGCAGGTCCGTGCACAGCAGGGACAGGTGAGGCTGCAGGGCCCTGCCTTGGCACTGCCCCGTTGGCAGGGCTGACCTCAGCCCCACGCACACCTGGTGCCCAAACCTGTCACCTGCCAGCCCGGCCCATCAGCACCAAGGAAGGGGAAAGCCTGTCCCGGCTTTTCTCCTGTTTCTGCTCCTCCTGCTGCCCCCACCAGCTGTTCCTTGACTGCCACCATCCCTCCCCGACCCTGCCCATGTCTCAGGGCCCTCGTGCACAGGGCAGGAGAGAGGGGAGGTGAAACCCTCCAGGCTGGGGTTTTATGGTGGCTGAGGTGTCTCCAGGCACCAGGGAGCACACAGAGGTGCTGGATTTCTGCAGGAATCCACACAGAATGTGGGGCTGGGCTGGAGATGTCAGCCCCATGCAGCAGTGCCAGGACCCCAAGGTGCAGATGCCGGGTCCCAATTGCTGCCAGCTCTGTCCTGAAGCTGCCCTGGCCAGGACAGGGCAGGCAGGGCTGGGCAGTGCTGAACCCTCAGCTGAGGAGCGTTTTCCCAGTGCCTGCTGGTGCTGGAGGCAGCAGCTCAGTGCCAGCCACAGTGCCCAGAGCCCAGAGCTGCCCACGGGCACCACAGCTCAGTCCTGCCCACAGCTGTGGGGGCAGAGCAGCCAGGCTGGAGGGAGGTGCAAGCTCCAGAATGTGCTCAGGACCTTGGGGACACTTGGGGAGCTCTGCAGTGCCCCCCTGCATTTATCTGCTGAGTGAGTGGGTGAGGAGGAATAAGGACTGACCTGCACTTCATGCTGGGCCTCCTGGCCCCCTCCTTTGCTCTGCCGTGTCCCAGGGAACAGCAAATGCTGTGCCAAAGCCACAGGCAAAGAACTCTCTGTTCCTGCCCCACCGTGGGATTGGGGCTCACAGACAGGACTGGGAGCACTGGGGGTCTCAGCCCCCCAAGCTGGGCCGTGCTGGACTCTCACTGCTGCTTTCTCTCGGTCTCAGCCCCAGCCCTGGGGCTGGCCCAGCCCCTGCCCCACAGCCCCCCAGCCCCCCAGCCCTGGGGCCCTGCAGCATGGCTGGGGCTGTCCGGGGCTGTTCCCAGGGCTGGCCTGTGCCCAGGGGCCACTGCAGCTCTGCAGAGCCGGTGCCTTGAGGAGCCGTTTGTGGAGCTTGTTAGACACAGCAGAAAGAGCATGTTTGTCTCTGCTTTAACACGTTTGTGCATTTTCCTCCTGAAGTCTGTGGTTTGGTTTCACCTTCTTCTTTTTGTGAACTTAACTGGAGAAAATGTTTTGGGAGGTAAAAGACGTTTTATTTTCAGAAAATGAAAAGTGTCCTTAAGTGTCTCTCTCTGTCTCTTATATCCTTTCCTCGCTCTCATCCCTGCCCTTCCCCACTCCCCCCCTTCCTTCCCAGGCAGAAGGTTACCAACTTCCTTGTCAGGAGCAAACCACTGTAATAAATTTTGCAGTTCATTTAAAATGGCAAAGTTTGTATTTTTTGGCTGTCTTTCTGACCCTTGTGGTTGGTGCTTGGCATGAGGAGGGCTGGGCGTTTGTGGGGGCACTCCTGGGGGTCACCTGCCTTTGTGGGACTGGGACAGCGTGGCTGGTGCAGGGGCTGCTGCTGCCTTTGCTTCTGGGCACTGGGGACCCCAGACTGGTTCAAAGTGCTCCTGGGAATTGCCACAGTGACTCTTAAAGTGTTTGGCAAGTGAGTGCAGGAACAGCAACACTTGTGGGCAATTAGTGGGCAGTGCCCTGGTCCTTGCACCATGGCCAAACCCCATCTCTGGGCTCAGCCCCTTCCCTTGGACACAGTGCAACAAGGAGAGGAGGTTGTCTTTAAAATCAGCATTTACTGTTGTCATAATCAGCAAAACCCACCACATTTTCTGTGTTCTAAACACTACAGAGGTAATAGGAGGAGAGGGAAGCAGTGCCCAGCTGGAGAGGGGCCAGGCCAGCTGGGCAGGAACCCAAGCAGGAGCAGGGAGAGGATTTCTGTCCTAAGCAGCAGAAGATGCTGTTGATGTCAGCTGGTTCAGAAAGGGCTTGGAGCCAGCTGCTGGCTTCCCTAGAGCGTGTGCTTCATACCCAGCCTGTCCCAGCTCAGGGTGCTCCCGTCCCCATCACCACGGGAGCGTGGGCACTGCCTGGGCACGGCTGCCCTGGGCAAAGCTGGGCTCTCCCCATCCCACTGCTCCAGCTCCCCCAACAGCAATAATGAGAGTCACAACCCTGCAGAGCCAGTGGTGCCAGCAGGGACAGGGACAGGGACAGCAGTGACAGAGCCACAACCCTGCAGGGCCAGTGGTGCCAGCAGAGATGGGGACAGCGGTGGCAGCGCTGCCCAGGCCAGCCCTGGCTGCCCTGGCAGGGGCTGCAGGAGCCGTGGGGAGCCCAGAACACAAATACCCACCCTGGGGAGGAGCAGGGCAGTCGTCAGCAGCAGACCAAGCCCCATGGGACCCCACACTGCCCTGGTTTGGCACGTGGGGCTGGGAAGGAGCGCAGGGTGGCAGCTCTGCCCGGGCTGGAAGCTCTCCAAGGGAAGCCAGCTCCTCCAGCCTGCCATCCTTCCTGCTGGAGGACCCTCTGCACTGCAGGCCCGTCACCAGAAACTTCTCAGAAACCTAAAGCAAAAGAGAGAAGGTCTCAGCTCTGCTGAGGGCAGGGGTCCCTCCCAGGCCTGGGGGAGAACTGGAGGGACCCCACAGCCCAAACCTGACATAGGGCAGAGCTGTGGGTGCAGCTGGCATGGGCGGGCACAGCCAACCCTGCCTGCCACCCCAGAGACCCCCTGTCCCTTTGGGGGTCCTTGTGACAGGGAGCCAGCGCAGCCTCCATGCACAGGCCATGGCTGTAGGGAAACCCTTCTCCCCTTCAGCCTGAGCACAGCACCCAGTGCTGGGAGCACGGGACAATGATCTTTAAATGGCATTTAGGGACAAGACCAACTCTGCCATGGCAGGAGCCCCAGTGCCCCAGGGGCTGCATCTCCTCCCCAGGGCACACGAGGGAGTGCCCAGAAAGGGCCCTGGCACCAGGGCTGATCCCACCATGGTCACCCAGCAGGGCTGGCATGGACGGGCTCTGCATTTCTCCCCGTGACACTCAGGGGCTTTTCTGGCTTTGAATCCCAAAGACTCACAGATTCCTCATTATTTCAGTCCCAGCTCATGGAACACAATATGGTGAGAGTTGCAGAATTACTCGGTATCGATCAGTGGAAGGCTGGGCTGCGCACACAGGATCCATGTTGCTATGTGTGGCTTAGCAACATATAAATGTATTCAAACAGAATAATGAAATTATCGTGGGGAAACAAAGCAGCCATCACTTGAGGAGATGGAGGATGTGGAGGCCTCTTGGAGCCCTTGTTTGTCAAGACAAGGAAGAGGGGACTTATTGTTTGTGCAAATATGTGAACGCCCCAGCCATGCCCTGCTCACAAAATGTGAGTAATGAAGGCAGGCAGGGCTGGCTGCACAGAGCAGCTCCCTACAGCTGCCTGCAGCTCATTACTGCAGAGCTGCTCCATGGACTGAGCCCCTGTGGGGGGAGGCCCTGCCTGGCTCTTGCCACAGCCACGCTGCAAAATTCCCCATTTCCCTGGCTCTGGCCTGGCACACACCTGGATTTTATCCACCCTTATCCTCACCCATCCCACCTGCCCATGGACCCACTGTCTGTCCCTCCACTTGGAGCCCTGCAACACCCAGAGTTCTCACTGAGGCCCTGGGGCAGAGAGGGGCTGCTCCCACCCCAGACCCAGCACGGCTTTCCTGGGACACACAGGTGGAACAGGGAACAAACAGCTTTCCTGTCTCTGCCACAGCTCCTGCTGGAGCAGCACCATTCCATCAGCTCCCTGGCAGCTTTCAAATAAAGGTATCTGGGGCTAAAGACATCCCTTTTCATTAAACTGTTTGGGAGAGAGCAAACAGGAGGGGGACTGTCTGTGCTGGGATGATCTGTCCCCATCCTGCACCCGAGGGCTCCGCAGGGCTTTGCTCTGTGAGCAGAATGGGAAGGCACAGCCTGGCCCAGCCTGGTGTTCCATCGCCCTCTGTGCAGACCTGGGCTTCTAAAAACACACTGAGGGCTCACCTGAGGAAACAAAACCAAACTAAACAACCCACTCTTCGCACAGCTGGAGTTTAATGGCACACGTGGGCTATGAGATCCACAGCAGAAGGTGAGGGTGGGTGGACAGAGCACAAATGCCCGTGGTGGGTGCAGGTCTTGCTGCCTCTGAGACCCCACAGCCCGAAATGCTGCTGCACAAGGTAATATCCCAATAGCTGCACAGCTACTCCTGGGTGCCACCATTCCTGCCTTTCCCATGTGTCAGTGTGGGGTGGAAAGCTGCCCTGCTGCTGGGTGGCATCATCTCAAAAACAGCCTGAGGCTGCCCTGCTTAGACACTTCATGTGCAGCAAAATCAGAGACCTGCTAAGGCACTGCTTGCCTTGACAAAAGGAAATGTCACAATGCAGAAGGAACATGGTCACTGCACCCCTGGTGTGTCCTCACTGCACTGTCCACCTGAGGGTCCCTCCCAGGAGCTGCACTGGGAGTACCCAGCAGTGGCTGCTAAAGAAAATAAAGTGAAATATGCTGCATTTGTACTGTGAGGAGCTGGGGACTTGCCCAAAGCCAGGCTGGGGAGCTGAGGAGGCATCAGGGAGCTGCCACCCAGCAGAGGGCTGGGGCTTAGGGGGATTTCTGGTTTTAATTCTACCCACCTCCACGGTGACATTGGCCTTTCTACAACCCGAAACAGAAGGAGCTCAGTGGCTGCTTTTAAGCTCCTAAATCCAGCCCTGTCTGAATAGCCACCTTCCCCAGCCTCCCTTCTCTGGGTTCGTGGCACTCCCAGCACCCTCCAGTGCTTTCTGCCATGGCTGCTGGTTTAAACCAGCCCAGGCAGAAGGAGCTGCTGCCCCCCAGGCCCTGCCCCAGAGCAGTGGGGCTGGGGGCAGGCAGAGCTCAGCACAGGAGCCTCAGCCCCCTCTGCCCCCGGCCCTGCCTGTGCCCCCCAGGATGGGCAGCAAGAAAGGTGCAGAGACACGGGCAGGAACCAGGCAGGTGCCCTGGGATGGGAGCTTTGGCTGAGCCACAGGAGAGGCAGTGCCCTGATCCCAGCTGGGGCTGCACAGCCTGTCCCTCCTCTGCTCAGGGGACACAGAACGCCCACAGCCTGGCCAGGAACCCAGCAGGGCAGTTTGGGAGTAAAACAATCCTGTCCTGGAGGCTGGGCAGAGAGCAGCTGCCCTCCAGCACACAGCCCCAGGAACCAGCACCAACAGCAAAAACTGCAGAGCACGATGGAGGCAAATTTACCTGAGCACTTGAACGCTGTCAGCTCCACGGCCTGGAAGAGGGAGGAGGTGTTAGCACAGGGCATGGCTCTGGTGGCTCTGCTGCTGGGTGCCCCCAGCACAGCCCTGGGGCCAGGCAGGGCTGCCCAGAGCCCACCCACCCCCTGTCCCTGCCCAGGAACCAGAGCCCCCATCCCAGCCCCAGGGACGGGACCAGCAGAGGGTCCCCGACCCAGCTGCCCCTCTCAGGGCTGGGAGCTGACTCCCTGCTCCTCACACCCACTCTGGGCCCCCCTCCAGCCCCGAGGGCACCCACCAGGCTGGATGCCATGCTGGAGAGCACAGGAAAGGCCCGGAAAGGATGAGGGCACCCCTGTGCTGCAGCAGGGAGAGCCCACACAGTCTGAACTCTGTGCTCAAAGGATGGTAGTGCTCTGGGAGATGTGAAATTCCTACTCCCAGTCCAACAACAACAACAAAGACCACCAAACAACATTTAAAAAAGCTGAAACACGAAGAACATCTTGTCTGTGTTTGCATCTCCATTTGCTCAGTGTTTTGTCATTTTAAGTGTTTTCAAACGCCTTTAAGTAGCATCTTCTCTTCATCCAAACTATTGTGCAGCTGCCAGTGACATTCTGAGTGTGCTGCTCACGGTGACTCAGCCAGGGAGCAGGGAAACAGCCTGGCTTACATAACTGAGGGCACTGACAGCAGCCCCTGCACAGCACAGCACAGGGCACATGGGGAGGGCACCGGCGTGCCCAGCACTGCCATGCCCAGCACTTTGTGTGCTCAGCATTGTGCCATGCCCAAAACTGTGCCATGCCCAGCCCTCTGTGTGCCCAGCACTGTCCCATGCCCAGTATTTTGTGTGCCCAGCAATGCCATGCCCAAAGCTGTCCTGCGCCCATCCCTGCCCTGCCCAGCCCTGTGCCCAGCCCTGTGCCCAGCCCTGCCCTGCCCAGGGCTCTCGGGCCCTGCCAGCTCTGCCCCAGGAGCTGCAGCAGCGCCGGGAGCAGCCCCAGCCCTGCAGCACCTGCCTTGGCCAAGAAGGGAAGCAGCACATTAAAATGCAATGTTTATGCACAGCAAAGCCCTCGGTGACCCTCAGGGAGGGAAGCACTTTGTGTCTGTGCTGCTGGGAAATGCCACGGCCTTGGCATTCAGGGGATCTGCTGCTCCTGCTGGATCCGGGGTCCTTGGGCTCATCCTGGGCCCACGTCCTGTACCTGTGCCAGGGCTCACCCTGACCCTGCCCACCCAGCACCTGGGCCTGGGGAAAGCATCACTGAGAGAGCCCTGGTGCTGTACAGGGGCCAGTGCTGCAGCATTAACCACAACATAAATCACCAGAGATGGAAATATGGATTTTACCGAGTGCCTCCAGAACGATATGCCAGCTGTAGGAGTATTATCTATTGGATAAATAAGAGCTGTCTATGTGACATAGGTTTTCAAAGGATAAATATTAGAGAGGGAAAGAGAGATCCTTCAGTGAGGGACTCATGAAAGTAGTGCTGGATTTTATTCTGAGGGAATTACAGCACTTGTATGTCAAGTACACAAGGACTGATGATCATTTCAAAAGCAGGAGATGGAAGTGGGAGCAGAGTAGTCAAATTTGAATTGTTCCCTGCTTTAGGCCTTGCCTTGCTGAGCTCTCCGTCCCCATGCAGGCAGCACAGCCCCTGGCACCTGCCTGACTCAATCTGCTGTCCTTGGGAAAGCCTCCTGCTTGATCCATACCCACCCCAGCCATGGGATTTATGGCCCGAATTCAGCATCACCTCCTGTTCCTGCAGGGCCCTGCTCTGAGCCCCCTCCTGGCTCCCCATGGGCTCAGGGCCAGCCTTTGCCTTGGAATTTGACTGGATTTGGCACACAAGGGTTCTGGGACCCCTCCTGTCCCTGCTGTGCCCCTGCCAGCTCAGGGGTGTCCCCACAGACCTGCAGAGCCCTGCCAGGGGTGCAGGTGAGGAGCAGCAGCTGTTACATACCGGCCTCTCGGGGGACATGATGGATGAGATGCCCATGGGAATTCTGGCTCCAAAGTTTCCTAAAGGGTGAAGCAGCACAGTGAGTTCACAGACCAGAGAACAGAAATGTTCATGCTTTCCCAAGAACCTGGTGCTTTGTGTCCCCCACTGCAGCTAAGGGACCAAACAGGTTTCCTGCATCGCTGCACCCACAAACTGGTTGGAGAATGCAAAACCTTTTTGCCCCAAAGCCAAAATCCCTATTTTCAATGGTCACCTTTGTCTCTCCTCCAGAAAATTAATTTTGAGACACTAAGATGTATTTTTGCCTCAGGAGGATGCAATGCTGCCATGATGCTGATGAGAGCACCCAGCCTGGGCCAACAACAACAACAACCCTCTCACCTCTGCTGGTGATGCTCTTCACTGGAGGCTCCCTCTGCACTGGGCTGGGCAGGGCAGCCTCAGGGGCAGGACTCAGCCTCCCTGTGTCCCAGGAGCTCGTGTTCCTCGGGCTGGATAAGTAATTGATGGGATGGGAGCAGTTCTGGAACGACAGGCAGGAGATTCAGGACAGGGAAATTGCAATGAGCCTTGGCTACACCCAGATCCGACTTCAGAGAAGGATTTCATCATCCCTGCTTTAGCTCCCATCCCACCCTGGCAGAGCAGGCTGCAGGCTATCTTTGGGTCTGTGGTGTCCAACAAGACCACAAAGAACACAGACACAAATTAAAAAAAAATAATATTTCTTTCCATCATCCTCTCCCCAAAGCAGACCCACAGCACAGCTGGGACCCTCCTCTGGTGGATGAAGGGGCAGCAGGGATTCCTCCCAGCTTACTGTGAATGAGAGGGCTTTCTTCTTGTCCTTCATCCTCTGGATGGCATTCCTCACCTGCAGCAGAGCAAGGACATGAGAGAGGCCACAGCGCCTCCAGCACAGCTGGAGGTGCTCCAGCAAGCCATGGAGAAAGAGCAGCCAGGGCAGGAGCAGCACAGAACCCAGCTCCCCCAGTGCCAACACAGCTGCTGTGCCAGGGACTGAACCCATCTCTTACCTCGCTGTTACAGACAGCATAGACCAGGAATATGTACAGGCCCTGGAAGGGAGGGAGCAGAGGAGGGGTCAGAGATGCACGGCTGGTTTGTGCTCCTCTGCACGGAGCAAAGGGGCACCCTGGGGTGGGTGAGGCTGGCACACAGGGTGGGCACAGCCCAGCAGGGACAGGGAGAACCTCCCACACCTGAGACCAGGCTGTGCACAGAGCTGCTGCTCTTGCTGCTCTCACGCACCAGGAGGGGAGCAGGGAGCAGTGCCACCTCGGGCACCTCGGGCACAGCTGTGTGAGGGATGTGCCCAGAGTGAGCCTTGCCTGGGGGCCACAGCCTGGGGCTAATTACAGCTCCAGCCCCACGATGCTGGCCTTAAGGCAGCCCTATCTGGCCCACCAGATTTATGTTATATCTGTGGGTGTTTTGTTATCGCAGCTAGATAAATCAGCGGCAGCAGGAGATGCAATCCATCTTGCCTCCAGCGAGCCCTGCTCTCATCTGCGCGCTCTTGGCAGGCCGTGGCAGGCCCCTGGCACCGTGCCCTGACCTGTCCTTCAGCCAGCAACGCTGCTCACTCCCCCAGAGCAGATTCTGGCCAGCCTTCCCAGGCAGGTCTTCCTTGAAGGAATCATTCTGGATCAGCGTGGGGAGGAGAGGAGGAAGGAGAGGGGGAAGGAGAGGGGGAAGGAGAGGAGGCCCAGCTGCAGCAGAGGGTGGGAGCAGAGAGGCAGCTCTGGGGGAGCCCCTCCTGCCCCTTCCCCTTCCAGCCTGTCCTGCCCCTTCTGCCCCTGCCGCTGTCCCTGTCCCTGCTCCTGTCCCTTCTGCCCCTGCCCTGCCCCTACTCCTGCCCCTATTCCTGCCCTGCTCTGCCCCACAGCACCAGGGGCTCCCTCCTGCTGCTCAGCCCCTGTCTGTGTTCCTGCCCTGCCCTGTCTGCAGAAGGAGCTGTCATGTTTAGTGCCAGCACACAGGGCAGCCCTGAGGACAGGCTTGGGCTGCTGCAGGCAAACAGAAAAGAGTCAAACCAAAACCAACCCCAGCCACAGAACAACTGTGCAGGACCCACACGTGAAGGGACACTGCGGCCTCAAAGGAAATTCCAAGTGGTCCATAGGAAGTAAGCAAAGGGGCTGGAACAGGATGGCTTTCTCTCAACTCTGCAGCTTCTCAGCAGCATTTATTTCTCCTCTGGGGCAATCTGCAGATTGTCCTGAACTTGGTAATGAAGGGACATGTGCACAGGGTGACACGGCCACCATGGGGTTCAGGGGTGGGCAGGGGTGTGCAGGGATGTGCTGGGATGTGCAGGGGTGTGCAGGGATGTTCAGGGGTGTGCAGGGGCGTTCAGTGCTTCTCTAGCTCCATCTACAGCTGCCTTCTCTCAAGGCTGGCAGGCCTCTGTTGGTGCTGTGGATCGCAGGTGTCAGCACATGTTCCAGGGGGTTTTGTCACCGTGTGTCCCTGAGTTCAGACATCCCCAGGGCCAGCCCTGTCCTGCAGCAGAGGCTCATTCCCAGGAGCAAACAGCAGGAGGGATGCCTGCCCCATCTGGCTGCCCCGGTACCATGTTAATTACCCATTACACCAGCAAATAAAAACTCTAATGAGTTTGTAACTGCCAATTTGCAACCACACTGATATGAGAAAAACTAGCACAAAAAACAAGGTCTGAACTGGAAACCTGTGGCAGCAGCAGGACACTGCCAGAGACTGGTGCTGAGCGCCATGCAAGGTCTCCAGAGATGTGTTTTGTATCTTGGAAGGATGAAATGAGTTTCCCCAGACAAATGGCCCAGTGCCTGGGGAAAGCTGGGCTGGCCTCAGGGCTGCAAGGGCAGGCAGAGTGCCCTGCAGGTGCCAGCCTGGCCGTGCCCATGGCACCCAGGGGATGCAGGACTCACCTGCAGGGAGTTCAGCACGATGAACACGTAGGCCCAGACGATGCTGAGGTGCACCAGGAGCCCGCAGAGCCAGGTGAGCCCCAGCACGGGCAGCAGCACCAGCACGGGCTTGGCCGTGGCCCTGGCGGGAGGGAGAGCTCAGGGTTACCCGGGCACGCTTCAGGGATGAAACCCTACCAAGACAGGAACTGTGGAACAAATTCCTCTGCAAACAAAATAAGTTAAGACAGGAAAAACCAAATATTTCCCCTCCCAGACCCCAGTGTGCCAGCCCTGCTCTTCATTTATCACTGCAAGTTAGCGAGAAGGGAGCTCTTTGACGTCATCAGCCATGAGAAAACAGCTATTTCCCCCCAATTTCTGCTGCAAGGAGGGTTTCTCTATTTGTTTTATTTGCACATGGATGTCACCCTGCCCTCCAGCAATGCCCTATCTTTGTGCTTCTGTAAATTTGGGAAAATTTATTTATGCTACAGGGGAACAATGCGTGTCTAGCAGGGGTATCCGGCGCCAGCTAACAACAATAAAAATTCAGAGAGCATGATAAAGCAATGACTCAGGCAGCAGTTTTTTAGAGGTCTCTCAGTATTGACTGATTACAGAAGTCCCCACTGCCTCTCCCCCTGTGTGTGTAACCCCCACCAGCTTTACTTTCAACCCGCCAAGTCCCAAGCTTGGATTTCTGCAGGCACTGCCAAGGGTCTCCTGTCCCAAAGGAGATTGAGGAGTGTGAGTGCAGATGGAGACCAGCACTGGTTCCCTAAGCTGAGGGTGCTGGCTGGGCTTCTCATCTGGGGTTAGAGACTGTCTTTGTGTGGGACGCAGCTGCCCTGGGGAGAGAATCCCCTCTGCCCTGCTGCTCTGACTCTCACACCGCGCTGTCTTCGCTTGTCCGAGCTTCTCTGGCCAACCTGTGCCAGCGCCTCAGCAGCTTCACTGGAAAGGATTTCCTCCTCATGTCTAACCCTGCCTCACAGGTTTCCCACCCGTGGCAGCCCAGCTGGGAGGCCAGGCCCGTCCCTGCTCACCAGAGCTGTGTTCCAATCTGGCTCTCCAGGCTGCTGTTGGGGGTCAGCATCCTGGATCTCCTGCGCGCGCTGGCCACCGTCACGGTCACCACGCGGAGCAGCACCAGGCTGTTCACCTGCCAGGGACAGAGGGACAGAGCTGGGCTCGTCCTGCAGCCTCAGCTCCTCGGGGGGAGCCTCCTCTGCTGGAAACTGGGGTCACAGCTTGGCGACAAATGTCACTGCCAGGAAAGCAGTGAGACCAAAAGGCTTCACAGAGCTATCTGCACAGGTGTGAAATCTAGGAAACATCCCAAAACTGCTCCTACAGAACCTCTTCCCTGGTAAAGGTCTGTTCTGGACCCCATAAACATTGTGCTTTTTTATGCTGCTGTGTTATGTATAACGATATTTCAAAGATGTAAATATTCCTGTATTAAAATCAGCCCCTTAGCTAAGGCAATGTCACACAGCACATTCCTGACTGAACTGCCAACCAAGACCTGGTCAGCAAAATTTTCTTAAAGCACTTCTTCCTATCAAAAAGCTTTTTTGATTAAAGAGATTTACTTGAGTTGCAGAAGTCCATTTAAAGCAAAACAACATTTTTCCTCTAAAAGCAGCAGGCACAGTGAGCTGCACCCCTGACCCTGCACTGCTTTTCGGGAGCAGCCCCAAGGGTGTCCCTGTTCCCAGCAGGGTTTGGCACTCACAGCCAGGATGAGGAGCACAGGCCCCACGAAGGCCCAGATGACGTTGGTCTGCACGTTCAGCCAGCAGTGGTTGGCTGCCACATACTTGTCAAAGGAGCTGGCAAGGGTCACCCCCACGATGAGGACTGGAAGCCCTGCAGAAAAACCCACAGGTGAAACCCTGGCAAAAGCAGAGATGCCCCAGGCAGGGCACTGTGCGCCAGACAATTGCTTCAAAACCCCCCTGACCAGACAGACTTCAGCGTGAGCCTCCAAAACCCCACGAGCAACATCAATCCTCTGCAGCTGAAATCTGTCCTGGCTCAACACAGCCAGATTTACAAGCTGTCAGCATCTTTCTCTGAGGTATAAAGCATCCCGAGTCCTGAGTCCTGACCAAAGCAATTTATTCCTCAGATTGCTTTTTTAACAAAATGGACAATCAAAGACATAAACCAATCCAAAATACTTGAAGTGGTTGCCCAGAGAGGTGTGTGCTCCTTGAGCAGCACATCCCTAAAGAGGCTCCTCTGCGACACAAATCTCAGCTTATTCAAATAATTCTATGTCCCTAAAGAGCTCCCTCAGAATAAAAGGTGCTTAGTGAGGAACACATTTATATTTAATTACTATCAGACAAGAGTGATGCTCTCTAAAAACGAAAAGTTACAATAAATCTCCTCCTCCATTTTTTTTAATGAACTTCTGGGTTTAGAAGTATAACAGAAATGCTGCTCAACTTATATTTTAAGACTAGCAATTTGACAAATAATTCCAGAGAGCCTCTGCAGGGCACTGGCACTCAGTTCTCATATTAAATTAAATCAAATATTTGTGCATCTCTCCTATCAAAACTTTCACTAGAAAAGAAAAAGAATATTTTCCTGAGGATCCAAGGCAGAGGAGTGTGCAGATACCCCAGCCTGTCACGTAGTAGAACCTCATTCTCCTGCCTTCACTCATGTTGACTGCCACCACTTTGCTCCAGAGGAGAAGCCCCTCCACCAGCATCCATGAGAAGGCTGCCATGAAGAAGAGGTGCAGGAAGGCAGTGACCATGAAACACAGCACCTGGAGGGGCAGAAACCAGGCTGCACAACGTGTATATGAGCATCTCCAACAGAGACAAGTTACAGGTAATTAATAGAGGGGTAAGGTAATTAGGCTTTAATTAATTTAAGGGAATTAGTAAATACGTCTGTTCTGTTGCTCTGACAGAGGCGCTGGAGCCTGGCCACGTGGGCTGAGGGGGCCATTGCTGCTGAGCTCACCTGGCTGGGCTTGGCCAGCTCGCTGACCATGAGCAGAGCTTCCCCTGCAGCCAGGGCCAGGATCAGGTTCTTGTGCACCGTCGTTCGTTCACTCTTGGGGACGCTGGGGAGGGAGAGAGGGAGCCCTGAGCTGCAGCCACACTAAAGGGCCCTCCCTGTCCCCTCGGGCTGGGCAGGCCTGCCTGGGCCACTCTGCCACTCCCTGCAAAACGACACTGAGAGGGGCAGAGGACAGCCCTGCTGGGCAAGCCCCTGGTGCTTTGGACACTCTTGGGCACAGCTGCTGAGCCCTTGGCCAGCTCCAGGCAGGGAGGGAGAGGTGGAGGGATCACAAGGCAGAGCTCTGTGCTTGCCAAGTGACACAGAAGAGTTGGCAATCAAAGAAACAGTCCTTGCTCCATTTATTTTATAAAACTTAATTCTAGCAGAGCAGCTTTTATAGCAAACATCGTTAGCAATTGATGGAAACCTTGCCACAGACATGCAGGTGTGTGTGCACAGATCAGTGAGCATCTCCACAGAAACAGCCAGGGCTGAGCCCCTCTCCAGCCAGCAACAAGCGCTCCCCTGTGCCACGGAGCAGCTCCCTGCTCTTCCCACACACCTGCCCCACCCACCCTGGCAAAGGACACTCTGAGAAAGGCTCAGGAGGAAAATATCAAGTGGAAAACACAGAGGAGGCTGCAAGCGCCCAGGCTTTTCTTACCCAACTGCCAGGAACAAAATGAAGGTGACCACCAAGGCACAGAAGGAAACTCCACATCCAATGAAAGTCAAAGTCTGCAGGGTGAACTCCTCCTTGGTGGTCCTCTGCTCCAGACATGAAACAACAGAAGACTCAAATCCCTCCTGAGTGAACCCCACCAGCCTGGTGCCCACCCAGAGGCTCCTCACGTACCTCCATCTCGTACACCTGCAGCAGGATGGCAAAATTGGTGGTGTGGTTGCAAAAACAGGCAGTGGAGTCTGGGAGAGACTTGGCCACAGAGCAGCCAGCTGTGGACCACATCCCACCAGCATCTGGGCTAACGTGCAGCAAAACCAGAGAAAAGACAGGGAAATGACCCTTCACTTCCACAGAAACCAGGGCACGATGGGAATTGCATTGTCCCAGAAAAAGCAGAGTTTAAAGGAGGAAGATGAGGATATCGGAAACAGGTCTTCACCTGGACTTCCCTTTGGTTCCCCCTTTGTCTCAGCAGCTTTGCCTCACCCAGCAGGCACACAATGAGAACAGATCTGGTGTCAATGTGTGCATTAAAGAGTGGAGCTCAGCCATGCAGCTTCGAAGAGAGCCCAGCTATAGCACGGCTCTGGGCAGGGCTCCCTGAACAGCCCCTGCACTGAGAGCAGCCCTGGGCTGGCTGTGCCCAGCTCTGCCCCCAGCTGAGCCTGCCACACACCCAGCATGGCACCCCTGGACAGGCCTGCCTCAGCCCAAGTGTTTTTCACTTGAATGATTTAATTACCAATCTATAACATATCACAGCCACAGTGTTCTCACCACAGTGACATCCAGCAAAAGCACATCCCAGTGCCAGGCAGGGTTTATGAGGCTGGGAGTCCAGCATGTCTTTGGGGTGTGTATCCTGGGCTAACTCCTCTTTGTCACAGGCACAACCATCATTAACCAGGGCTTTCCATTTGAGCTGTATATACCTCATTAAAGGTCACTTGCTTGTGAGTGACTTCTCCAAAGGAAATCTTCCCAGGAAAGCATTCTGCTCCAGCAGACAAGGTATGTCAGCATGCAAAGGAGGCAAAAAATTCCAGATCTCTACTCTTACCATTATATTTATATTGAGATGTTTGGTTTTCCAGTGGAAATAAAAAGCTCATAAATCTGGGGACCTGAACTGAGACAAGGCACCTGAGGCTGAAGTTCCAGAAGGCACAGACGGGTCCCACCAGGGTATTGGGCAGGTCCTGCAGGCAGAGAGGGGAGAGGAGGGGTCGCCCAGCACTCACTGCAGGACAGGGGCGCAGTCACTGCCCTGGCTGGGAAGGGTCTGTCAGAGCAGCACAAACACAGAGCCGGGGCAGGGACAGCCCCGTCCCAAAGCTCGGGGGCTGAGCCGTGCCGGGACAGCCGGGCGGGGCCGGGCCGTGCCGGGACAGCCAGGTGGGTTGAGCCGTGCCGCTGACTCCGGCACAGCCCGGGGTACCTGGGCACGGTGCTGCAGGCGGTAGCGCACGGCCGCGCTGATCTCCTGCTGGTCGCTGAGCAGGGTGGCTGAGATCACCGCTGTGCCCACCGAGGTGCCCAGGAACCTGCCGGGGAAGGAGCTGCTCTCAGCGCACGAAGCACGAACGGCATCTCCGGGGTCCGGGTGCTGCCGAGGGCCGGGCACGGGGCACAGCGGGCCCGGGGGTACCGGGCACAGCCCCAGCGCTGCCCGGCACTGCCGTGGGCACCGGAGCATCCCCAGGGCCCCGGCGGAGCGGGGATGCGCGGGCGGCCATCCCCACCTAGCGTCCGGAGCTCCGGGAGCGCAGCCAGCCCAGAGCCACCATCCATCCATCCCGGGGACACCGCTGAGATGGATCGGGATGAAGCTGACCCCAAAACCCAGGCACCAGCCCAATGCAGATTGGAAAATGAGCTTTTCCCTGGTGCTGAGGGCAGCTGTGGTGTGGGGGGGCTCAGTTTCACTCACTTCTGTGCCCCATCAGGGGCAGCCGCGGCCTGGGACACTGCACTGCTGGACAGGCAGCGCTGCAGGGAGCCGTAGCCAAACCACATGTTCTTCATTGTGACTCTGTGCAGACCTGCAGGGACAGGGACAGGGACAAGGACAGGGCACAGGGCAGCGCTGGACACCCCTGCCCTCCCCTGGGGGTGATGCTGGGGGTCCAGAACCCCCTCAGCTCCCAGCTGTGTCTATGAGGGGCTGCACAGATCCTCTCCCGCACATCTCCCTTTCACCAGGAGTGTCCCCTCCTCACGCTTCTCCAGACCTCACGTGGCCAAGGTAAGGAGTCTGTGGCACTCAGGAGGGCCATGCAGAGGTACAGGGGGGCTCAGGTGTGGTTACAAACCTCTGGATTTCAGCCTTTGCATTTCTTCTGCAGGAACTTCGATGAGGTCGTGCCTGCCCTTCTCAGAGGTCTGCACCACGTAGGCCTCACCACTCAGCTGCTGCTCGCTCAGCTCCAGCCCCCTCACCTCCATCCCTGTGCAGAGGCCAAATCAGGGGCTGAACCAGGGCTCAGCCTTCCTCCAGAGCCACTGCCACAGCAAAGTGCCACAGGGACACTGCAATGCCAGCCAGGGCCAGCCAGGACCCACAGCAGCAGCAGCAGCAGCAGCAGCAGCAGGCAGGTGCTTTCTGTGCAAACCAAGAGCATCTGGGATCAGCTTCTGCCATGCCCAAAGGGTTCTTACAATGCTCCTGCAATCCACAGCCTGAGAGGTGCCCTCACACTGTGCCACTGCACAGAGGAAATGGGAGCAGGCTGCAGGGCTGGCCAGGGGAGCAGAGGAACCAGGAGTGGATTTGGGCTGGGAACCAGACAAGGTGGCTGATCTGGGGCTTGGTGAGATGCCCTCCAGTGCCACTCACCAATATTCCCATGCTGGATCGTGATCTTTGTCCTCTCTGTGGTCAGCAGTGGGACCAAGAGTGACACCATTCTGTCACAGAGCTCAACCACAGCCATGGGCCCCCTGACAACCTGCAAAGGCAGAGAGAGCGATGGAAATCAGCATCTGCACCGTCAGCCCCCCTTCCCACAGCTCACAGGAGCTCCCTTAAACGTTTGGTCCTTGGCACAAAAACAAAGAGAAGTTGAGACTGGAGGGCAGCACGGGAGCCCGTGGAGGTGCAGCAGGCCAAGGGGGAGCAGGTGAGGCACTCAGCCCCACCCTGGGGACACCAGTACCTGGCTGATCAGGGACCACGTCCCACTGTTCTGCTCTTCCAGAATTAACTCAGTGACTTCCATGTAGTACTGGCCCAACTGCTCCAGCGTCTCCAGCTCATCTCCCTCCTGGATTTCCAAATCTGAAACTTGCTTTAGTAATTGAAGGACTGCAAGGAGGTCAGATGGCTCAAGCACAGGCACTTCTCCTTCTCTCAGAACAGCTGCCAAGACATCCAGAGCATCGAGAGCCACAGAGATGTTCAGGTCTTGCACACCAATTGAGAAGACACTGTCAGGAATCTGTCATGGAAAAGACAGTTTAGTTCAGTGCAGAGCCCTGGCTCTCCCTGATCCTCAGCTGTGCCTTGGCAATCCCTGCATGCCCCTGCTGGCACCAGGACCTGTCTGGCCAACAGGAATATCCTGGGGGAAGGGATCTCTTGTCCAGACTCCCATCCTCAGTGCAATGAGTCAATCTGAAGCAGCACTGCTTGTTTGATGGCAGCAGAAGTTACAGCTGCGTTGGTCACAATCTCCAACAGCAGCTCAGGAAAGGTCCCAGGCAGAACTGCTGGCAAAGGGACCTCAAGCAGCTCTAGGTGCCAACACGCCCAGCCCAGCAGCTCCTCCTCTCCAGGTGCCAGCTGGCCCTGCTGGGGCTGCAGGACTCACCACTGTCCTCACTGCCAGGGCGTTCACACGGCGGGCGAGCGCGTGGCTGGACTCCAGCTGGGCTCTCTTCAGCTGCCAGTATGCATCTGGGGACAAACCAGAGCCAGACCCACTGCTGAGGTGTGCCACAGCGTGGTTAGCACATGCCACGTTCAAAGCCTGGGCCAGGGTCCTCAGATGGTGGCTAAGTCTGCAGGACAGGCAGGGCAAGGACAAGGAGACTTCACAGCTGCATTTTATTTTTAACAATCCCATCTGGAGAGACAGTTCCACACTCCCTTTCTGCCTTTCCCATGCTCCCCTGGCCAGCGAGCCTGGGAATGCCTGGATTGGGAGGCACTGACAGCCCTGCACGATGCAGGCTGTGCCACCCCTGCCATCCCAGCTGGGGACAGCCAAGCCCCTGTCACAGTGCAGGCAGCTGGAGCAAAGTGCCAGCCCCAGAGGGGTTTGCATGTGACCCCTTCAGAGCAGGGGCCTCCCCACCCTGGCCAGCAGCCCAGGCAGGACCTCCAGGAGAGCATGCTTGAAGCAATGCATGAATAACTAACAGATGCTGTACCCTTGCTGTAGTGACAGATGAAAGGCAAAGGCTGCAAACAAGATGCATAACTGAGTCCGCTGCTGCCAACTTCCAAAACTCTGCATTCTTCCACAGGCCCTGTGGAAACACACACAGACAGAAGGGTCTCCCAGGGACACGCCATCCCCAGCAGGCATTGCCTTTCCTGCAAGCCCTGGCACAGCAAACGCTCTGGGCTGGGCATTCAGAACCAGGATAGTGGCCACGAGGATCCTGAGACTCACCTGGGCAAAGGAGCTGCATGGCCACTGTCTGGACAGTGCTCTCCACTTCCAGCGCATTGGAGCTCCACCCAAACAGCAGGTCCTGCTCTACCACCCAGCAGGAGCGAGCTCTCTCAATGTGCTCGGTGCTGAGGACCTTGTGCCAGATGTGCAAGTCGGTGATGTTCCCACTGAAGGACTCCTTGGCCCTGAAGGTGCCCCCCAGGGAATCCTGGTCCTGCCCAATGATGAAGGTGCCCTGGCCAGAGATGGCCTGGGGGGCAGAGGGTCCCACGGAGCACAGACCACTGGCTGCTGCCCTCCTCTTCCCATCAGCGTAGATGGCCCAGGTGCCGTTGTCCTGCTGCCAGGTCACACAGAAGTGATGCCACTGCCCATCAGCACGGAACACGGGCAGGTAGGGGGAATGGTGCCCGTGGACAATGAGAGCAAACCGAACAAAGCCCTCCTCATCCACGAAGCCACGCAGCTGGAACTCGTTGATGAAAGCAGGCACGGCGTAGGAGAACACGGTGGCGATGTCCTGGCTCCTGGTGTCCCACTGCAGGTGGGCACACGCTGTGACAGCAGCCAGGGCCGGGAAGTCACAGAGCACCCTCACGTATTTTGTGTCTGTTTTGTCTCTGAACACCAGGACTGGGACAGTGTGGCCGCCTAGAAGGAGAAATTTCAGTCAGCAGAAAGGAAGAAGCATAGGCCAATAAAGTGACAATAAAAAAACAAGGGACAACTTCTCCTGTCATATTTTTCAGTATGAAAGCATCTCTCAATAGCCCATGTCCTCTCATACTCACGTCTCCTCTTGGTTTTGTGCAGGACACTGTCCCTGTCCTTCAGCCACACAGAGCCTCTGATGTGGTGGGACTGCAGCAGTGTGCTGAGGGAGCCCTGCTCACTGTCCTGGGGCTCCAGGAGCAGCTGGGCAAAGTGCTGCTCACAGTACCTGCCAGCTTGCCACCAGTCCAGAGCAGCGCCCACATATTCATACGTGTGTCTTGGGGTCTCAATTGTGACAGGAGCAAAACCTGGAGGGAGACACACACACAGCCTGGGGTAACAGAAACTGTCCATCCCACGGTTAAAATCACTGCCTCGAGCACCTTGGGGGAGCTGCTGGCAGGAGCCCATGTCCCCACACAGCCCCTGGGCACAGTGTGACAGAGCCCAGACATCACGGGACCTGAACTGAGGGTGCTGTGACCCCCCTGCCCAGGGCTGGGGCTGGGAACACCCTGTGGGACACACAGACCATGCTCAGCTCAGCACAAGGGAAAATCTCACTCTGCCATGCCTAGGGATGGCCCTCAGAAAAGCTTGTTCAAAGCAGCTATGAAAAAACAACTTAACTTGCTTTATCCCCAAAAAGCTCATCCCAGCTTCTGCACTTGCAGATGCAATTTTCAGGCACAAAATAATCTGTTTGGTTTGCAGATGCAGTGGGGCACAGAGCAGCAGCTGAGCAAACAGCCTGGCAAATACCAGCTCTGCAAACAGCATTTTAGGCACAAAACAGAGTAACAGAAAAAGTTTCTTTAACTTTGTTTGCACCACCAGACACCTTTTGTTTCTCTGTGCTGGATGTTGCTTGTAAAACACAGAAAGAGTGCTGATAAAAACACTAACCTTTAGAAGTCTGGTTCTTGGCAAGGGCTGCAAAGGCAAGGAGGCTCCTGGACAGACAGACCTGGTGGAGAGGATGTGTTGTAACAAGCAGAGAAACACTAATATTATCTCAAATAGCCAGAATGAAAAAAAAAAAAAAATTGTAATACTCACCAGAAAGCTGAAGAAGCAAGAATCAAGACTCAAGTCTCTCCTAACCATGCTGACCAGATGGGAAGGTTTCACCCTTTGCTAGAATAAATAAAATATTACTGGAGATGCACCACGGAGACAGAAGCACTCTGCAGAAATGGCATTCCCTGACAATGCTGCTTTCCTCAGAAAGGCTCAAAACAAAAAGGAGAAAATGACTCCCTCTGAAATACCTGTCCCGAATAGTATCTTATCCAAAGGATTCCCAGATCTTCTTGAAGACCTTAAGGTCTCAGTTTAACATTTGTTTGCAGGATACAAAATAATTAAGCATAAAAGGTAGAGATGTGCAATATCAAGGAACAGGCAAGATCGCAGAGCCTCTTCATCCGCATTAACTAAATAAAAAAGGCACCATAAATGGCATCATTAAACGGTGTTGCATCACCGGCAGCTTTTCTCGTTGCCTTTAAAGCCTGCAGGAGCAGAGCAGCAGAGCGGACCCTGCAGAGCAGCAAACGCAGCCTC